>NC_069129.1:62652180-63252180 GCF_026914265.1 Mya arenaria | reverse complement strand
TGGTCTTTATGGACGTGAGCGGACTTTGGACATGTTAAAAAAACGTAGCGATGACGTGGTCGAATCACGACGTAGTAAGAACTTAATAAGAACGTATTAACGAAGGCCTGGACGTGGTGACAGCGTAACAAAAACCTAGTAGAAACTTGATTTACGTAGTGCAAGCGTGGTACTCGACGGGAAATATTGAATGGCGTTCTCATCGCGTTGTCTCTAGGTTGTCAGTGCGTTCTTGCTCACCCAAATATGCCAGTTATAAATAAAACACGGTAATTCCATCTTAATCACATTTACAAATAAATTCAAGTCACAAGTCGTCATGAGGACATGACAAGCACTTGGTAAGCGCGTGATGCAATCTTCCTCGTAGTAAGAACGTACAAAGAACGCATTGGACGTGGTGCGCGCGTAAAGATGCGCACAGTAAAAACGTATTTAAAACGTGTGAGACACAGTGAATGCCTGGCAGAGACGCAGTATAAACTGGAGTAAAGCATTTTTAATATAACCGCGTCCTTGCTGCGTTCGTCGAAATGTCCAGGACGTAATGCGGTCTTCATCTAGTGTGATGATGGTATAAATGACGTCATGAAAATATCACAATATTATGACGTAATCTGACCGGGTCACCATTAAATGAGAACAAATTATAATAAAAGTGTAGTGTTTTTGATGTGATTCTTGCTGGATATTATTTCAGTATTCATTCCCCTTATAAACGATAGTAAAGGCCAACTGCTCGTTTGCTTACAAAATTTCTAAAATCGCTGAATTAAATTGTGTAATCGTGAGAGATCCTTTATTAATATTCTCGGTAAAATACAGCAGGCCCCAATTTCTCGAAACTTCTCAAGTCCCTTATAACAGGATTAAGCTAAACCCACTATTTTGTCTTTCAATATTTTGCGTTTTATATACTCCTTTAAAGGTTTAAATACTTTCGACAGGAACTATCGTTACAATTATCAAACTAAACCATTTTTCATTTATAAAAAATCACTACAAGTATGTATTTTGGCTTACGGAAATAAGCAACTTAAGCCTGTTAAGCTTAAGAAGTGTCGAGAAAATGGGTCCAGTACTGTTGAAGTACTTCTAGTTTAGAAATCTGGATTCTAGATAAATTTACCCAAAATGTCTTCCAAGATGCACTATTTCTCTTTTTTTAGAACACGTGCCATTTCACTTTTAATAACTTCAAATCCAGAAATGCACGACCAAATTACAGCTCGGACAAACCTTGTAGAAGGCCGGGCGTGACTTGGACATTTGACCACATTGATTTGAGGATACACTTACTGCACTGTAGGCGAGTGAACCATGGGTCTATTTCAATAACGATATGTCATAAAGTTTAATTATCTTACGATCATATTTCGCTATTGGATATTTATCTGTAAAAACCAAACTTCAGCCAATATCAGAGGTTAAATCACGTTTGAGGAAACAAACACTCGTCACTTGTGATGTATCTTCGGATTTAAGACCACTGAAGTAACGCAATTGTTTTTTTTTTATTGAAACCGAGCCCAGGGCCTTAAAGCTGCACTCTCACAGATTTTACCATTTTTGCATTTTTTTTTATTTTTTTGTCTTGGAAAGAGCATTTGTTTGCGTAAATATCTGCAAACCAATGATATAAGATTGCTGACAAAAGATCAGATCGCAGATTTTCATATATTCGTTAATGTTTTATGGCTTAAACCGTTACTAACGGTTTAAGAAAAATGCATAATACATCAATTTTTGAACATATAAAAATTTGCGATCCAATTGTCATGGATTTTCGCAAAAATTGGCTCGTTCCAAGACAATAAATTAAAAAAAGTTGTCAAAACGTTCAATCTGTGAAAGATCTTTAATGATACTCTATAGATAAAAAATTGTCAATTTAAAGGCCAACACTCTGGAGTGAATTGTGTGATCTAGCTGTTGATCAAACTTGTTTCGGATATTATGTCCGTGAACATTGTTACCAATTTTAATAAAAGTTGGATAACATCTCAAGTTAGAGACCGGTCAAGTGTATTAAATTTTGGTCATTTTTTTTGTTAAAGAATGATAGAAAAATAAGAAGTGGCCCTTTGTTGGGCGGTGACCCCTTACCAGTTGGGCTTTTTCAGCACCGCCAAATTTACCAGAAATGCCAATCTGGGGTGCAAGAAAATATTCTGCAGTTGTTTAAGGCCTCAAATAGTCCTATTGGTGACTGTTCAACATATCAAGATGGCATAACATGAACTGCGCGTAGAAGTCGTTGGGGGATTTTAAAACAGCCTTTAACATTTATTATATTTTTGTTGTGATCACTAAGGCCTCAACAAAGGGTATGTTTCTGGCATCCCGATTGATCCCATTTATTTACCATTAACTCGAAACAAAAAAATACCATAAAAAATCATTTGCAAAAAAATCTGTATCTGATTTTTTTGGCCGAAATATAGTGCTTTTGCTAATTTCATATCTAGATTTTTTTCAGAAAAAAAACTGGATTAGTTCTTTCTGCCATATGACAACGAAAATGCTCTTTGACAATAATTTCACTTACCATATTAAAACAAGAGGGCCATGATGGCCCTAGAACGCTCACCAAAGGGCCACAACTCTGTGATTAAGCATCAATAAAAATGTTGCAATTAAAATCTATCTTTACTGATGACGATGCCTTGTTTTATATTTATAAAGGGTTATGCAACGAAGCTACCTGCAAAAGTTTCATTAAATTTGGACTGGTAGTTTCAGAGATTTTTTTGAAGCAAAACAGTGAGTCGGCCATTTTGTTGTTGTTGTTGTTGTTGATCAATTTCAATGCCTTGTTGTATTTTTGTAGAGGGTCATGCAATGAAGCTTCCTGTAATGTTTCAGTTAATTTGGCCTGGTAGTTTCAGAGATGTTTTTTAAAGCAAAACAGGAAGTCGGCCAGTTTGTTGTTGTTGTTGATCAATCACGACCCCTTATTCTATTTTTGTAGGAGGTTACCCAAGGAAGCTTCCTGTAAAGTTTCATTGAATTTGGACTGGTAGTTTTAGAGGAGATGTTTTTTAAAGCAAAACAAATTGTGACCCCTTGTATTTTTGTAGAAGGTTACCCAAGGAAGCTTCCTGTAAAGTTTCATTAAATTTGGACTGGTAGTTTTAGAGGAGATGGGGTTTTTTTTAAAGCAAAACAGGAAGTTGGCCTTTTTGTTGTTGTTGATCAATCGTAACCCCTGGTTGTATATTTGTAGAGGGTCACCCAAGGAAGCTTCCTATCATTGAATTTGGACAGGTAGTTAAGTTTCAGAGGAGATGGGGTTTTTTAAAGCAAAACAGGAAGTCGGCCATTTTGTTGTTGCTGTTGTTGTTGTTGATCAATCGTGACCCCTTGTTGTATTTTTGTAGAGGGACACCCAAGGAAGCTTCCTGTGAAGTTTCATTGAAGTTGGCCAGGTAGTTTCAGAGGTAGTTTCAGAGATGTTTTTAAAGCAATTGTTGACGGACGGACCGACTGCCTGACGACGGACAAAGACCGATCACAATAGCTCACCTTGAGCACTTTGTGCTCTGGTGAGCTAAAAATTAACATATATAACATGGCATATAACCAGAAACAAACACCTTTTTTAAAGCCTTAATTTTGCAAATAGCAAGTCATGTATTGCCCTTTATAATTGTTTTCATAAATATCAACAAAAACTTTTAAAAAGTTTCAGAATATATTACTCCCTTAATATATTAATACCTTCATTATATGTAAGTGAATGAAAAACATATAAATATTGTACAGTTCATAATGCACTTGTTATAAGATGTAATGTTAGTACATGAACAATTGATAATGTCTTGTAAAACTTGTAATATTCTTCAGATGAAGTTCATTTCAATAACTTTTTTTATTACAGTATATGCAACTCTTTTTTCCGCAATAAAGCTGCTGCTAACCACAGTTTCACTCAGAACGCTGTTAAACACAAGTGTTCTGGAGCAAGACAGAGTTCCATTTGCCGTTGAAGACAGGTTCAGTATCGAAGCAACATTGAGGTTTATATGCTGTTGAACACAGGTTCTCACAGGTTCTCTATCGGAGTACATCAGATTTCTTCATATGGATTATAATAGGTCTTACCTGTAAAGAGAAGGGAAATGTTTTAATTATTTTATTAACACATTGGAATACTTACCTTCTTTTTCAATTGAACCAGCAGTACTTCATTAATAATCTATGCTAAAACTAATTTTTGTTGATAAAATTTTAATAGCTGTTGAGGTAAAAAATTGATAATAAATCCCAAATCTTTAAAAACTCTAAACAATAATTATAGGTTTTGAATATCAGTATCTGCTGGTAACAACCTTAATTCGACTGAGATCGCCTCTCCCCTGAAATAAGAATAAAAGATATAAGAGGAACGAATAGGAAAAAATAATGTTAATTAATTGCCAACTTATCAAATCTAAATACATTTTACTTTAATACAACATTAGTGTGTTTTAAAGCATTATATCCTGATTTACATTTTTTTACAGTGAAAGGTTTTATGATTAAAGATTTATTATAAAGCAAAATATATTAAATATGTTTTAAAAAGATACAACATAAAAATAATAAAGGAGATTATGTAAAATTTCACAGACCTTGTTATAGTATTGAAACCTGTTTCTTTTAGTAGTTTTGTAAAAGACAATACAAATTCAGTTTCAAGTCGGCCATTTGTTTGAAAAATATTTCCATATATTTTCTCAAAATAAACTTGGATAACTCATGGATTTTCCGATTCTAGAGAATGGCACACTCTGTCAATACAAACACTTGTGCAAAACTATTCCAGCAATCCAGATTTGGGGATAACATCATTCAGGAACAAATAACAAATATACATGTAAAACCAGAATACTCAGGGTGTGTGTACCTATTTGAAGAACATATGAAAGATTACCACATCAGCTCCTTGATACTCGGCCAGGGCTGCCTCCCTAAAGAAGATAAAACCATTTAAACCTCAGAGTTAACCACAGCAATTTCTCTCTTTTTTTGCTTTCTTCTCATTTGTTTTGTTTTCGTTTGAAATCCACAGTTGATTTTTCTTTTATTACTGTAAACCAACAACTAAATGCATAGAAATATGCTTTCCTGCAATTTTTGTGGTATGCAAATACTTTTACCAAAAGGAACTACTGATCATGAGGTCAGAGGTCCATGTTTTCCAAACAAGAATTGACTAAAAAATTGCCATCTAAATTCTTTCAATGAACGAAAACCACAAACGTTTTGATTTTGAATATCTGACAGAATAAAACAGAACAAAATGCAATTTTTTAAACAGACTGACATGTATTTGTAAATACTGGACATTTGTGGTAATGTTCAATTGTCGAAGCCCTATCACATTACATTTGTTTACATTTACGTGAACCATGAATGGTAATCGTGTCTCTATCGATGTCAGCTACAGGTCACGCGCTGAAACCTTGGGAGTTTATGCCCTTTGCAGCTGACTTTCAACCATCGATCTATGGCTCTTCCTCCGATTGGTGGTAAAGAAAAAGCAAATGTATGAGAGACTTTATTCGCATTCAAAGTTGACTTTTACAAAATAGGATGGTTATAATGCTGATGCAGGGATGAGCTTTGCAGACCAAACTTGTATGGTATGATCTAAACCTAACTAGGACTTTAAATTCAGCATTCTGCATTTCTTAATATGTATGGCAACGAAAAAGTATAGGAGAATGTTGGGATTACATAACAATTTATATTTTAATCTTAATAGAAAATTTTACAGTTAAAACACCAATAGAAAATAAGATTACCCAAAGCATTAACCATTCTGTACTCTAGTGTTTTTGAAGCACCTCAGTGCTGGGTTCCTGCATAAGAAAGCTAGAAATTTCATAAACATGAACAATGCATCAAATGTCATACAAAAATAGCAAACAATACATGGAACTCCATATCTAACCATGTATGCATGTATGCTATAAATTGCTTTAAATAAGCGAGTTATCTTTTTCAGCAATCTTTTCCTCTGATCATTTGCGAAAAATTCAATATTTTGTGTGAATCGCTTCCATGTATATGGCAATTTAAAAAATAATAATTTAGTGACCCCTTGAATTCGCACCATCAAGGAATTGCAGATAGAAGCCAACATAAGACTCCCCGTAAAAGTAAAGCAATCTACAGTATACAGGCTGATATAAAACAACTGGAATAACAATCGCACACTTAATCTCTTCAAAACTATCTTCCTTTTAATTCATTTATACAATGTCCAAGCTTAATGATAAAATTGAATATGTTAATTCTGTCACAGTCAGTGTGTATCACATACAGTCAGCCACTTATCTTTGTATTATCAACTCCTCAGCAATTATGAACTGAACTGACTGATGTTCTGACAGTTTCTTTGCAGTACTTTCTTCTGTAAAACAGAAGATCCAAAAACAATTAAAATCATAATTACAAATTAGGTTACATTATTATGAATATTCATAAACAACAAAATACATCCATTGATAGAAAAAACATATATCTACTCCATAGTAGTCTTCCATAGATTGGTAAATTAACTAATTACATTTAATGGCATTCATAATTCATGTGTAATTAAACAGGAAACTACCTTTAAACTCAACTTTGATGAGTCATTCATGGGTGAAAGCTGGCAAATTTAATAACCCTAAAAATAGTGCAGGTCTACTGTAATAAACTAGAATTCTGTAACAAGAACACCCTGTTAAATGCTGGAGGAAACCTTGTAGAAATTTTCCAGAACCCACTCAGCAAATATCCAAAGAAGCTTGCTGGAGCTAGCTGAGTAAATATGATTATTCCGTCATATCAGTGATTGGATGAGTTTTGTTTCTAATCGGTAAACAAAAATAAAAATAGGATTTACAAGATTTACAATATTTGGAAAAGGGACCCCTGGAGCCATTCAAAAAGCAGAAATCCAGAATAAACCGAAAAACTTTCACCCATGTTAAAAAAAGACAAATATCTGATTGTGATATTTACATGAAAATTGTCTGATATTCATGTTAAACTGTTCATTCTTTTTTCCATCACAAAGCAGTTTTTTTTCAAACTATTTCAAAACAAGAAATATTAATACTCTACCTTTCATAATCCTTTCTAAGAATATTTCCAACTAGCTATAAAAAACCACACATGTAACATCGCAGATATAACTTATGTACTTTACATTACTCAATAATCACACAAGCCTCCTACCCTAAGTTTCTTCATGAATATCTCTTAAATCCATGATCACACTCTTCAAATCTTTTCTGTAATGAAAGGGTGCGTGAGTGCTCCCTTGATAGGGATGCGTTTGGCCGGGTCGAGCATGAGAATGTTTTCCAGTAGGTCCTTGAGCTGTTTAACCTTGCGAAGCTGGTCCTCTGGAAGGCGCTGGTAGCCAATCAGCTCCGCCAACAGGTCTCGCGATGGTGCAATGGTTGACAACACCGTTATCTTCTCCTATAATTCACATTCAAGTTTTAAATGTGCTATTTATAAATGATTTTTTTGGCAAGATTGCCAAATAAGTATACAACTTTTTTTAATAATTTGGTTTTATTTTAATGAATATGTTTCATAGCATGCTACTGGTGCATGTGAAGACATATTTTACTACCCCATACTTTATTTATATGTATTTTGAGGCTATTTACTAAACAAACAATAATCTTAACTAAGTATGAACAATTTTTTAGTATTAGATATTACTCAACGTCAAAAAAAAATGTGCTCCTTTCCAGAAATACATGCAAAGTGGCTGATTTTGCAATCAAGAGCACAACTGTCACAAAATACGCCTGTCCTAATGTAAGGACACCAAGTTAGGTGTTAAGTAGTAGTATGTTAAGCCAAATTAAGAGAGCGAGCCCTGAAAAGACAGTTTTTGCCAATACAAAGGTCTAACTCTGGATATACTGAGGTGACATGGCTGGTTATCGAATCTGACTGAGATATTCTGCCCATATTTTAGGTAATTTCTTTAATTAAAGGGTAATAACTCATAAGTGACTGCCAATACATCTTCTGACCAAATGTGGTAATAACTGGACAAAGGCTTCTAAAGAGGTCGAGCGTACAACATACTGGACACTGCCCGCCCTCTTATATGCAGCAGGTAAAACTAATACGCCATTGTGAACATGTGTAACTTGTCATTGTGGTTTTGCCATTGGGAACATGTGAATTAAAATTCCTACTGATATCTTGTTACTAGGCTTCTTAATCATAATCGACTTCAATGTATGTGGATGAAAATGTTACCAAAAACGATAAGACACAAAGGCTATGATAATACCTCACTTTTTTCTGTGAAAACAATTAAGCTCATTCGAAATAGAAGAGCACCCAGAAAGAATGCCAACACTTCTCTGCTGATTTTGGCAGCAAGGAAAAGGGTCAACTAGACAGTTATCAAAGTCAGAGTTCTGGACTTTGGTATATATGTGCATATTGTCTCATGCAACATGTGTACCAAGTTTTATTTAAATATATTTCCGGTATGGCCAAAGTTAAAGTTTTTGCACTACCATGATCCCTGCGCTGCACAGCAAACACCAAGGCTGAGTGTTTTAAACAATACCTCTTCTGAAAAAAGTATTTACAAAAAAAAATAAAAGTGGCTGTACTCACCCTATGCGTGACTTTATCCACCTCATGGTACATGAAGTTGTTGTTGCTGTCAAAATGCTGGTCCCTAAACATACCCTTCCTGATCACCTTGTTAGGGATCTTCCCCTTAACATCCATCATGAACTTGAGCATTTCATTGTTGGAACTTCCCGCAAACAGTATCTTCCCTGTGTACAGCTCATAGATGGTACACCCCACTGAGAACAAGTCTATGGCATGGTCATAGCCTATCCCAATTACTGAAATAAACGGAGAACAGGTTACAAACATTAATGTTTCACACATGTTTGTAAGAGCTCTCTTACTTACTGAGTTCTTCTGTGTTTCTGTATTTTATTACCATGCCTGGAAATCTAGGTCTTTCCTATCCTGGTTTGGACAACTCACATGCAACAGTGTGCAATATCAGAATAATATCTTGATGGAAACTGATATGCTAAAAGTCCATAAGTCTCAAACTTTAATTATTGTATAAAGAATATCATAACAAGATTATTTTGAATCCTTAATACGATGATCAATATATCAATAGACCTTCAGGCACTCTCTGCCTGGCTTGCAACTGCAACTTGAGGTCAATATTGTATGAGACAGCCAAGAAATGTACTCACTGATTTCTGGAGCTCTGTAGAACCTGCTGACAAGGTACGGGGTGATGTCATTCTCTGACACGTGGGATGCCGAGCCAAAGTCACACAGCTTCAACACCATCTTGGACTCGTTCACCTGCAGAAAAGCAATATTACAATAATAACGTTTTAGCATTGTGGGAGCAGAGCACAGTAAGTGATTTATTTGAAGGTAATATTTTCATTAGCAAGAGTGCCACAAAGCAAACGCCAATGCTAACATGTTTTTTCCTTGTCAAACAAAGGGCATAGCTTAACAATTATGAAAGCTGGAGGAAAATCTTGGAACAGTTTTTGAGTTACAGCCTAGGTTAAAAAAAGCATGATAAGGACAACAATGCTATAACAATGCATCAACTGTTTTCCTTGGAAAGACAGACTAGCTAATAAGGAAAGTGTTAGAAAGGTATTTGTTCATCTTTGGATAACAACATAAAGAGAGCAAATATTGAAAAATAACAGTTTTAAAATCAATTTAAAACAAACTATCGAAAGTAAAACATTTTTTTCAAATTAGTTTTAATATTTTTTTCAAATAAGTTTTAACATTAACTTTATATATCTACAACTTACTCTATTGATGATACATGCATGGATTTTTTTTTGATACTGATCATTATTGGATCAGTAATGAAAGTTGCATGTATCTCACATTATCACAAAGACATTGTGTAATTTTATACAGTTATCAAAATAAGACTTTTGAGTAAACAAGCCTAAATCCTTCACAAGTGTTCAACATCATTTCTACAAGCCCTGTTATTTCAAATCCAGAAGTATACCAAGCCAAATTACATTTTACCAGTATAGGGCTTGCTGGTTTGTGAAATTTGTTTGTATATATATATATATCAAACAACCAATTTTTTCTTCAAATGCAGATACAGCCTTGTAAGTCAAAGGTAAATATTCATATGAAGATGATAATTTGTTAAAGATAATGCTTTGTCCCTTACCAGTATGTTGTCCGGTTTGATGTCAGCATGGAGGAGACTACACTTCTGTAATAACTTGATGGCACACAGGAGCTGCTGACTGTAGCTGCGTACAGCCTTGATGTGCAGGCCAATGTTTTTACCATACTTCTTCATTACCTCACGCAGGTTCATACTACAGGAAGAACACGGTTTACTATTAGAGTGAATCTTTAAATCGTTCAGATATGCTTCAGGGAACAGCGGAGCTGCTGACTGTAGCTGTGTACGACCTTAGTGTGCAGCCCAATCTTCTTTCTATGTTTCGTCATTACCCGACACAGGTACATACAGTTTTGAGAGATAATACTAGTCTTGTCCTAAGATCTACATATGCACTGTTTTATGCTGAAACTATATTGGAGTGTTTTGTTTTATCAAGGTGCTAAAACATGATTGTTCATTAATACATGTTGGGTGGTTAGAAAATCTGAGTACAATTGTTTAAAATATAAACTTTTGTTTCTTTTGCGCATAGGAGTTGTATGTTCAAAACGATTTTAAATTAAACCAAAAAATCAAATCTTTATTAATCTATTTCTATTTCACTTTTCACAAACTGAGAAAATATTCCTTTAACAAGACAATAGCCCCTACCTGAGGGATTCAAAGACAAGACAGAGGTGATTTTTATGGAAGAAATGTCTGAAGAGTCGTAGACAGTGGAACTTGTCGTCCGGGTCAGCATCATTCAGCTTACGGAGAAACTCTAGTTCCTTCAGACCCGTCTTGTGCCTGAATCGTATGGCGTGGATAAATTATATTTCCAGATTGAAACAATTAATAATTTTTCAAACTTTGAGTGTATTTTATGCCTTTGATCAATCTATTTTCTCTTGAATTTGTGTGGACTACATGAGAACTCTGACTTTCAAACATGTTACTGTTAAATTTCTTATAAAGTAGCTGATAAAACAACTCATTAAAAATTTGGTTTGCCAATCAATTTAGATAGTAGAATAAAAAGCTTATTATCAATAATATAAATTTGGTTACAATAGGAAGATGATAATTATATTTAAAATTAGCATGAACTCACATCATCTCGTTGTTTCTGATAATCTTGATGGCGATCTCTGTGTTGCTGCGTGACTGGTCGCGGGCTCGAACCACATTACTGAACACACCCTGGCCAGTGTAGCCGTACACAGAGTAGCGCTTGTCCAGGACCTCTCCAATACGCACCCCTGCATGAAGCAAATCACCATATTAATTTGAATTCTCTGTTACTTCAGATATTAAAACATATGTATGCATTTATGTCTTTAAAGTGTATTCTATTCCATTTATGCTTCAAGTTGGTTATCACACAAATAAACCTTTTCCTGGAATATATTTTTTCACACTTGTTCAAAGCGAAAAGAACAGATGCCTTTATATCAAAGGACATGCGATCCACTTAATGTTCACTAATGTGTGCCAGTCACTAAAATCATTACTTTAAGCAAAAGCCTGAATCCATACTTTTTTTTGGTTAAAAAAGATTGTACTATACCTGGCTATATAAACTTTGAACAAGCCAAACAATGACTCACCAAATTTGGACGAGATATCTACGTTAAATAGTGAACATTTCTCCAGTGGAATGTTTATGAATTATGTGAACATTTACTCAGAGCTACAAAAACAACTTGACATACTGTAATATCCCTCGGCATCGTCCCAGTTGTCCATCAGGTTTGGGTTCTCATTCTTCCCCGTCTTCAAGGCCGACAGGTTCGGGCTCTGAAGGAAATTACACATCTTGATGAAAATGCTAACACATAGTATACACTAAATAGTTTTTTGTTTTTATTTATATACACGTAGTTTGTCAGAAAGCTATAAGTCTGTAAAACTGGAATACTAAATAGTTATACAGTACAGCTAGTAGTGGGGCCAAAATACGGCTTGGGCAAGACAAAATACAAATGATTTTGACCAATCAGTCAACTGTTATTCTCTTTGATTAGACAAGTCTGGTAATTTGGCCTGTTTCCAATCGTCTACAGGCCCATTTCCTATCCCTTAGGCCAGACACTTTCCAATAGCTAAAATAATGCGTTTTTCAAAAAAAGCCAACATTTCACTTACACAGTAGTCCTCAGCGAACATGTCAGCATCCTCGGAAAACATGTCCACACCTCTACTCTTCCCATCTTCTTTCTTTTCTGTTGTATCTGTAGCAGAATAAGAAAATTTCAATATCTTTACTGCAGCTTTAGTATTAAAAACAATATGATGTTAAATCTACTCCTAAATTATCCAAATGTTGTGACAATGATATTGATCTATCTTTGAACGTAAATAGTCCCTTTTTTTAATCCATCGGTTCCACTAAAGTTAAATAGATCTTAACATTTAAACAAATTACAAACACAAAACAATACAAACCTCCATTTTCCCCTTGGCTGAATCCTTCCAAGGACATTCTTTTCTGCTTTACTGTTTCCTCAAAGTCGGTGGTGTTTTCTCCTTCATCGTAAATACTCATACTTTTATCTTCTTCTGACTTAACCTTTTCTACTTCACTCTTCTTATCCTTCTTATCTTTCTTTCTATCTTTATCGTCTCTCTTATCCTTTTTACTGCGTCTTTCCCTTCTTTCTGTATCAGAGTCACTGCTACTATGTCTTCTTGAAGGTTTTCTCCTATCTCTTCTATCATCTCCGTCACTATCATATCTTGAACTCTTTTTATCATCCCTCCGCCTTCCATCCCGACTTTCCCTCCCGATCTTATCATCTCTTTTCCTGTCACCATCTCCTTTTTCATCTCTTCTTGATCTTTCCTTCCCTCTGTCATCATCTCGCTTAGGTCTCCTATCTCTGTCTTTATCTCTACCAGACCTTCTACCATCTTTTCTAGATTGTTCATCATCACTTTCAGAGTTATGATGTCTCGACTTACTTTTTTTATCTGTCTCATCATCCTTTCTTCTCTCTTCATATTTTCTGTCATTCTTTTGATATCTTCTCTCCAATTCCTCACTATCCCCCCTACTTTTCCGATCCTTATCTTTCTTCTTTCTAGCTTCATTCTCACTATCACTGTATTTTCTCTTTGACTTACTTTTTTCATACCTCTCATCATCATCACTATCAACATCTTTTTCCTTCCCTCTTCTCCTACTTTTATCCTCCTCAGTCTTAACCTTCTCCACCCAAATCACTTCTTCTTTCCTACTTTTTCTCGATTTCTTCTCTTCTAATCTCTCAGCACTGTCTCTCTGACCGCCTTTACTTTTACTCCTCTCTCTATCCCTAGCCTGGGACATTCTCTCGCTATCACTAGCCTGGGAGATTCCCTCTCTATCCCTGGCTTGGGACAAACTTCTCTCATCCTCATCTAGGATGTGTTCACTTCCCTTCACGCTTTCTCTGATTGCTCGATCCATCGCCTGTATGCGTTTTGCCTCCTTTGATTGCTTGACCTCATCATCGTCACTGTCCGAGGAAGAGTCTGAGTCACTGGAGGAGGAAGAGGAGGAGGAATCATTGCTGTCTGAACCTTCTGGACTGGCTGGCCCTTCTGATGGTTGGAGACCTGAAAGTAACAATAAAAAGAATAAAGTTATTATCCAGGGGTTAAAACAGATAATTGTCAATCATGAAACATACCCAAGGGATTCATGTCCAAAGCAGGGAAAAGGCGCTATACGCTATAACCTGAATTTCCCAAAGTCATGTATATTTATTTCAGGATATTTCTGTTTTTTTATGCACTTTTTTTAGCAGAAAAAGAGTAAAAGAACATCTGAACAGGCACCATTCAAGAGTACTCAGAAATAAAACTCTGAAAACAGTCAAATAAATGCTGATAACATCTTTTAATCTTTCTTGTTTACTTGACAATATGAATTTAGAGACTTATATAGAATTTTGTATGTATGTTCATGTGCTGAAAGCCAAAAATTACATGTTGATACCCTTGATAAATAAACCCACCCACCTGGCGCTTCTGTGCCTTGTTCTGAAGTAGGAGGTAATGGAGGGAACTCGACACTGATTCCATGCTGGCTTGGTTCTGGAGGGGTTGGCTCCAAAACAGGATCAGGCTCTTCAGGGACGGCTGGCTCAGGTTCTGGGACAGGCTCTGCCTCCTTCAGTTTCTGAAATAGGTAAACAAGACTTTAAAGTACATATTTCAAACTAAGGCTGTTCTGAGATGATAGGAACTGAGATAATTACAATTAACATGGCATCAATAAAATGTTCATTTTATATTTTACCAACTTAAAAAAAAGAGAGTTTATTTTCAATATTTCTTGCATTTACAAATCAATTGCAGGAGCAGTCAGCATTTTTCTCAGTCGACCAAGCTCAATGACCCAACATATATTTTAGCCAGAATGATTGGAACTGCCCTGATACCAAATTTGTTTACATTAGTAACATGTTTTGTGCCTTGCAATAAGTGTACAAAGTTCCATTTGAAGACTTTAAAATGCTCTCTTTTTCCTCAACGAAACTAAATCTCTGACAATATCCTGACTTTTTTCATTGAAAATCGGACTTGCTGAAAACACATTAAATATTTATAACTTTATACAATTTAACTGAAAGTATGCATGTTATACGTACAGCAAGAAGGGCTTCCCTCTCCTGGCGTCTTCTCTCAATCAAGGTCTCCTCGTCCTCCTCATCATCTGGGTCTATGTCTGTCCTGCAACAACATAAAACAGAGAAATTGTTACATATATTTACAAAATGTATTAAAGTACTTACAGCTATGTACATATAGCGTAGCATGACCAACATTTTTGTCAATTTTTTATTTCATGACAAATCATATCTAATTTGCATTTTTTAACATGAATTCTCTGATAAAAAACCTTTTCTTCATAAATCATTTTTTTTTGCTTAGATAATACAATGAAGTATTAATGTAACACTGCATGTATGTTAAAAATAATGTCTTTGAGGGATACTTTTAAAACAATAATCAAACTGCTTAAGAAGAACATTTCTTTATGTCAATAAAAATGTTATTACAGCCACCATAAAATTTTTCTCACAAATCAAACAAGTACACAAGCACATCAAGTATACAAATATTTACTTACACTTCTAAATCATCATCTGACTGATCCTTTTTCACAAAAAGCCCCTCTGACAGACTGCCCTTAAATTTGTCTTCATCTCTCTCACCCCTTCTTCTATCCCTTGACCGACTTCTTCTTCCTCGTGATCTGCTCCGTCGCCCGCGGGACCTGCTCCTACGATCACGCGACTGTCTCCAGAAATCTCTGTCCCTACTCTGGCTTATTGGCCGGTCCCTGGGGCTTCTTTCTCTACCTCGTGGACTCCGCTCTCTGTATTAAGGAGATTAATTGTTCATAGATAAGTTCAATTTTTAAAAAGAAGTATAGGTAATAAAAACAATTTTAGTCCCTAAGAATATAGAATAGGAATGACATTGCAATACAACTAAAAACTGATGTCACAGGAGTGTTATCAATAGTGACGGGTCACATGTTATGATTCCCTGCTTCAACACTAAAACAAATACTGGATACCCAAACATGCGGCCTTGACACAAGATTGGTCAACTATTTCTTTGAAAAGAGGGCCATTACTCTGTCAAAACGGTGGATTGTAACCAAAGTCAAACTTGATCTGTATTTTTAATTTATAGTGTTAACATGGGCACAAATTCACCATTATTTTTTCATATTCATTGTACTTTTAATAAGTTATTGTCTGGAAATCAAACTAACTAATTAACTAAATAACTCCCACATCGAAATAACTCATGCCATACCTGACTTCCCGTGACCGATCCAGTTCTCTTTCCCTTAAACGTTCCCGCTCTTTTTCCCGTTCCCTCTCCCTGTCTCGTTCCCGCTCCCGCGTTCTTTCCCGGATGCGTTCTTCCTCCCGTCTGCGTTCTCGGTCCAATTCAGCTGCTTTGGCATCTTCTGCTCTGGATTTTGACCTACAAAACAGAATCATTACAAAAAAATACAGCTTACGGTAAGTGTAATGACATGATAAATTCATAATTATCTCAATTAATGACGTTAAGAATCCTGCCAGTACATATATTCGATATATTCATCATAAACAGTATCCATTAAACATTTAATACACTTACAGTAATGAATCTATGATTTTCAGATTTGAACAATTTAAGGTGAAAGCTACATGGTTTATGCTTATTTAATCCATTTAAAATTGCAACCTACCTGGACCTCTCTTTTTCACTGCTCTTGTCTGATCCTCTCTTCTCTCGACTCCTTTTTGACTCTTCTTTCTCCTTGCGCCTTAATTCCTTCTCCTTTTCTTTCTTTCTCTCTTTGTCAGTTTTCTTCTCCTTGTCCTTCTTTTCTTTCTTGCGCTCTTTTTCTTTTTCTCTTCTTTTCTTTATTTCTTCATATTCCTTTTCAAAGCTTTTAAATGCCTCATCCTTACTACTTTTTGAGCGCTCTCTTCTACCCGGTTTTGGATATTTCCTGTCACTCTTGTTTTCGTTAATAGCATATTCTAGCAGTTCATCGTGGAGATCATTTTGAATTTCACCTTCTTCCTCAGAAATACTATTGTCATTGGAACCATAACTTGCAATCAGACCTATAGAACCAGACCTACCAACAGCCTCCTTAACTTTCTCCTCTGTAAACTTTCTACTCTTTTTGGCTTTGCCTGAAACTAACCTGCTGTCATCCTGAGAATCCCCTTTAATAGTGATTGCAAGACCAATGCCTTGCCTGAAGGCATCATTGGTTCCACCATTGTTAGTGTCATTATATTGATTGTGATAATTATTAAATTGGTCTTCACCCGCATAATCATTTCTTGAATCTTCATTTTCACCATTCAATTCCGCCCTTAGAGCAGCTCTCGCTGCTTCCAGTTTATCCAAGTCAGATTCATCCAAACCCTCACTTCCAGAGTCGTAAGTGTTCAAAGCTTCAATCCTAGCCCTTTTTCTGACTCTTACATCTGACTCTTCGTTATCTGACACATTCTTGGATTTTTTTCTTTTGTGTTTATGCTTGTGTTTGTCACCTGCATGTTTGTCTCCAGCATGTTTGTCGTGCTTGTGTTTATGCTTGTGTTTGTGCTTGTGTTTCTTTTCTTTTTTGTCTGATCTGTTTTTAGGTTCAAGTTCGCCATCATCACTGAAAAAAAATAATCAGGTTAATGACATAATCAAGAGTTTTCAAGGACACTCAAAAGTGATGTGCATTTTACAAATTTCAGTAAAATTCAGAAGTATGAATTAATGATTTTGTCTTTGCTCTTTAGCTGAATTAATGTTGTTAATTATGTTAGTTTTATAATTTTTACTTATCAAGTCAGGACCCTAAATTTGCCTTTTTTAGGACTGAGGTATGAATTTGTATCAGAATGCATAATTTATTTTATTAAAGGTAATCCAGAAGAGTAGTTACTGAATTCATTTCTTAAAAAAAATCCCCATTTATATCAAAGGGCTGCAGCCCCTATCTCCCAATGTATAGTGAAAGCCCTACATTATTTCTAAAAATGATTAAATGGTTTTTTTTTCAAGTTTAGGAATATCAAAGTTTGTTGAGATTAAAATTAATGATCGCTATTCCATCCAAATCCACCTAGTGTTAAAAGGTAATATCAAGTGTAAGAGACTATTGTCTGCCAATCAATGAACTCAATAGAAAATGTCTCAAGGGCTTTTTACAGTCATTTCTTGGCTAAATTCCACTTTCTTACTGCCAAAATCTTTTTCAGTGTTTCTCAATTTGATTTCAGGGCGGTCATCATAGTCGCAAAAATGACAACAATTATTCAATTTGGCGATTTTATGGTGACAGCCCTTTTTAAATATACAGTAAAACTGCGATCGCTCGAGGTCGCCAGGGACCGAGACAAAACCTCAAGGGAACCGATGTTTCGAGCGACCCGATTTTCAATTTTCCAGTTTGATATGAAATATCTTTCAGTGTATTTTAAGTTTGAAGTCGTCAAACAGACTGTTTACTAAGACACCGATTCTTTCCTGTAAAGGACGTGAGTGGGCGTGTTGGTGTCTTGGTATAAGTAATGGGTCCTTCATTAGATTTCTCAGGTGTTTGACAATTATTTTCTTTCATTTGGGTGTGACATTTTGAAAGTAAGGAACCCGATCTAGCTATCCCCCCAGTCATGGGTCCTTCACTAGATTGCTCAGGTGTTCGACAATTTGTAAGTTCTTTCTCATTTGCCAAATTGCAAAGCAAAGTGACAAGAAGGAATTATTTTCAGAGATTCCGATGTTGGATCAATATGGTAGTGTTTTAATCATATTTTTATTACTCATTTAAATTTCTCACAATTAACTTCTCGTTATTAACTTGTCATAATTATCATCTCAAATGCCCATATCAACTAATATCGGTCATGCGTTAACAGTGATAAACGGTTTTTCACACCTTTTCAAATTGCCTTTTAACTGTCATTGCAATTTTTACAACTTGCGAAAATTTTAACACCTGGCAATTGTTTGTTTATTTTGGAACACGCGTTCGGGAAAAAGTGTGAAATTATGACCTCGAGGGAGCCATAAGGTTTTGTGCACGATTTGTAAACTTGGGACCGAGGATATTGCTCGACTGCTCGACATAATTAGGTTTCGAGGCAGCGTGGGTATATTTTATATAAAAATAGAAGGAAAAAAGTTCGGGACCAAGCTCCGACCTCGAGGGAACGCCGGTTCCCGAGCGACCGCTTGTTCGAGGGAAAGCAGTTTCACTGTATTATTAAAATGATGTAAGCAGGAACATAGCGGCCAGGGACAATCGCCCCCCCCCACACACACACACCCACCGGTTACCTGAAAAAAGTTCACAGGATGCTTCTTCTATAGCTGAGAAGAACACTCAATAGTCAACTTCCAGATGAACAGTCCTTATAAGTATAGGCTAGTTTTAGGTATATCGGAAAGTGCAAATTCATATACATGTATGACCTTAAGAGCAATATTTATTATTTTAATTGTAGCTAAATCTTTCAATTTAACTTATGAATGGTGTCATTGAATCATAAAATATTAAATTATATTATTTCATCTGTAAATGCAGTTCGAAGATGGACTTGTACTATTACTTTGAAATATCATATGACACAGACAAGGCACATGGGAAGATGAAAGCAGCATATTTTAAGCAGTCAATGGGGCAGCATGGCGACACCTAGCGGGAACACTATTATCAATATCACAAGTATTGCATAATATGTCTCAATTATGACAGCGGATTAAGGGCTGTCAATCTTTCATGGTGATTTCAATTGTAAAAAGGGCACAAACTGGATATTAGGCGCCAATAGAGCATTTGTGAAAAAGGCACTACCCTAAAAGAGGGCAGGGAGGTAAACAAGAGCTGTCGTAAAACAGGGCGCTCGACTGCGCCGCTTTGACTTAGAAGTGAATGCAATAACAATGTAATATTACCAAGTTTGGTCTATTTATGTCAAACCTAACTAAAATTATTCAATACATAAGGTGACTTTGATGCTGCCCTCCCACCACCCGAAAAATGACGCAAGTCATTCAAATAACTTGATTTCCCATTATGAAAATGTGGTATAAAAGAATATACAAATATGCCTTTCAAAAGAAATTAAAATAAAATTAAAAAAAAATATTTCAAGGGCCATATGGTTTAGCCCTACTTCTTTCCCTTGGTAAAAAACTGGTTAAGAATGTAAAAATGTGCCTGTCAAAAAAAATCAAGGGACATAATTTGTATTTAGGGTTAAAATGGAGTTATGTTTCTTGTTGTAAGATGGTCGTGAATAATTTTGAATTTTATTAAGTGCATTGAATGAAAGGTATAGAAGTTTTTTTATTAAAATCACAACTTGCCCTTACTTTTACTTGCCTAAAACTTTAACCTAAGTCAATCAGGGGCCATAACTTGTATTAAGGATATGGAGTTATGTAACCTCATTGGCTGATGGTCCTGAACAATTGTGTGAAGTATTAAGTCAATTGAATTAAGGGTATAGAAGTTATTAATAAATATCCCAACCTGCACTAAAACTTTAACCTAAGTTCCATAGTCAATCAGGGGCCATAATCTGTATAAAAGATAATATGGATTTATCTAACCTCATTATGTGATGGCTCTGAACAACTGTGTGAAGTATTCAGTCAATTGAATGAATGTTATTGGAGTTTTAAGTGAAAATCCCAACTTGCCCTAAAACTTTAACCTAAGTCAATCGGGGCCATAACTTGTATTAAGGATAATATGGAGTTATGTAACCTCATTTTGTGATGGTCCTGAACAATTGTGTGAAATAAGTCAATTGAACAAAGGGTATATAAGTTATTTATAAATATCCCAACCTGCCCTTAAACTTTAACCTAAGTTTCATAGTCAATCAGGGGCCATAATCTGTCTAAAGAATAATATGGAATTATCTAACCTCATCATGTGATGGCCCCGAACAACTGTGTGAAGTATTAACTCAATTGAATGAAAGGTATTGGACTTATAAGTGAAAATCCCAACTTGCCCTAAAACTTTAACCGAACACCGAAGCCGGGGCGAGTAGTATAGCCCACCTATACTTCGAATAGTCGAGCTAAAAAAGGGTAGGGGCTGACCGCCCTCAAAAAGGGGCTATCTGGAGCACTGGTATACGAGAAACTTGGACAAATTCAATAATAAAATGAAACATTTGAGATGCTCTCAACTTGTTCACATCCAGTAGATAATTAGAGTGTGCCATATGTGTTTACATCTGGTAATTGGCAATGTCTGCCAAGGTAAAAGGGTTAAATGTTCCCAATTCAATAGCTAAAGAACTTCAGCGAACACGTTATATATTACCTTTTTGGATGTGTTCGCTGAAGAGAACGCCGTATCCAAACCCTACCAGAATTCGTGACATTTTTATGTCACGCTGTTATTTCACTTGTATGCATTGTACAGACAAAATAGCTGTATCCTTAGGTTAATGAAGTAAAATGTAGTTCACAAACTCATTTTCAAAACCAAAAAACGCTTTAAAGATAGTTGATTTAGCATTTTAATAAATCCTATTACAAGCATTCCTTATCTAGGTCATAGTTGTGTTCAATTTTAATCACGTGACACCAAGATTTTCAGAAAATACCCATGTGACCTAATGTTTAGTTTGCTGTTATTTTTTCTATTTCGAATAATTAATGAAAAACTAATAACAAATTTGGAATAAATAAATTGTTTTTACTTATCAAAAGGTATTTACAGCCTTACTGCAATTGGATTCAACTAAATGAACAATGTGAATCCGATGCTATAAATAGAATCCATCGACGTCATCATGGTCATGTGATTGCATTGCATCATCACACTCAATTGATTCTGGTTGACTTTACTATGGGGGTTACGCCAAAACTTTAATGTGTTGTAAACATCAAAAAAATAAATATCAACATTAAAGTTGTGGAAGCCATAACTACAATTCAAGTGTTGACCAGTTTCCCAAAATTTAACTTTCAAACTCATCTCATTTTTTTGCTTTTATAGCCTTGTTTCTGGTTCTCCCTAAAAGTGTGCCACATCATTATCATTAAGGTGAGGCATTCAAAGCGGACATGTCACATAACACTAAACTAGGCAGAACAACATTAATTTCAGACCTAGTCACATTGAACCGTTGCCAGAAATATTAAGGAAAATTGTTATGATTTCGAATTCCTATACAAAGGAGTGTCCTTCACAAAACTACCTTAAATTGGAACTGATAATATCTATAAAATACACGATAACAAATATGAAACAATGCCTGCCTCGCTAAATAAAGTCGCGAAAATACATACCAACATTTAAATGATTATTTTCTCTTTGATAATAAATGAAATCTACATTCTATCAGATCCATTTTTAAGAATGCCTGTATATTCATTTAAAACAAGGTATATATTGATTTAATCATTGGGGGTACCTGGATATGATCTGAAAATATTCATTTTTTTCGACGTCCATCTTTGTTTCGCTTTTTGGAATAATTCTATATCATGAAAACGAGATCTAAACGCTTTGTAAGGTTAGACACCACCATAACATAGTGAGAGAGAAAAAATCGAGTAATACCAAAAATCCAGTACATCGTGTTTTCACACGCTCTAACCCCGACTGTTTGCGATTGTTTTTATATCTTTTGTCTTAAACTTTTTGTTCTTGATTTGAATTGCCTTGGGTTGTTTTTGTTACCAATGAACAATTTCAATCAATCGGGGACTCGCGCTTTTGAAATCATTCGTTGTATGTACCATGGTAATTTTTACTTCCGAAGCCTCCCCCTCTTTTAAGAATGTTATAACAGTAACCGGAAATTACACAATTATGATAACGTGTACAAGAACGTTTCATGTTATTGAGCAAAACATTTGTTAGCTTGATTGTTTGTCTTTACTTTTGTTCAGAATTATATTCATATCAGTGGTTAATTTGAAACCTTCTCATTCTGCTAGGAAAACATTCAATTTTGATCCCGTTAAAATCTACCACAAGGATCCACCCGTTGGAAATTGACCCTTACAACATTTCAAATTTGATTCACACAGCTGATAAGTGTTCAATTTTGATCACTTATTGGGTCATTGTTCAATGGTTCATAAAATAAAAGAAAAAAAAATGTCACAGATCGACTGTGTGTAGAAGAAAAACAACTTCCAGTGATTTCCGCAAGCCAACTGGCTATTTTTGTACCACTGCTTCTTTCGCGAGTAAAACAAGGTATTTCCATCTTTTTGTATGCGTTACACTAAAAGTGTTTTACTTATAATCCCCGCTATTCCCCGGACCTGGTTACAATTGACTGGTGCATAACTTGCATGCGACAATTTGGGTATAAATGTTGAAGACAACAATCGGCCTACAGATGGGTTAGTTAAATGATCAAAAGATTGATTTTGCTAATCGGATTGTGTGGTATGAATAACCATCATAAACAATTAATGCATTCAATTTAGTATGACCATAAGAATAAGTTCGATATTGAATACCACCCTTTCACTGACCTTAAGGTCTTTTTGCCGGCTTGCATCGTCAGGGTTGTTGGCAACTCTAAGGAAGGCGATTGTGTCGTCCGCGAAGAGGCGTCTTGTGGCGTCAAAACTTTGTGGAATATCGTTGATATAGTATAGAAAGAGGCATTGGCCAGGCATGGAACCTTGGGAAACGCCAGATTTTACCTTCACTGTGTCAGAGGATTCCCCTTCAAGGACTACTGACTAAGAGCGGCCACTCAGGAAGGCCCTAACCCAATGCATGCATGGTTGGTTGTTTCTAGAATGCCATAATGGTTCAATTTGTGGAGGAGAAGACTGTGGGAAACTTTATTAAACACCCTGGAGAAATCCATGAAAAAAAACGTCTGTCTACTAACCCTTTTCCGGGTTTGAGGATATGTTGTCTGTGAATTCAAAGAGCTGTGTCTCCTTTACGGAAGCCATATGTTAGTGGGTACAATATGTTATATTGATTTCCCCATAAAACATAATGTGACTGGTAACAATGTGTTTGAGTAGCTTACAGCAAATACATGTAGGTGAGATCGGGCGGTTGTTCTCAGGGTTGTACTTGGTCCCTTCCTTATATATTGAAGGTACTTGGCTTTTCGCAAGTCATCTGATATATATATATATATATATATATATATATATATATATATATATATATATATATATATATATATATATATATATATATATATATATATATATATATATATATATATATATTGCCGGTAGTGAGCGAGTATATATATCTACAGATGGTACGTGGTAAGGAGTGGGGCTAGAAGAAAAGTTATTTCCATCAATACTCGAGGAGTTATTCCACCAGCACCTGTTTTAAGGGCTCAGGTTGATGAGTAAATGTTCTACCCCACTGTATGTGACGGAGATATTTGGGGAAACTGGATGTTTGTGGGGTGGAAGATATTCCCCATTCACTAATACGTGAATTGATGATTGGAGCCAAGACTACTTTCAGATAAGAAAGACTTGAATTAGAGGTTGAGGATGTTGGATTTAGCTTTTGGGTCTTAATAAAGTTGACCATGACCCATCAGTCCTGAAAAAGAAATCTTTTTTCTTGTGTTTGATGAAACTCCAGAAACGTTTGGAATGGCTCGTGTCGGTATCGGTTGGCTGCGTAGTAATTAAGTTGTCAATGTATGACAAGCATGCATGACGAAGTCTCATCTGGAGAAGTTGTTTGTTGGATTTATATTTAGTTTTGTGAGGTGGGTCGTTGGCTTTCTGCTTTGTGTTATGGAGACGGTTTCTTTACTACACAAATTCCTTGATGCCAGGAGTCATCCGAGTTGCAGAGCCTTATCATGATAAATGAGTTACCTTTGATTAATTAAAGTTTGGTGCTGTACTACATTAAGTGCGTTCAGTAATGCTGTTCTTTTTTATCCCTGTCTCAACTCAACGGACACACTGCAAGCTGGGAACAATACTGTAAACGTTCGCCTTAAAGGCCTAGTTTAATCCTTCTATAAGTGCCCCCTTCTGCAAAAACTCACAAACAAACTAAGAAAAAATAAAATAAAAATAACAACCGTGTATTATTGTACACAATTTCTGTGTATTGATCTTAATGTAAGCCGTAATTTTCTTATCAAATCTCCGATCTAAATATCCTGCTGTGCAGTTTTGGAGGTTTTATTTTAGAAATGGACCCTAAATGGCCCTGAGCCAATAAACAAATAAACAGAAAATTGGCCCCTACTGTGACATCAGTGCAATTAGCAGGAGATGCACAGCAGGGGATTGTCATGCCAGACATTCCTTAAACTAGGCCTTTAAACTTCACGTATTGGATTTATTTCATGACATGTTTGACTGTAAGACGTTTTGTCTTGATTGTATTATTATACGGCAACGCATTTTTATGATACAACAACAAACAAAATGGTAGAAAACCGGCAAGAAATGGAACTTTTGTTTTTCGAAACCTTTTCTCATGAAAGTGCAGAGGTTTGCTAAAGTTATATTGATTGTTTAATAATACTTTAATGTTTATAAAATGAGCCTAATCTTTATACTGGAAAAAATATTGATGCATTTGCAGATTTAGTCTAATTCAATAACTGAAAGTTTAATTTTGACTTAGTAATAGGAGTTTGTTTATTACAACCCACACCAAACAGAAATATTATCACCGCATCCCGGTACTTTATATCAATACTTTATTTTTACTAACTTCCAAATTATTCTCATTTCATTCAGGAGCTGAATCTGGACTTAGTTCAGTTCCCTCGGCCAGTTGTGATAGAGGAAGTTCGAGTGATACCACTGCAGACCCGTGTTCAGGCAGATGTGCCGGGTGGAGTTAGGCTTGGGTAGAGCTTATTTCATTAGCCTAATAAGTTCAATTTTTCATATAATTTGAATGACAATTTCAATTTTTTTTTTGTGCAATTTGGGCTGAAGTTTGGCACCATTCCCAATGCCAAAACTAAGGCAGAACACTTGGTACCTAGTCCCAAGAATTGTCTCGTTTTGTACCAATTTCAGCCTTACTTTCTCCTCTTGCCTGGATAAGAATTGACATGATAGAGGCATTTTTATTATGCTGTCACATGTTTGAATCAATTTGTATGAATGGGAGTCTAAATTATGGAATTACAGACATAACGGACCATGGACAATACGGACCAGACAAAACATACATTATGGACCATGATATATAATTTTACTCACATTTTGTTTAAAACGTTATACCATTTTTGCAGACAATGATTTATAATTTAACTCACAGTTTGTTTTAACTTTAGAATGTACCATATTTTGGGCATTACGGACCATGAATTATAATTTTACTCATAGTTTGTTTTAACTTTATAACAGACCATATTTGCGGACAATGATTTATAATTTAACTCACAGTTGTTATTTTTTACTAATAATGTAGCGTATTACGAGACATAATGGACCATGAATTATAATTTATTCACAGTTTGTTTTAACGTTATAACATACCATATTTGAGGGCATTAAAGAATGAAGACAATGGGGTGAATAAATTGAAAAAAATGTTAATAACATTATAGATTATGGTCCGTTATGTTTCTTGAGATGGTCTGTAATTTCCCGAAATATGTTCTGTAATGTCCCCAAATCTGGTCTGTTATGTCTGGTCCGTAATGTCCATAATCGATAATGTCCGTGACCCAAAATATGTATGTAATAACAATACATGAAATAGATCAGTGTGTGAAATTAACCTTTTTTATCTGATAGCCAATGGGGCTACAGACTCTGAGATTTCTGTAGCCCGAGCTAGATTTCCATAGCCCACCGGTTAACAGAATAAAAACCTTATATGGTTAAAAACAAGGAATGATATGTGACAACTGTACAATTTCTAACATTAGGCTGGTGGTGGTGGTGGTGGTGGTTCAATGGTGGGGGGGGGGCTGGTTCTGTCAAGGCAGTTGGACCCACTCTATGGCCACATACCCTTACGAAAAAAAGATCAGTAAAACTTATTTTTTTCAACACAAAAATTATTTGGAACATGATCATCTATCAAAAAACTATAGATCAACCAAAAATTCAAAGCATTTTTTCATAAAAATACTAATATTCTAATTAGAATATAAGTATTTTTTGAGATCTCTTTTCCTTTGATTTTTTGGTATACATTTAACTGCCGCCTGTGAATAATAATAAGTTTATTTGAAAAAAAGAACAAAAAAAATCCAAATTTCAATTTCTCACTATCTCAAAAAGTATTGACAGTCTGAAATTTGATTTTTTTAACCAACAAGCCCGATGATTTCATTGCCAGTCGGGTCATCCAAAAGAACTTTTTGGAAGTCTGGGACATTTTTCTGTTGCCAAGGGTGATCGGGCTACCGTTAATGTCGCACACTGATAGATATTATCCTATGAATAAGTAAAATTGCTTGCAAGCCCTGGCCACATTCCCCTACAGCGGAATGACAGCCCTGCTTATTAATTTGTTGGTACCGGTATACAACCCTAGCAAGAACATACTTTTTCCCAAAAAATAAAATTAAAAATTCCTATTTCCCTTTTGTATATTTATTTTGAGGTAATCATTGTAAAAAGGATTTTGGAAAGAAATTTGACACCAGTTTGAATTGTTTTGTGAGAAGGGGTTAATGTTTTCATTATTAAAAGCAAATTTGAGCAAATCTTTCACTTTCCTAATCTAGCAATACTGTTTATTTCTAACAAAATTCTCAAATTAAGTAAAAACAATGCATTATTCCAAATAAAAAAGGCGGCAGTCAGATATCAACATGCAAATTTGTTCTGACTCTTTTCAGAGCCACAAACCCAGCAAACTTCAAGCTTGAGCTGTTTGTGAACAACTTGAGTAAACCAAATGCTTCAACTTTTGAAAAACTAGGATTGTAAGTATATTCTTTACAGTATGTTAACAGCAATGAAATGAACTACGTAAAACAGGCATTCAATGTTTTAGCTTGAAAGTTGCAAATGTCATAAAGAGCCCCAAAAATAAATGAAGACTGTTGTTTTATTGAATTTAAATCCCAAGAATTGTTATGAAAATAATCGTGTCCATAAAATGCATGTATGTTTCCTTGACACTAGATAAGTGTTTAAATGGGGTCTTCTTAAATTTCTAGTAGAAAATTTGATTAAGTTGAACATTTTCAAGCTTAATGAATATGGCCCCTATAGTTTTATAAGTCATATTAGTAATATGTAGCTACTAAATCATCAAACTAATCCTGCTGCAGGCAATGGTGGTGGTGTGTAAGCTTATTTATATTGTTACTTGCATTCACACCTTACCCATTTGGCAAGTGCTCCGATAAGATTGTCAGTTTTGGAGCATAGTGCTCAGACAGAATGTTAACTGGTTAGAGCTACCCTGGTTCTTTAAGGAGTACCAGTGTATAGCACTGTCTAACAGGAACCCTCCTGGAAATCGTTGAGTATTTTTAGCTCACCAGAGCACGAAGTGCTCAAGGTGAGCTATTGTGATCAGTCTTTGTCCTGCATCCGTCAGTCAGTCAGTCCGTCCGTCAACAATTGCTTAAAAAAAGATCTCCTCTGAAACTACCAGGCCAAATTCAATCAAACTTCACAGGAAGCTTCCTTGGGTGACCCTCTACAAAAATACAACAAGGGGTCACGATTAATCAACAACAACAACAACAAAATGGCTGATTTACGGTTTTGCTTTAAAAAACATCTCCTCTGAAACTACCAGTCCAAATTCAATGAAAGTTTACAGGAAGCTTCCTTGGGTAACCCTCTACAAAAAACAACGACAAGGGGTCACGATTGATCAACAACAACAACAACAACAAAATTGCCGACTTCCGGTTTTCCTTTAAAAAAACATCTCCTCTGAAACTACCAGTTTAAATTCAATGAAACTTTACAGGAAGCTTCCTTGGGTGACCCTCTGCAAAAATACAACAAGGGGTCACGATTGATCAACAACAACAACAACAAAATGGCCGACTTCCTGTTTTTCTTCAAAAAACATCTCCTCTGAAACTACCAGTCCAAATTCAATGAAGCTTTACAGGAAGCTTCCTTGGGTAACCCTCTACAAAAATACAACAAGGGGTCACATTGATCAACAACAACAACCATCTGGCCAACTTCCTGTTTTGCTTTAAAAAACATCTCCTCTGAGTTGTGGCCCTTTGCTTAGGTGAGCGTTATAGGGCCATCATGGCCCTCTTGTTTAAGTGGTGCAGCTGGGAAATCGAACATGCAACCCCTGAATTGACAGTTAAGTGTTTTACCACTAGGACAAGGGTCCGTCACTGCGGGCAATGGTTTAAAGCCTGGCTAACTTGTTTATTTTTTGGTTAGTTTACATAGTTAAATTATTTGATTGGTTAGTAGTAATTATTAATAAATAGTTGCCAATCAATAAACATTTTGGCCAACTTTGACCAACCTGAAGAATTCATCTGTTTTATACAATTGGCCCCTGTGATCTCACACATGTGTTTATTCTCTCTATTTTGTCTGCAGAATGGAATACAAAGCAAATGAAGACATCCAGCTGAGGACAAATGTTCAGGTATGAAATATTCATCTGAGGATATTCAGTTGAACACCGTTAATATGAAATCAGAGGGACCCAAAAAATAATTTCGAAATAACGATATTTCAGATTAACAATTTTCATAAAATGACAACGATCGCGAAAATTATAGATGACTTGAAATATTTAGTCGTGAAGATTGCAATGTGGGTTACACGTTACCAATACGATTCATTTAGCTTGAGTGATCTTTCGGATGTTTGTTGAATTATTGTTAAAAGAAAGACAAATAATTTGCTATTATACTTCTTTATAAAAACAAGAATAAATAATTAAACAAAATGACAGCACATGTATGCATTCGGAACATAGCACAGTTTATAAAGAGCTTTTCTCCATATTGTTCGGTAGCGTGTAGGGTGAGCAATGCGGCTATCAAATTTATTGAGATAGACATTTTCGAATGATATTCGGGTTGTGTTAACCAGCAATTATATACACACTACATCACCCAAATGAATCGCTCATTTTCTGACATCAAGGGTTGTAACATACTCGTCTTCAATGTCAATTTTGAAAAAGCGAAAATTTTGATGTTCAACTCTATATTCAAGTATAAAATATACAGCTTTAATAGTACAAATATTCATGTATGAAATATTCAGTTGAGGACAAATGTCTTGGTATAGAATATACAGCTGAGGACATCATATAAAGACTTGTTCATGTTTGTTACAGTTGTGAGCATTTATAAGATGTATGATATAATTGTAAGTCAATTTTAGAATATATTTTAATCCAAAAATATCATCTGAGGAAGGGTAATTATGTATTTCAAATATTCAAAGGACAATATTATAAGGGTTTGTTAAGTATATGCATGGGCTGGAAAACCTGGGTGGGATTAATGAGAAACGGTTGCACTGGACAATGCTACGAGTGACCTTTTCCCTCCACATTTGCCTTCTAATTTGGGATAAATTCCATGAAGTCCTCACTGGTAAGTAGTGCCAAGAAAGGTAATCAACACCTACATTTATATCATTGTTATAATAAGCCAACCATCATTGACCAATTTGCATACGGTATATTTTCTTACAGATACCAACTGATGGGCTGATTCTGAAGGGCTGGTACAACACACTTACTATTGCCATCTACGGTGAACTGACCAGTGTCAGTGTCCAGACCGAGTCCCTCCCTCCACCTCCACCACCACAGCCAAAGAAACTTGGTAACCTCACTTTTCCTTAAATTAATTCAAGAAGTATATAAGCACACAATTAGAGCATTTAGAAACTGTGCATATACCAGAATTTTTTCTTTTATGTCTTTGGAATTGTTTTTTTCCCAATATTGGGAAAAATATTCCAGAGAAATGGTAGGAAGTAGAAATCATTCAATCGATTTAGAAATTATGTTGTGAACTAGTTTCTAGAGATCAAAAATCTGTGTATTAACATATGACCCTTTATTACTTTTTGCTACAATTTATTGGCTTTCTTAACCTTGCTTCAGTTGCATCAGTACCACAAGGAAGTCAGACACCCGGTGTAAAAATAGAGCCTACCAGCTCCACCCCCCTGAGCATAAAGATCGAGCCAAAGGTCGAGCCCAAGGAATGGGATGCCACATCACAGATGTTGGCCCAGCCCCCGGTGGTGATTGCCACGCCCCACACCACACAACACCCTCTGGACTACATACAGGAACAGCTGAACCAGGCTAACCTCCAGGTAGGAGAACAAAGAGTAGTGACTTTGAAAGAATACTTATTCTTCTAATTGACATTATGGTATAAAGTACATTACCCATTTTCAAAAAAAAATCCCAACAAAAAACTGCATTTTCAACAAACATTTGAAGGCAAATAGATTTGTGAAGATCATAAATTCCCTGTTTAATGATGTTAGGTACCAACAGAGGGTCATTAATATCTGTAGGACAATCAAATTGTAGCCTCAATCGGGATTGACCTTTACTAAATATAACTATGAAAAGCCGAACAAACTCTCGAACTAGTAAAATAATAAAATGAAAATGGAGGTGGATTTTGATTCATATATTGTACAACAATACAGGAAATATATCATAAATATCTATATTATACAGTTAGATTTCAAAGCATTAACGATATATCGAAACAAGGAAAACAGTTTATGGCAATTAACTAGAACATGTCATCACGGCAACATGAGCTATATTGCACAGCTTAATTGGCAGCCAAGAAAACACATCGGTGTGAATCTTAATTTGCATGGTCATTTTATGTACCAAAAATATTTGGAACTTGTTTTATAGTCTGCTATCGTAAAAGTACGGGGACTGTTTTATAGTACATTTAAATGTTATTGACATAAGATTGTGTGCAGGGTATTGTAATCACGATAATGCCTCTGGTACTAGGGGCAAATTGTAAAAATAAGACAAAAGAACCTTATACACAACACAGTTGCTGGCAAAGATTAATTATCTTATTTATTCAGCATAACATAAACATTACAACGAATATTCATATACCGATTTTGACATTTGTACCAAATGTTTAATCTAATATTTGAATATTCCTTTGCATCCTAAGTATTAAGGAAGCCCTGCTGTGTAAAAGTATTATTTTAAAGCGTCTTGCAAATATTTCACCAGAGGATGACTTGCACGCTGGTTCTTATTTCAACTACCTGAAAGAATGTTGGAATTCGGAAGTCAAGTTGTTCAGGCATTCTTTATCTTGTTTGGCTCTTTTTGAAACAGACAGGAGTCTTGAAATTGATTGTGATTTCTTCATGTTTAACTCATTACACTGTTTAACTTTTGTCACAATGAAGCTGAAAGAAATTAGTACAAACTGTAAGCTTCATCATACTTTACAGTCTTCAACAATGACAATCACTCCCAGTCTGCAGCCCCACCCCATAGTGCTGGTTGCTCCCACTGGCTTACCCCCAGGACAGATGTCACTAGGGTTGGCCCAACCCATACAGGACTATCCCCGCCCCGGGGAGTTCCCTAGACATCCCGCTGACACCGACAGATTCTCCCCAGGTTAGTTATGTTACATCACGAAAAAGATCCATAGCATACAAGCAGCTTTCTGCATTCAAGTAAAATAAAAAATAAAATTATGACCAGGTTTTGAATGCCAACTTTGTATCAACATTTTAAATGTATGTGTTTTTGGACCATTTATTTCATACCTCTGGTCCTGTCAGATGGGCATGGAGGACGAGAGAGGTATGATGACGGACGAGAGAGAACAGATTCCTGGAACTACCATGATCAGGACAGGCGCTCCAGGGACTACCCAACCTCAAGGTATACACCGCTTCTTCACTTTTTACTAATGAAATAAACTATTAATGCTTAGAAAAGGACAGTCCCAAGAGAAATATTAAATCCTTTATTAGCACTTGTGAAATACAAGTTCATAATACATCATTCGTCAATATGCTTGGATTGTACTTTCAGTGAAAACAGGCTTATTCTAATTTTAATGTTAAGATTTTTTCTACAAGTTCAGATTTTAAGTTAATTTATCTTAACCAACTTTGCAGAACAAACTTAGAGGAAATGTTAAAACTCTCAATTAGTCTCTTTGTAATATTGTATTTTTATCAACATGGGAGTCATTAATTTCCAGAGAGGGATCTCGTGACCGTGACCGGGAATACCGTGGCGATTACCGTGATGATCGTGACCGCGAGAGAGATTGGGATCGGGACAAGAGAGATAGGGGAAGTAGAGACAGGGACAGTAAGGAGAGATACGATGATCGGGGGGACAGGGGACGGGGTTACGATGAGAGGAGGGATCGGGACTTTGATAGGGGTGATAGAGATAGGGATTCTAATAGGGATCGGAACTTTGAAAGGGATCAGAGAGATCGAGAGATGAATATAGAAAGAGAAAGGGGGCGAGACTATGATCGTGACCAAGGTAGGGAGGAAGGCTACAGAGAAGGGGAAAGGGAGAGGGAGCTAGAGCTTGAACCACAGACCATACGTGTGATAGGGCGGGACATCCGTGAGGCAGGTTTCAGAGACAGGACACGTGATGACTTTAGGGACATGTCGAGAGACGTGTTTATGGAGACGGAAGCACCAAGGAGCCCTTCCATAGGGTAAGTGATCATCATGGATGCTATGTTTGGCCAGGATGCCAATTATATTGGTCTCTTTGTTAGTATTAACATCTTGGTAAGCTCAGCTGTATAAGTGGGATTTTGTCTTTATGTATTACATGTGTATATTGACAGTAGTTTATGAAATCATTCATAAATATTTCTGAGGTTTTGATTTCTGGTTCATTTGGAATTCCAAAACATTTACAAATATGATAATTTCATTCAGTAAACTTTATGTTCAGGTCAAGGTCAAGGTCATTTAGTGGGGACAGGTTTAGTTCAAGGTCAAGATCAGCATCTCCAAACAAGGCAAGATCAAGGTCCATTTCACCAGATAGGTATGTAATATATGGTATATTTTTACTATGATTGGGCCCTTGCCACTTGTTAATACTTCTGCAACAGAAAAAAATGAACAAATATTCAATTGTTGTTTAAAGGAATGAAAATGAGTACTTGAGCATCAGATTATGAGATGGATTAATCACAGATTAGGTACTAGATTCATAACCAGGGTGCTCAGAGTAAACAGATGATTTAAAGATGATTTTTAATGAAGATTTATTTCAATTAACTTGTTTTAAAATGAGATAAACAGGTGATCAGAAGTACTGGCATGTTGCCAACATTAAAAAATATGCATACTCGTAACAAACAAAAGATTATTGATGCTATCAAATTTAATGGTGCTGATTTTTTGTTGGCAAATGATATTGCCAAAGCTTGACTAGTGTTATTTTTAATTATATTTTTTTTCAATCTGCATAAAATGTGCATACTTTAAACACCCCATATTTCTGCAGGCGGGCTGCTTCCAGTATGTTGTCTGCTCAATAAGTTAATAGCTGTAGAAGCCTCTATCTAATCATCACCAAACTTGGTCAGAATGAAAATTGGCATAATATCTTGGACAATTCTATATCCACATATATTGCTGTAATCACGTCTAAAAATATCATTCATTGATTTCACATTTTAAAACTCGTATTCACTGGAGCAGACTGGTTGCACAATTTCATATTTTTTAATCAGTTTTTTTCACAACGGATCAAACTGTTTATTTACACAACAGATTTCGTTTATAAAGTTTCAAGGATTGAAAGTCAATCTGAAGGTTGTCCAAATACTTGCATATCAATATCTACTACTTGTTATCTCTAGTTTATTTGATTCATAATTGTAATCATCTGAGACATTAATAAAACTTGGCTTGTTGTTCCTACTCAGATAAATACAAATGTGTGAGAAAGAGTATGCTGTTTATAGTGTTTAAACATACTACCTTAATGTGCCATACTATATGCCAGTTGTCAAAATTATCTCAATCCTGTAACCCTGTACTGTAGGTTGCTCTTCCAGCTTGCTAAAAAAATCTTGATTTTATATAGCAAGGCTTGTTGAAATTTGCTTAAGGCAAGCATAAGTTTAAGGATTTGTGCTTGTTCATCCAAAAGTCTTATTTCAATGACTGATATTATGAATGTCTGCAGGGTTGATCATGTGTCAGCCGGTCGGGAGATATACAGAGTGAAAGACAGCCTTCCTGAACAGCCACTTTCACCATCACCAGACCAGGATATTAATGGTACATTATATTGCTTCTCCGTGAACGCTATACATTCAACTTGAAGAGCAATTTGGTATTCCATATTCAATGTATACTAGCAGTTATATTGTCTTGCTACTGAGCTTGCTGCTGTAGTGACGTTATAAAGAGTGTTTCTCCACGAAAGAAAAAGCTGTGGGTTTCATTCCCACCAGATGCACATAGCATTTTTTCATCGAAAAATTACGGGTTATAGAATGGCGAAAACCGTCCGGCAGGTGGTTGAGCGGGTGGGCTTACGCACGGGCGTGCGTTAACAATTTTTAAAAAACTTGACATTTATGTAATTTATGGAGTTTTTATCCAATGGTTATCAAACTTTGTCAGACAATTTGTCAGCATGTTATCTTGAATATATGTGAATATGGGTCATCTTGGGTCAAAAACTAGGTCAAATCTTTAGAAGAAATATTTCATGGTAATAAATTCAACAATTTTTATAAAATCTTGATGAAACATGGTCAGAATGCTTGTCTGCATTATATCTTGCATATTTTTTAATATGGGTCAACCCGGGTCAAAATCTAGGTCACTAGGTCAAATCTTAGGAAAAATATTTCCACGTCATAAATTCAACATTTTTTCATATCTTGATGAAACTTTGTCAGAATATTTGTCTGCATAATTTGTCTTGCTTATTATTTTTTATCGGTCATCTTGGGTTAAATTCTAGGTCACTAGGTCAAACCTTAGGAAAATCTTTACATGTCATAAATTCAACAATTTTTGTCAAATCTTTATGAAACTTGGTCAGAATATTGGTCTGCGTAATATCTTGAAAGTTCTTTAATATGGGTCATCCCCGGTCAAAATCTAGGTCACATGGTCAAATCTTAGGAGAAAGAATTGCACGGTCATAAAAATTCATTAATTTTTGTCAAATCTTTATGAAACTTGGTCAGAATATTTGTCTACATGTTGTCTCAAACATTTGTGAATATGGGTCACCTCAGATAAAAAACTAGGTCACTAGATCAAATCTTAGGAAATATTTTCCCGATGTCATTTAAAAAAAATTGAGGAAACTTTTACAGATTTTTTTTCTCCAGGATATCTTAGTCACATTAAAGTATAATAGAATTTTAGCAAAAATTACAGTTTTTTTCCTGCAGGCTATTGAATTTTTTTTTCTCCAATTTTCATGACATTTTGTCACCTTACATACATACTAACAAAAACACCTAGACAAGACCACATGATGGCATATTCATTAACCTCAAACCACATATTGAACTTCAGAGTGTTACCAATCTGCATGCTAAACATGGTCAAGTTGTTCATCTGGAATTAAGGTCGTCAAAGCGTTTTTCACTAAACTGTTTACCGTAAACCAAATGTTAGGTTACTGGTCTCCTAGATCTCCTCACACAACTTCCAGCCAATGACAATACACTGATAGCCCTTGGGGACTTCAACATTGACCAACTGAAGCCCAGTGCAGACCGTCACAATCTTCAGGAGCACATGGACTCTATCAATCTAAAGCCTTCACCTACATGTGAAACTTCAGACTACCACTCTGGCTTTGACCATATATATATCTCAGATATGCCTCACAAAACAGATGTCATGGAAACCTTCTCGACTGACCACAAAGCTGTCTGGATTGCCTTTTAAGTGTTTACCATTATCTTTAAGGGTTACCATTTCATATAATCATGCCTACACAATGCTTACCTAACCTATCAATATCAGTCAACAACTATATTCAATTGCTATTTTATAAACATGCATCCCAATCATGAATTTCATATCTATCCATATTTTTTTAAAAACTTAAATTTTAATTAACTTTAAAAATATTTGTCTACATGAAATCTTAGATGATAAAGTGTGTCATCTAGGGTCAAAAACTAGGTCTCTGGGACAGATCTTATTGGAAAAGCTGATGTATTTATAAAATGTTCATTTTCCTCACACAAATGGAATAGTTTCTGTTGATCAGGTTATTTGTATGAATAATATCTCCGATAAGTATAAATATGGGTGTTTTTGGTTAAAAATACTAGGTCACTACCTCAAATCCTAGGTTTGCAAAATTGCATCGTCAAATAAAAAATCCGGCTTTAATGCGGCGTTGCCCCATTGGCGTCTTGTGTTTAGTTTGTTACACAAACAGTCTTTCTGCAATATAAGCACTGCTGATAAGCATTTTACTATATGTGTAAGGGCTTTATATATATATACCTTTATCTGGAAACAATAATAATCCTAGTACAATGTGCACTTAATTCATTTGTGTAATTAGTATGATATTTTAATCATTTCTAGATGAGTGAGGAATCGGACCAGCTGTTATGGAATAGAATTTAAATATAATATTAATATATGAAATTCCTTTGAGTGTTGTGTCATTTCTGGATGAGCAAGAAGCCAGGGCATTTGACAAACTGTATGTTTGATTCAGGTAGGGAGCCCATTACAGATATACATGTTGTTATGGTACAATGTTATTACTTTGAGCGCTGTATCATTTCCAGAGGAGCGAGAAGCCGAGACATTTGAACAGCTATCTGTGGAGCAGGTGGGAAGTCCTGTAGAGCAGGGGTACATGTCGGACGGAGACTACGAGGCCATCTCATCAGAGGACGAGCTCATTGATATTGATACAGAGTTGGTACGTGTAGCTGATGATATAGACTTTGAAAGGAGGGTAGGGTTTATAGAAAACCTTTGGTGACTTCATTACTTGATATTTAAAGTTTGGCATGCTATCATCTTTACTCTTTGTGTTCCATGTTCATAACTTCTCAAATTTTATTGAAAGCATACACATACATGTGCATGTACGATTATCATAAGACAACTACACATAACCTATGATCTGAGTAGACATGTATCGTAATGTACATCCTAACCTACATGTATCATACTGTACATGTATCATACTAACTTGGAAGAGCTGTTAATAAAATATTTGGATTAAGTTCTTGCTAATATATGCTTAAACTGTCTCAAATTTTGATGGAATTTTTAATACAACTTTTCTGTTCTAACTGCAAAGTATTCAAAGCTTGTCTATTCAACAATTTAATATTAAGTCATGTTAACCATTGCTATGACAGCTTGGTTGAATGCATATATCCCAGTCAACACTAACATGCCAAGCATTTGATTCAAATCAAGAATGTCAAGGACATCAAGTTGCCCCTTGTTGAATAATGTGCAACTGAAGGCCTTTTTTTGAGTTAAAAAATTTAGTTTTGATTGAAACAAATCCCCTTACACAGCACTCTGAATAGGCAAGCAGAACTTCTCTTGTACTATATACCTTGTATATTATACTTAACTGCTTTTAGTGTTTTGTAACCCCACTGTATATTTTCTATCTAGCAGCGGTTCGGTTTTAGACTAATACCATGGCGTAAACGTAGCTGTGTGAGTTATCCTGTCTTATGTTCCCCTGTTACTGCATCAAGTTCCTTAAAATCAATCTTGGCTTTTGAATACATGTCACTTAATTACAGTGTTTGCATTACATGTTGCAATGTATATTGTGGATAGTCAAAAATCATTAAGCACATGCCATGTAGTGCAGTGTTTGTTTAAAAGCCACGATTGGTTAAGTATTTGCACACATCCTATATTACTTGTTATCAATGCAAGTCATTGTGAATTGTTTTCTTGTTGTTATATCAAAGTTTGAGTTCAATTGATGAATTGAACATTAGAAGTAAATGTGGTCTAGTGGTATAGGTGTCTGCCTTTTACCAAAGATGTTGGTGCGATCCCCACCAGGGTGAGAGTGGTATAGGTGTCTGCCTCTTACCAAAGAAGATGTGGGTGTGATCCCCACCAGGGTGAGAGTGGTCTAATGGTATAGGTGTCTGCCTCTTGCCCAAGAAGATGTGGGCGCAATCCTCACCGGGGTGAGAATGGTCAAGGTGTCTGCCACTTACCCAAGAAGATGTGGGCGCAATCCCCACCGGGGTGAGAATGGTCAAGGTGTCTGCCACTTACCCAAGAAGATGTGGGCGCAATCCCCACCGGGGTGAGAATGGTCAAGGTGTCTGCCTCTTACCCAAGAAGATGTGGGTGCGATCCCAACCAGATCCTTGCAAGGCATACTTTCTCTTGGCTTCCCAATAAGGACACGATTCTAGTTTCCACTCTGTAAACAGACATTATTCAGAAAAAAATCATTACTTTTTCGCTGCATATCATCTCAGGGCTATTCCAGCAAAGCATATAACCCATGGAGGGAAGTCAATTATTTCTTAGTATATAGCTAGGTGTCTTTTTTCACTTATTTGGACACCAAAAAAGGTAATTTTGCTTCTGTAGGAGGGGTGGTATAATTTTTAAGTGATATTTAAAAATGCCTTCCCCTGAGGGTTATATATAGAGAGAATAGCACATACATGCTGAATTACAATTCATTAGATATCAGCCTTTGTCCTACATGTTCACCTGAAGGAGATTTTCTACATGTATAAGTGTGTAATAAATGGGCTGAATCCTAATTTTACCATGTATTTAATTGTGAAATAAAAACATTCTTATAAATAGAAGGGCTTTGATGATTTAAGTAACATTGTTCCCTTTGTATTATTCATTTTTCTTTTTTAAAATGTGTCCTTTCATCTTCTGTATAGTTTTAGCTTGTATGAGTTTCAAAGATAAAGGTTGATGTATTGTACTAGTCCTTGAGTCATTGCTGTCCATGGCATTGGGGTCAGCATATAAAAACTTAACCTTTGCCATAATTAAAAAAAAATGTTTAAGTATTTACATGAAACTTGATCAACTTTTACCAGAGACGAACTTGATACACATGTAACCAACCAGAGACAATAGGCACTTGTACAGCCAGGGCCATCACTCTGGCTGGAACTATTGTTGAGTTATGACCCTTTTCACCACATAAACAACAGATGAGTCTGTGGTGCTCTACTATAAGTGTTTAGTGTAAATTCCTCAGCATGCAAAAGCTCCTCATATGAAGTTCATCCGAAATGCATTTGACCCATGTGTTTGTATGTTTGTAGGGTATCGACTATGAGATGGAAGAAGAGGCGTTCAGCTACATCACCTCACCTTTCAACCCCTACCAGTTTGAAGCAACCTCCCTGACCGTAAGTCAAAGTCAGACTTGCATATTCAATAAAAACATAGCCAATACTCAATGTTGACAATAGATGACATGTCATGACAAAAAACAGGATCATCTATCAGCAGCACACCAACATTTGTGTGTATGTTTGTGTGTGTGTGTGTGTGTGTGTGTGTGTGTGTGTGTTAGGCTTTGAAGTTTGTTGATCTGCATTATCAATGATCATATGATAGATCAATCAAATATGTTAAATCTTTCATGTTTTGTGAATCAAAATCATTATCTTTCAAGATATGCAGTTGCAATTACTGATGTAGAAAACAAAGGTATCAATATTGCTTAAATTAAGATGTATTAAACCACACAAAATATTTCTCTCCAATAAATTGAACTGCTACACAAGCTAAAGCTTGCAAATTGAGTATCACAAATAAGCAAACATGAAGCACAAATAAGCAAACATGTAGCACAAATAAGCAAGAATGTAGCACAAATAATAAAGTTTGTTGCAAAAATAAGCAAGAATATAGCACAAATAATCAAGTTTGTAGCACTTAATAAGGATAAAAATAGCACAAATAAGCAAAATTGTAGCACAAATAAGCAAGAATGTAGAACAAATAAGCAAGAACGTAAGCACAAATAAGCAAGAATGTAGCGCAAATGAGCAAGTTTGTAGCACTAATAAGGATAAAAGTAGCACAAATAAGCAAAATAAGCAAAAATGTAGCACAAATAAGCAAGAATGTAGCACAAATAAGCAAGAACATAAGCACAAATAAGCAAGAATGTGACACAAATAAGCAAGTTTATAGCACAAATAAGCAAGAATGTAGCATAAATAAGCAAGAATGTAGCACAAATAAGCAGAAATGTAGCATAGACAAGCAAGAATGTAGCACAACATAAGCAAAAATGTAGCACAAATATTCAAGAATGTAGCACAAATGTAGCATCAATAAGTATGCATACGGTGTTGTACATTCTCTTCCCCAGACATTCAAAGACATATCACAGACCAAGTTTGAGCAAGAGAAGGCAAGCCTGTTACACCCGGACTATGTGAGGCCTGACAAGTGTCCAAAGGAGGCCCAACAACTGCTGGATATTGTCGACAGATTCAAGGAAGGGCCTCTTCATGATAGGTGAGACATGTCTTGCTTTAAGATTTGAATAACTGAATTTTTCTGTAGATAGTATGCAGTTATTCTGTAAAAAGATGACTATAACATTTGCCAGTGCACTATATGTCTTATAAATGGACTTGGAATAAATTTCTTTAGTTGAGTTTTTTTTTCCTGTTTTTTATTGTGAAATCATATATATTTGTAGGACATTAATTTTCTAGCTATAACGTTTAGTTATAATGTTCTATAAATTCCTAGCATAGTGAGGTAATTTACTAAATTTGTCAATGTATCAAAATCTAACTGTCCCCTCCCTAGCTGGGTGGAGGCCATGGAGAGTGTCCCCTCACTGCTCCCCAAGGGCCTGTCCTACCTGCTGTATGTGGAGCCTAACCCTGGGGCTCTCGACTACTTGCTGGACTGGGCAATGGAGGGACTGAATGAGGCCCGTGCCATGGCCCAGCCCGAGTCCACGTACAAGGTCAGACACCTGAAGATGGGCTTCAAACTGGCCGGGGCTCTCTGTTGCTGTGACTCTAATGTAGCTGTCAAATGTCTGGTAAGGAGTGTTAGAGAGAGGAAAAATAATTTGTCATGATTTAAATGTAAATAAGTGGTTGTTATGTTGTGTCAAAGCTACAAAAAATCTTATAGATGAAAAACTAAATCTATATTTTTTTAGCTCGACTATTCGAAGAATATGGAGAGCTATACTACTCACCCAAGCGTCAGAGTCTGCGTCTGCGTCGGCGTCACACCTTAGTAAAGGTTTTGATACTTAACCATCCAACCTACTTAATTTACCAAGTTAGATAACTCTAGTTTGCATTTAATTAAAAAAATAGGCCTTTATTATTTGACTTAGAAATTCTGGTTAAGGTTTTGCGTGCAAGCACACATAGATTAATATCTCAGCAACTACATGAGGTATTGCATTGAGACTTGATACAATGGTACTCAACCATCAAACCTACTTAATTAACCAAGTTAGATAACTTTACTTTGCATTTAATGCAAAAAATAGGCCTTTATAATTTGACTTAGAAATTCTGGTTAAGGTTTTGTGTGCAAGCACACATAGGTTAATATCTCAGCAACTACTTGAGGTATTGCATTGAGATTTGATACAATGGTACTCATCCAACCTACTTAATTAACTAAGTTAGATAACTCTAGTTTGCATTTAATTCAAATAATAGGCCTTTATTATTCCACTTAGAAATTCTGGTTAAGGTTTTGTGTGCAAGCACACATAAGTTAATATCTCAGCAACTGCTTGAGGTATTGCATTGAGACTTGATACATTGGTACTCAACCATCAAACCTACTTAATTAACCAAGTAAGATAACTTTTTTTTGCATTTAATGCAAATAATTGCCCTTTATTATTCGACTTAGAAATTCTGGTTAAGGTTTTGCGTGTAAGCACACATAGGTTAATTTCTCAGCAACTACTAGATGTACTCGAGACTTTATACAATGGTATTCAACCACTCAACGTAATTGTAAAACCACGATATATAACTGTTTTTTGCAAATGATTGCCCTTTATAATTAGACTTAAAAATTCTGGTTGAAATTTTCCATGTAACCACATTTATATTAATATCTCAGCACATCATGAATTGCATTGAAATCTAATCTAACAGTGATCCATGCATGTTTCGCCAAAACTTTTCAATCCTTACACTGAAAAGCGGCGGAATAGTCAAGCGCGCTGTCTCTGTGACAGCTCTTGTTTAATTTTAGACTTTTATGATTTGTAATCTTGTACGGACAATTCCAAAACATACATTTGTAACTTAAATAATGGTAAAACTCTTTATATACAAATTGCAATAATCTTGTTTATATTTTGAAATTTGATACTCACAAAACACTACATTTACTCCCTTAACAAGTGCATTTATTTATTGAAGGAGCGTGGTGTCCAGGAGCGGCTGCTGGACAACTTCGAATCCAAATTCATGTCGTTCTCCTTGAAGCTCCAGATAGCGGCTGCCCTTCACCACAGCACTAGGCTTCAGGTAACGGGATAAAATAGTGGATATTAAGCAATCTCCCACTTTAAATGGACCTATGACAGACATTCACAGCCAGTGGCAGGGCTAAAATTTGTCTATATAGACTTAGATAAAACTCACTACAGTACAGTATTTTCATATTTTATACTATGAAGTAGATTTTGGGGAGCAAAAGTGTGTATATTGTATATTAAAATGGTAAGTTTATCTTCAGTAGACAGAAAGTTTAACAATCAGCATATGTGTTCACTTGAAAGATGCATTAAGCCTTTGTATTGACTGAAGTGACAAACAGCTTTATTTTTCCTCACACTTAGTTAGCAATTAAATAGGACAAAACTTTTTTTAATATTTCAATTAGTTTGCAGTTAAAACTTTTGATATATGTGTTTACAGGATGGCCTGGAGTGGTTTCTTGGTACGCACAAACTGCAGGGAGAACAATCTGGTCAACGTTCGCTTAGCAACTATCAGAGGACTGTCATGGTGTTGCTACAGAAGAAACAGGTTGTCAGGGTGATTGTTGCCATGACAACGCTTATAAAGAAAGTGCATCTGTATGAGGTCATGAATAAACTCGCTTTGCCGCTGGAAAAGTTAGTATATATGTTATCAACTTATGTCTTAATTATGCCATGCTGCAAATCAACTGTATATCATTGGTTCTGTAAGCTACATGTATTTAAAATAAGAAACTTTATTTGAGGTTTAAAGTTATTCATTTCTGTAAAAATAAGGCACCAGAAATCATAGGAAAGTATTCATTTTGGTAAGGAAACAACAGCAAATGGTTGCATGATATAATGTTTTTATCCAAACCTTAGACAGCATATCTTGGCATATACAAGGATGGCCACAGATCATTAAGTGTATGATTTTTTGCCGTGATTACAAATAGATTCAAGTCTGAGTTCAGACTCGACAAAATCACAAATAACGATCTTTATATCATTACTTTTATATAAATAAATGACAGCTTCAAATAGTACCGGTAATAACATTCAGCAAATTTCATCATATCTACTGAACTAGAATGAAAATTACAATGAAATAAAGATTTGCGGTGTTGCCAGTTGAGTCTGTGCCCCAGTTTGATTTCAGCACTTGCAAAATAAAAGTATATAATGATATTTCCCCACAGTGCCATAGAGTCTTTGTCTGGGACCCAAGTTGGAGGGGAGAGTCAGAGTGAAAGTAACCAGGGAGACAGTGCCCAAGGAGACAGTAGTCAGGTGGAAGGTAGCCAAGGAGATGGTAACCAAGGAGACACTGTAGAACAGGTAGACGTCTGTCTTGGGGAGTCTGACCTTGAAGCCATCTCCACATGTGTCGAAGAGGTCACTAAAGTCTACACTCTGGCCAACACACTCATTGTAAGTTAATTGAAACAATTCACTCAAAGTTTTGATATATGCTTATAACAATATGGAAGAGTCGTTGGAAGACAAAAGCAAGCATAAAAATATTCCTACTCAAGCAGCTCTGTCTTTAACATCTTTGTATGAATAGACATTATATGTACATCTCTGTATTTTATACCATATATGTTGTTTATATACAAGTATATTACGTGGCTCATTTGTTTACATAAACCATATAACAGACATGGCCAAGAACATTTTTCCACATGCAAGCATTGTATCACCTTTTGTGCACTCCTATTTATTCAGGCCCAGCCCCCTAGGACACTGCCTGGACAGAAGATGGTGGAGATCAAACAGAGCCCTGAGGACCCCTACCCGGGCTTTTATCACATGGCCAATGCTTGGTAACTACATATTCTTGCTTCAGACCATCATGTTGTAGTTAAGAAAAGTGAATCCCTAGACACTGTTTTGATCCAATGGACACATGAGCACTTGCATTTTTTGTTATTTCAGGTCAATTACTTTATCAGCATACGTTCCAATTAGCAATATTTTTTGGATTTGTACAATTCTCTATACTCATAAAAAATAATGTTCGTTGATTTTTGTTCTTACCTACATACAATTAATGAAGCTGAAATGGTCTGAAAATGTAGATACCTTTCCTTCAGTGAAGTGGTTGTGGGTTCAAGCCCAAACATAACCTGTTTAACCCTTCAAAATGGAGATCTGCAAGATTTATACTGATTTTAACCATTTATAATCAACCTATTATTAATTTGTTTAAACAAACCTAGATAAACATCATTTAAATATGTATTTCACAGTGGATTGAATTTCATAGCATATTTTTCACTTTTACAGTCAGTTGTTGGAGTCCTTGTTGGTGATTGTGTCATCCCCAACTATGTGCTGCATGCCCACATTGTTCGGAGCTGTCCGCTCGCTTGTGCAGAGGATCATGGGAGAGCAACATGGCCTCGTTTACCTGGCGTCACGCCCCGACACCACCAACAAGATCATACAGGCACTTATACAGATCACGGTAACAAAACCATTTTGTGCGCTTAGATTTGGTTCTTTAAATTAACGCAAGAATCTAAACACCCAAATACTTACCTAATTATGCCACACAGCTAAACCTGGTCGTAAGGCCACCTGTTTTATATGCCCATCTTTATTATCCAGCCACTCCAAATTCCTCCCATATGTTTTTACTATATAGAGTACATGCATATAGCGGCCAAATGTCAAATGCAGCCGTAGTCACTACCGTAAATGACTGGGTATAAGACGATAGTGGGTATTAGACGCAGGGAAAAAAATCTGTGAAAAGTCAAAGAAAAAAACTTTTAATCTATGTTTTTGGTTAAAAGACGCATAGAAAAGATGTCAAATCGTCTGGCATTTTTGGCCACCATGTTTGTTGACAGTGACAAAAAATTTTTTTCGTGAAAATGGCGACGGTTATCTTTAAAACCATACAATGATAAACTGTTGAGAATGAAAAGTTAAGTTATGTAAAAACCTTATATTGTACGAGTTTGTTCTCAAAATGTCAACACCTACAGAAAAGAATAAAGTACCGTAATTCACCTAAGAGTTTGGACACCCATAATTGTTTTCCAGAATAATTTATTTTGCGTACCTAATTTTCGGACACCCAAAGGACATCAATCACAACTTTCACAGTTACCAAGTTTCACAGACGAAGATTATTGATTTTTATCTTTACAATGCCTGGCTAGATTACCTAACTGTATACACCACTGTGACAAGTTATAATTAGTTACTACCCCATCCTAAACGACTTATTGCCTGTTGAAAAGGAAGCGTGATATATTTATTGAAGGATTAAAGATACAACAAGGGCAATCAAGGGATTAAGAAAACATAAACATGACATGTTTGTAAAACGTCCTGCCAATAAACTTTCAAACTTGTACCACACTTATTGGTAGGGTGACTATTAGCTCAAAAGGCCGCTATTAAAAGGGGTAACCCGGACCCCCCTTTGCTACATTTCATGTTATATACCAAAATGACCGGGAAGGTCTGAAGTTTATCAGACTGCCGGCATAAATTGGCATAAATGGCGGCGAGCCGAGAAAATCCAAGATGGCCGACAAAGATGGCCGCCAAAATCGGAAAATCAAATTTGCTCTTTTTTGCCTTGTTAATCGACCTTTTCATCTCGTTTCAACACCATTTTTCACCTAAACTGTAAGAATGTTCATAGTTTATGCTTTTTAGTGATGACATAGGGGGAAAAAGGGGAAATATAACTTTTATACAAAAAAATATATAAAAAATGCCCAAATTTTGCAAGGGAGTGTGGAATTCTAACATATATCTTTTGAATAATTGCATCCAGTAACTTTTTCTTGTATTATAAGATAACTTTAATTACTTATACATAAATAAATATGTTTTTATATGAGTTTTAACCAATTTTTATCCAACCAAAAGCTGTTTCAGGTGGGTGGGGTAAATTGAAGCCGTTCTGTAAACCGGACCAAAAAAAAAGTTTCATTGTGAGGAAAAAACTGCTAGGTTGCATGCAACTGACACCTGCAATTACGTTGTATCAAAGCATGATTATCAGGGTAAAAGGATAAATTTGCATAAACAGTGGCGAGCTAAAAATATCCAAGATGGTTGACCTTTAGGTTGGATTCCTGGCATCATGGACAATTTTTCATGATTATATTTATAATAGTATTAAAAAGGTGTAAAAATATATGAAAGTTTATTAATGAACAAATAACAAAATACTGATATTTAAACAATAATATCATTTTTCAAAATGAATTAACTTCATTAAATCAATGATGGATAACATAATGACTTCCAAGATGGTTGCTAATATTTGATATCTTTGACAAAATAACAGTAGGCACATACAAATAATTTTTACCATTTTGCATAGGAGTATATACAAGTGCATCTTAAGAACACTTCTGGGAACTAATAAAATCATAAAGCTAATTTAGCAATCTTCTAACTCAACATCTGCAAGTTCAGTAAACAAGTTCTGACATGAATTTGTGTTTGTCAAGCACCCCTTACAATCGCATGCTTCGGTACAAGGTTGCTCATTCGAACAACAAACACAATCATCTTTGCATGAATTACAGCAACTACATACCAAATCACTTAGCAATTCAGGGGCAGCTGCAGCCTGTGTCATCATCTGAGGAATAAAAAATCCTGAATGTGGATCAACAGTATAACCATAGTCCACTGGATCAGCCAACGGTGTTGGGGATAATGCACCTCTCCAGATCAACAATTGGTACATACATCGAAGCAAGTGGAGCATGAAACTGTCATTGGTTGGAGGAAGTTTCCTTGGTTTTTCTTTTGCTTTTGCAAGAACAAGATTTGTTCTTAAAACATTCAGTGATTTACAATTGTTTTGACCATACAACAAACCAACAAAAACAACAGCTGCTGCCTTTGTCTGAGGTAAAAGTGTGGACTGAGCCCCAAGGTCTGCAAGATCACTGACTTGCTCCGCCGATTTGGTCATGACTTGGAAAGCTCTCTTTTTACCAATACCAAATAATGAAGAACATGTATCACAGCCCGTGATACAAAATACCGGTAACAATATTTGTGTAACTTCTGGCTGAAGAGATTCAACTGCGGAATGAACTGGAATATACCTTGTTCGATCAGAATACGCCACTTTACGACCCGTTTTGAAAAATATCTTTTCAACTTTCAACTGATCAAAATGATGTACAAGGAGAACAAACACGTCGGTGTCCGGACTAGCAACAACAATTGTATTTGCACCTAAATCAGATGCATGTGCAACATGAAATATCAGTCGAACATCTGCTTCCTCCTGGTCGGATGTTAGGCCACCAACAAATGCTACTGACAGACCGGTGACTTTTAAAGCCTTTGTACCCATACCACCAGCAACAAACAATGTCTCCCCATTGACAAGAATATCATGGGCATGCAATGCAAGGTGTTCTGTATAAAGTTTAGTCAACTCACTTTTACTCTTAGTGCTGGTCAGTATACTTTTCCAGTCCCTGATCTGCATATTTGGTTGAATTGTAACTGGCGCATGGGAAAGAGTTTCACCCCGTTTTTGGCGCGTTTGGGCCTTCAAACTGTTAGTCATATACCTATCGAAAACCACATGGATGTGTTTGATACCATAACTGCTGGCTAATACACATCTCCAAAACTCTGAAGCCATTTCCGAGTAAGTGATTTGTCTATTTGATGAAGGTTGAAGCATTTGGACAATAGCCATCCCATCAAAGACAATACAATCAGAAGCAGCTGGGATACTGTAAATAACATCATCTTTAACAAGACCTTCAATTTTGTCTAGGAAGTCGGATTTCTTTGTCATTGTTATGGAACCTTCATCAGTGAACAAACTAAGAGGGACTGGGGCATTTTCAAATGATAAAACCCGTCGCAAAGGCACCTTTTTGAATGTATTAATGGCTAAAAGCCGAAGATACATCTCCTCACCATTCATCTGAACAGATTTTGTGGCCGTTCGAACAACAGACTTAGACAGAGCCATGGTTTGTATTTTAACCCGTGCCATTGGATCAAAGAATGACTTTTTTGTTGACTGGTCTTCAACTATGAACCTCTCACTAACAAAGGTTTGCAGCAATCGTTTGCCTGTATCATGACAATTTAAAAGGCTCTCCTCCACCTCAAGCAGGGCTGCTACTCCTGTAGCAATGTTTACTAGCTTTTCAGGGGCAGACGAAAGAGAAAACGGATCTATAAATGATTCATTCTCAAAAAGGGACAACATCTGACTAACTGCACTATTGTATGCATTTGTATGGAATGGAGTGTCTGTGTGATGTTTTGTTGATGTGGTCTGTCTGCGGTTTGCAAATGCTATGGCATACTTTGCGGTTAACGGTCTCGATAAAAACCACCGTGTTAATGCACTGTCATTGTGTGTTAACCCTATAATACCACCAGAGGATTTGAGTGCCTTATTTTCTGTGACTTCAAGCACATAATCTATCCAGACTGCATTGAACGTGCCTTTTGTGAGTTTAGCAACAAACTGACCTTGATCGAAATTCTCTCTCAGGTGTTCAGGAATTCGATTCATCTTCAACACCATGTATGTCATGAACCTGGCATAGATAGATCTATTTGAGGCAAACAAAAAAGGCAAAAGCATCCGTTTGGCATCCTGGTGAGCACTCCAAATACCATGTCTCGAGGAAGATAGATACACTTTGATAGGCAAAGATACCTTAGTGAGATAGTCATTCCAAAATTTGAACAATGGTGACATTGATCTTCCCTCAGATCTGAATAACTCAATAAGAGGAATCATCTCAGACTCGATCAATCCTGAAATGCTATCAAATTCATTGCTATCAGAGTCGGAACTTTGTTTCATAGAGGCAATCCTCTGAAAAAGATTGTGAGGAAACTCTTTCTTGTTTTGTTCAGCCCATGCTCTTAGCTGAAAGAGAAATCTGTTGTTCAACACCTCATCAATCATGAGAATAGCCCGCAAAGCTCGGTCAAAGTCTTTGCCAGACAATATATGATCAGCTGTCAACTTTGCAAAAACATCAGACTCTACCATCAACTGTTTTAACCCCGCATCACCATAAATGTGCCCTATCCCACCAAAAATACTCATCATGAAATGCATGCCACCTTCCATAGGTATAACGCCCTCAAACTCACTCGGGTAGTCCCAGACAATTTCAAGGGCCTTTGTCAATAAGCCCATATCAAACACAATTGGACAAATAGTTTGTCCTAAAGCAAACATCTGTTCTTTTGTACGGACTAATGTGGTATACACAGTGTTAAGATCAGTAGGGGGAGCTAATATGATTGGGTTAAAAACAATGTCTGATGTTTGAACTAATGTGTCCTCCTGGATATTTGTCTGAAATACAGTCCATGGTGGTGGTTTGAAAGCTTGGTCATCACACATGTGGACCAGGTTGCTCCTGCTCATGTGGTACATAATTTCCTGCAAGCGAATTATCTGTGTAGACTGGCTTTCTGGTTGGCCTAATTCAGCTACATCAACTGGTGGGTTCAGCTGCGGAGACGGTCTACTGTGTGGTTTCTTGTAGGTCAACGTATGACAAAGACCCATTCCTGAAATAGAATAATTTATTGATCTTGTATGTTGCGTTTTCACACTCTTTGTAACATTGTAATATACATTATTTATAAAAGCATATACTATTATATGTATTTTTACTATTTCAGGTCAGCCTTTTAAACCCGAATGATTGAATTGATTGATTTGTGTTATAGTCTTAAATTTGCTTCACTAAACTATAACTAAATTATTTTAATATTGTATATATTTATTGTATGTTTTTTCTGTAGTTTATAGAGATTTATCAGTGAAATAAAATTGGTAATTCACTGTTTCAAAACATTAAAATATAGATTTTATAATTCACTGTTTTGAACTCTCTGACCCGTTCAAACGTCTAAATATAACGTCATCGCGCTCAAGGCGGGGACAAAAAATCAATGACGTCATTTCCGAAAATGTTTCGTTCAGATTTGCACGCTTTCATATAATTTGTGCATTAAATGTCGTTTTATTTCCGTTTTAAGCATATAATAAACAGAAAAATTGTTTGTTTCACTGTAAAATTGATTATGTTTCACCGCGTGAACACAAAAAGTGAATATATCTTTTTTGTGCTTACTCGGTGAAATATAACGCGATTATACACTGAAACAAACAATTATCCTCGCAAAGTGTGAACTACATAATGTATCTGTTAAACACCTGGAAGAGCTGCAACATCAATGGTTCTTTCTTGTACCCTTTTGATTCTATCAGCTGACTGTGGGATGCTAGGAGTGGTGTGTACAAGTATACCTGTCATAGCATGTGTTGAGTGCTTGCCACTTAGGGTGTTTTCATTGTGATCCCAGTTGTCAGCGGCTGCTATTATCAGATCATCCCTAGGACGAGAATGACCATCTTCCATAAGCATACTACAGGGAACTACACCACCTGCAAAATTAACATACTCAATCTCACATTTTATGGAATGTTTATTATTTCTATTATTATTTTTATTATTTTATTCTTATTATTATTATTATTATTATTATTATTATTATTATTATTATTAATAATAATTATAACGTAATATATCACGTTTATCTAACTCAGCATGGCCGAGTGGTTATAGTGACTGACTACAGACCACGCGGTTGCAAGTTCGGGCCTTCAGTGGTCATATTTTTTGGGTGTTCTTTCTTATTTGTTTATCGTGTCAAAATGGTGATGAAACCATACCTGAAGGAGTCTTTTGCTGACTGGAAATAGTATGTAGAGCTGCTGATGTCAGGAAGTGACGAACTTCTGTGTATGGCAATGTGTCTGCATGCCTTATGGTAGTGAACTGCTATTTCATTGTTCCTTATCATAGGCTCATACTCTACAAAATTTGCAGATATTTCATCATTTCTGCCTTTACAAGTTGTAAGCAATGAATCAAACTTCTTTGGATTAAGTGTAATTCTATTGCTCTGGAAACCTTTCTTACAAAAACAACATGTTTCTGGGCTGAATATTAATTTTCTCTTTTTTGTAGTACATGGGACCGCCTCAGAAACGTCCATTATCAAACTTTCATACTGAAAATACAGTGGATATATTTGAAGGGATATAATTTACAGTTGCACCGTTTTTCATATATAGAACAGATTTATTTGCATTTTAAGCATATATTGTAATATTTACACTTCTTCAGCTGTCTTATCGTGAACATACATGTAAACACATGTTTTTGAACCATTTTCACTCATAACATTATTGCAAATTATCAAAACAAATAGTCTAGGACACTCTCAATTCAACTTTTCAAGTTTCTGATCACATAAATAAACAATCCATCCATCTCTTAAATATTTTAACATTTTATACATGAAAAAACACACTTATTATGTTAAAGAAGGAATAAATGTTTAATATTCATTATAATTATACTCACTTTGGGGTCAAATGTTGAAAAAAATGCCTTTGTTTACATGTTTTTAAATTTTCTCGCCGAAAAAACTTCCACGGTGCTGATGTAAATTTTATCCCCTGAAAATGATCCTACATGTATTAATGGCTTTTAATTTATAAAATCCTTAAATTGATATGCTTTGATTAAACATAATTTTAGATGGCAGTATTGCAACTTAACAGTCTGTTCTCTCTAGTATATTCTGAACTAAATCCTGACCTGGTCCGAATTTTAAACCACTTCAATTTACCCCACCCACCCAAAAACAGCTTTTGACAATTTATGACTTGGTGATAGATGGAAACAAATTTGTAAATTATGTATAAATGTTTATAGTTATCTTTTAATCTAAGAAATAGATAATGGGTGCAATAAATAAAAAGATACAAATTAAAATAGTACCCTCATATGCAAAATTCTGACAAAATTTTCACTATTTATTATGAAAAAAATGTAAATCTTTTATATTTTTACCAAGTAACATCCTGAAAATACATAAACCATCTATATTCTTGCAAATGAGATGGAAAAATATGTAAAAATAAGATAAAAAGTTCTATTAACAAGGCAAAAAAGAGTATAGCTGATTTTCAGATTTTGGCGGCCATCTTTGTCGGCCATCTTGGATTTTCTCGGCTCGCCGCCATTAATGCCAATTTATGCCGGCAGTCTGATAAACTTCAGACCTTCCCGGTTATTTTGGTATATAACATGAAATGTAGCAAAGGGGGGTCCGGGTCCCTGTTTTCAAAAGTGCTGAAAGTCACCCTACCATATAGACTGTAAGAAGCAATAATCGTACAGTTATACATTAATCCTGCATAGCAATGTCCATGCTCTCCACGAGATCTTCATGGGTATAACTGTAAGTTATGTGACGTCACACAGTGTGACTCTTTGATCTAAAGCCGATAGAATGTGTTTATTCAAATCAATGCATGTATAAAATGGTGTTTTAATTAACTTGATGAAGGATTTACACAGGTTAAAAGCAGTCATTTTTTTGCATCGAAATCTGAGGGAAAAAAGGGCGTCTAATACCCAGTCATTTACGGTAACCTTTGATCCCATGACTAATAAACACTAATAAACAGCCACTAATCACAGGTCACTGACACTTTTGCTTATAAATTATCATGCTGAGATCATCAATTTTCATCAGTTTTACCAATACAGGCTATAATTATATTCCAAAATGTATTGAAATTTCCTTCAATCAAAATGCGTATCACATCACACGAAATTGGGAGTTTCCCCACATGTTTACTGATCGTTAAATTATGTTTATAACATATAGACAAATGCTGTGATTAGAATTAACACAATTAATGAACAGAGATACTTGAATAAACATTATTAATTAGGAAGATAATGATCAAGTACAGACATTAAACAGTTTTTCACTTGAAGCAACAAAACAAGTTGTGATTTATATGCAACTCAATTTTAATTTTCAAAGTGCACAGATTTCTATTTTTATGAAGGAACATTTGCTTTGCATTGTGTGTGATTTTTTTCTCAATTCTAATCATGGGTGATAGTAAGACAAATTGCATGTGGTTTACTCTGAAAGAACTTGTTGAGTGTAATAAAAGTATAGAAAACATAGTGCAAAAGTTGGCAGCAATTTCCCACCTGGATTAAGAGGCCACCTGTCTAAAGCAGCCAATATAACCTTTTCGCCACAGGTGGCCACTAAATACAGGTTTGACAGTACAATGCATTGTATTTTTTCCTCACTAGAAGTAGCGGTTTTAAATGGAAAATAATCTGTTCGTTCATGAAGAACTAAGAGTTCATTCTTATTTACTAGCAATCCAAGCAATAGTTTTTTAAATTCGTTATTTACATTTTAAAAATATCATTCAGGTATGGATATTGTTGAACCTGAATATTCCATTTATCCAGGACTCTGAGGATGTATCAGAAGAGAACGTTGCTCAACAGCTGGGTGTGGAGATGATCTATTACTTACAGGCCCTGGGCCTTATAGACAAACTGGCCGCCTATCATCAGCTACCAGGTAATAGGGTGGGAATCTGTGTTCATGTACTATATATTCTATACAGGCCCTGAGCCTCATAGACAAACTGGCCACCTATCATCAGCTACCAGGTAATGGGGGGGATCTGTGGTTCATGTACTGTATATTCTATACAGCTGGGGGTGGGGATGATCTATTACCTACAGGCCCTGGACCTCATAGACAAACTGGCCGCCTACCATCAGCTTCCAGGAAACAGGGCGGTAATTTGTGTTCATGTACTGTATATTCTATACAGCTGGGGGTGGGGATGATCTATTACCTACAGGCCCTGGGCCTCACAGACAAACTGGCCACCTATCATTAACTTCCAGGTAAAAGGGCGGTAATTTGTGTTCATGTACTGTATATTCTATACAGCTGGGGGTGGGGATGATCTATTACTTACAGGCCCTGGGCCTCATAGACAAACTGGCCGCCTACCATCAGCTTCCAGGTAATAGGGCGGTAATCTGTGTTCATGTACTGTATATTCTATACAGGCCCTGAGCCTCATAGACAAACTGGCCACCTACCATCAGCTTCCAGGTAATGGGGGGGATCTGTGGTTCATGTACTATATATTCTATACAGCTGGGGGTGGGGATGATCTATTACTTACAGGCCCTGGGCCTCATAGACAAACTGGCCGCCTACCATCAGCTTCCAGGTAATAGGGCGGTAATCTGTGTTCATGTACTGTATATTCTATACAGGCCCTGAGCCTCATAGACAAACTGGCCACCTACCATCAGCTTCCAGGTAATAGGGCGGTAATCTGTGTTCATGTACTGTATATTCTATACAGGCCCTGAGCCTCATAGACAAACTGGCCACCTACCATCAGCTACCAGGTAATGGGGGGGGGATCTGTGGTTCATGTACTATATATTCTATACAGGCCCTGAGCCTCATAGACAAACTGGCCACCTACCATCAGCTTCCAGGTAATAGGGCGGTAATCTGTGTTCATGTACTGTATATTCTATACAGGCCCTGAGCCACATAGACAAACTGGCCACCTACCATCAGCTACCAGGTAATGGGGGGGGGGGGGATCTGTGGTTCATGTACTATATATTCTATACAGGCCCTGAGCCTCATAGACAAACTGGCCACCTACCATCAGCTTCCAGGTAATAGGGCGGTAATCTGTGTTCATGTACTGTATATTCTATACAGGCCCTGAGCCTCATAGACAAACTGGCCACCTACCATCAGCTACCAGGTAATAGGGGGGAGGGATCTGTGGTTCATGTACTGTATATTCTATACAGCTGGGGGTGGGGATGATCTATTACTTACAGGCTCTGGGCCTCATAGACAAACTGGCCGCCTACCATCAGCTTCCAGGTAATGGGGGGGGGGGGGGTCTGTGGTTCATGTACTGTATATTCTATACAGCTGGGGGTGGGGATGATCTATTACTTACAGGCCCTGAGCCTCATAGACAAACTGGCCACCTACCATCAGCTTGCAGGTAATGGGGGGGGGGATCTGTGGTTCATGTACTGTATATTCTATACAGCTGGGGGTGGGGATGATCTATTACTTACAGGCTCTGGGCCTCATAGACAAACTGGCCACCTACCATCAGCTACCAGGTAATAGGGGGGAGGGATCTGTGGTTCATGTACTGTATATTCTATACAGCTGGGGGTGGGGATGATCTATTACTTACAGGCTCTGGGCCTCATAGACAAACTGGCCGCCTACCATCAGCTTCCAGGTAATGGGGGGGGGGGGATCTGTGGTTCATGTACTGTATATTCTATACAGCTGGGGGTGGGGATGATCTATTACTTACAGGCCCTGAGCCTCATAGACAAACTGGCCACCTACCATCAGCTTGCAGGTAATGGGGGGGGGATCTGTGGTTCATGTACTGTATATTCTATACAGCTGGGGGTGGGGATGATCTATTACTTACAGGCTCTGGGCCTCATAGACAAACTGGCCGCCTACCATCAGCTTCCAGGTAATAGGGCGGTAATCTGTGTTCATGTACTGTATATTCTATACAGGCCCTGAGCCTCATAGACAAACTGGCCACCTACCATCAGCTACCAGGTAATAGGGGGGAGGGATCTGTGGTTCATGTACTGTATATTCTATACAGCTGGGGGTGGGGATGATCTATTACTTACAGGCTCTGGGCCTCATAGACAAACTGGCCGCCTACCATCAGCTTCCAGGTAATAGGGCGGTAATCTGTGTTCATGTACTGTATATTCTATACAGGCCCTGAGCCTCATAGACAAACTGGCCACCTACCATCAGCTACTAGGTAATAGGGGGGAGGGATCTGTGGTTCATGTACTGTATTTTCTATACAGCTGGGGGTGGGGATGATCTATTTCCTACAGGCCCTGGGTCACATAGACAAACTGGCCGCCTACTATCAGCTTCCAGGTAACAGGGCAGTAATCTGTGGTTCATGTACTGAATATTCTATACAGGTGCTGGGCCTCATAGACAAACTGGCCGCCTACCATTAGCTTCCAGGTAATGGGGCGGGAATCTGTGACTCATGTACTGTATATTTGACTGGTTGTGGGGATGATTTATTACTTGGCGCTGGGCCCCAGAGAAAAACTGACTGCCTCCTCAGCCAGCTACCAGGATGTAGGGGATGGAAGACTTGTAGTAGATCTTTGTTTAATCTGTTGTACTTTTGGTTATTCACGTTATGTACATCCAAGTTTAAACACCAAAATATTGAGTTTCAGTTTCATAAAGAAGTGATGAAGAGTGTCAAAGAAAATAATACATATCTGTTATTTTCAGTTGAATGGCAATCTTTTTTTCATGTTTTTAAGTGGTTTATTGAAAAATATCACATGTTAAACTTTATGTTATAATGTTTATCAAAGTAGAATTTCAAGTTTCTGACATTTTTACCTGTTACTGTAAGCAGCAAATATAATGTTCTGGTAAGAAAAATCAATAACATCATAGTATTAACTTATTTAGCTGAACCAATTTAATATCAATAAAATATCATGAATGCCAGGCATGAGAGAAAGAGAAATGGTGTTTTAAGGAGTGAACACAAAGCGTAAATATTGCAGTTGTGAAATTTACCTTTTAATGCTTACACTGGGAAATATATTTATCTTGACACTGAAACAATCATCTACCAATATATCTTATATTTTTTGTTACATCCCAATAGAGAAGAACCTAGCTGAAGATGCCGAGCCTGTGACCCTGCTCCATATGATGTTTACCATGACCTTCACCCCTCTTGGCCATGCAGCAGTCGTCCATACTCTCACACAGGCTGATAACATCTCAGTGCTTATGCCCTTTGTGAAACTGTCAGGTAAGTGCTAGCTGAATTTGTTGTCATACATATGTACATTAAAAGCTTTCAGAAAGTAGAAATTTAATCTAGAGATGCTTTTAATTTCAGTTTTGGCATAACATACTTATATTAATAGTACTGAAATATTTTCATGAAAAAATACAAAGATAGTACAGGTGTTCAGGTTGAAAACTACACATACATGGCATGTGTTCAGGTTGATAATTATACTTATAGACCATTTATTCAGTTAAGAAATTCACTTATAGATCTTGTATTTAGGTTGAAAAGTACACATTGACATATAGACAGGTTGAAAACTTCACATATAGACCAAGTATTCAGCTATGCATATAGTACATGTCTTCTGGCAGATTACTAACTTACAAGTACATGTTCATGTATATGCATTTAGGTTGTACTATTTCTGCACAGGTGATGACAGAGAAGATGCCAAGCTGCGCAAGTCAGTGAGCGCAGGCTACTCTACAGAACTGCTGAACATCGTTGTCCACTACTCTGACAGTGTGGAGTTCCTCCAGAGACACAGCAAACACCTGCTCGCTATTGGGGAGCAAGGTAAATCATGTACTTGTTGTAATATTGTATGGAGAAAGATCATGGTTCACTACTCCAACAGATCAAACTTTCCCCTGAAGTGTGGCAATAACCTACTCACTGTAGGGGAACAAATTCAGTAATATTTGTATTGTTGTAAGAATGATATATGTAGAAAAATTTCACGGTTCACTACTCCGACTGTGTGGACTTTGACCAGAGTTATGGCAAAGACCTGCTCACTGTAGAGGAGCAAGGTAATCATGTAGTCATACTGAATTAAGCGTTTGGTTTTTAAAAACGGATAAAGATCATCAAGTGAATGATCCTGTTCTCTTAGTACCACTTATAACCAAACATGACACACTGGTGAAATGTAATTCTTCCACAGCTGCAGCTGTACAAATCATGCACAAAGGTTGTGAATTAAGTGATGTTAATTTTATTCAACATCAGCTCTTAATGTTGTAAAAAAATATCAAACTCTGTTTTAATAGGTAATTGTAACCTTCAGCCAATACCAATAGTAGGTGCAGTTTTTCCTATTGTACTGATCCTAAAGGTTTTACCTCCAGAATTCAGCAGTAAGCTCGCCCGACTGAAGGAATGGCTGTTACCTTTGAAATCTCTCACCATCTTCTCTCACAATGGTCTGCCAGCAATCATTGAACAGTTGATGGTGCTGAAGAATGATGTTCTCAAACTGCCTCGGGGTCTCATCACTGTGTTGAGGATTTTGAAGAACCTTGCAGTGGCTCCGCAAAATGACTTTCCAGAAGGTAAGACTGAACAGTCTAGTTAATAGAATCACCTTGTTTGGGTATAATTAATGGCTAAAAGAGAATTAATGGTATCAGATGTTTTTATGCCCCTGAAGGTTGGCATATTTGAATCGTAAATGTCTCCTGTATACGGATATTTTTTTTTTTAAATTTTGCCACATGTGTTTGAGATACCAAGACGATGTGTTGCATGCAAGACCTGTGTCCTTACCTCTAAGGTGAAGGTCACACTTTGAATGAGTGTTTGAATACTATGGAATGCTGCATATAAGGACATAGAGTATAGGTGGTTGTATCCTGGCTGTAACATTCTCTTGTAAGGACAGATTTAAATATAACTTGCCAATGTTTTCGACGACATGTCGCATGCAAGACCTGTGTCCCTACCTCTATGACCACTAGTTCATAACAGGTCCTTGCTTTATCCATACATTTTATTGCTATTTTCTTTGCTTTTTTAGACTTGATATTGTTCAAATGTCAATGTCACATTGAGGGCATTCATCACATTCTGTTACAGCTCTTGTTCTCTGTAATTCAGTGATTGTTTAAACTAATGTTGTTTATGTACTGTATGCAATAATCAAGAGATGATATCAACATGATTCTTTTCTTTTCATAATAACAAAAATTGGTGCCAAGGAATGAAATGTTCCATATATATTTGGTTTCAGTTTCAACTATGACACCCATCAGTCGTATATTTTGCTAATCACAAGCTCTCTAAACATGCACATGTTTACTCATGTTAAGCTCACTACTGCTACAGGTTCTTCAGCTACTCTTGATATTTTTCCCACTACTCCTTCAGGTTTTCCCCCTACTCTTACTGTTTCTCCAACTTCTTCTATTGTTTTTTCCCCACTTCCTCTTCTGGTTTTCCAAATACTGGTTCTCCCACTACTCTCACTGTTCCGCCCTCAACTTATACTTTTCCCACCTACTGCTCAAACGGTTTCAAACCACACCTATTGTTTCTCCCACTACTCCTTCTGTTTCTCCCACTACTCCTATTGTTTTTTCCACTACTACTATTGTTTCTCCCACTACTCCTATTGTTTCTCCCACTACTCCTATTGTTTCTCCCACTACTCCTATTGTTTCTCCCACTACTCCTATTGTTTCTCCCACTACTCCTATTGTTTCTCCCACTACTCCTATTGTTTCTCCCACTACTCCTATTGTTTCTCCCACTACTCCTTCTGTTCCTCCAACTACTCCTATTGTTTCTCCCACTATTCCTATTGTTTCTCCCACTACTCCTATTGTTTCCCACACTACTCCTACTGTTTATCCCACTACTCCTATTGTTTCTCCCACTATTCCTATCGTTTCTCCCACTACTCCTATTGTTTCTCACACTACTCCTTCTGTTTCTCCCACTGCTCCAATTGTTTATCCCACTACTCCTATTGTTTCTCCCACTACTCCTACTGTTCCTCCCTCTTCTCCTACTGTTTCTTCCACTACTCCTATTGTTTCTCCCACTACTAATACTGTTTCTCCCACTACTCCTTCTGTTTCTCCGACTACTCCTATTGTTTCTCCCGCTACTCTTACTGTTTCTCCCACTACTCCCACTGTTTATCCCACTACTCCCACTGTTTCTCCCACTACTCCTACTGTTTCTTGCGCGACTCCAACTGTTTCTCGAGGGACTCCTACTTTTTCTCCAACTTATCCTTTTGTTTCTCACGCGACTCGTACTGTTTCTCACGCGAATGCTTTTTCTCGCGCGACTCATGCTGTTTCTCCAACTAATCCTTTTGTTTCTCATGCGACTCCTACTGTTTCTCCCGTGTATTTTCAGACAAGAACGAAGAGATGAAATACAAGTATGTGCTTGTGGAGCTGTTCAGTGCCGACTGTCTGCCCGTTTTTGTCACCATACTCCAGGTTAGCGAACCTAAATTCCAGGCTTTCTCCATTTATACTTTAATTATTGATTTCTACATAGAAGGACATGTCATGCATGTAACCAGAAATAGAAATAGAATATGTACAAATAGAATGTTTTTAACTTTGCTACACGAGGTGATCTATTTAAATAATGCTTACCACTTTGGTCCAACTAAAATTACTGTATTGAAAATATCTGTTTATTTAGGTTAATGAAATGAAATGATGAAGAAAGGGTTATAGTGTAGAATAAGTGAAACATTCTGTAACTTTTGTGACTAGGCTCAACAGTTATTGAATGATATAATATATGCTTGATTTAATATTCCCATTCATCTGCATTTACTGTTTTGGCATCGGTGGAAGATGTGGTTAAGAAATAAAAGACTTGTTCCATTATTGAATTATTTATGTACTGGTACATCAAATGCACTTTCATTTATTTGAGAAACAAGAAGATCAGATGTTGCAGCGATGGCAGAAGGCATTTGACAGTGACTCTATCTTGTGGGATATAAACTTTATTGTATACAGCAATGAGTATCTTTCTTCTTTTCTAGAAACTGAGTGAGTTGATGTTGCGGCCATGGCAGAAGGGAGTACCAAAGAGCAGTGAGACCCTGTCCCTGTACCTATTCATCATGAAGCCCTGCCTAGAGATGGCCAAGGCTATCACACAGTACCTCATCATGGCGAGGGGCACAGAGGTGGGTGGGGCATGGGATTATTAGAATAGTGCAACAAAGGGATTGTGTTGTTTATGCAAAAATGTTTGATAATATTTGGTGATATATGACTGTTATTACTTATTTTCCATGATAGTGATTTACAATGAATGTAACAGTAGCTCTAGTAAAACTTGGAATAAACTTATTAAGTTCAAGTTTTTATTGTGGCTAGTGATTCCTAAGAAGCATGGCAGACACATATTGATAGGGTCTGCTTTTTCTGGTCTCTTTGGTGTCACATATTTTTGTTTCTATCAATGACTTTTAAATGATTTGGTGTTGAGTCTTCAAACAAGTTTGCACATTGGTCATGGTCAGTTGACCTTGTGTATCTCACTGTGATTGGCAATTGTACAAAAGCCACTTCTAACTCCTCCTCCTTCTCCTCCACCTCTTCCGCCTCATCATCATCATCATCATCATCAAATAGATGATCTATCAATACAAACCTAGCTTGGTGACATTATACCGTATGAATACCGTACTTTCTTGGCATACTTCGATGGATATTTAACCTAGCTAAGTACTTGTCATTTATACAAGTTATGCTACACACATGTCAGTCATGATGGCCTTGACATGGAAAATTAAGTACTTTCTCGAATGTTTGTTATTTTTCCAAGCTTTCCTAGCATAATCAGTTGGTGGGGTATTTAGTGAGATATTCTGTCTTAATATTGACTGCAGCAATTTCTATAGAAATGTGTGTTGTTCTTGCAAATTTTATGACCTATGATTGTCATGGCCCTACCCCAGGAAGAACATGTATATTTGCAGTTCCGAGACCTGACAGGACTGGCCACTATGTTTGAGCTGCATACAGTGCTATGTTCTGTTCCCACCATCAGCATCTTTGCTCCAGAAATCAACAGTGTAAGTTGTATTGCACCACAATATAGTTTCTAATATCATTAAATCATTACTGCTGCATTTCTAATTCATAATTTGCTACAATAAACATGTTCAAACTATCACACATCATTCTTCAACAATATTCTAGGTACATGTACTTGGGCTTCTGATACAGATTTTGTGTAATGGATGTATTTGTTTCTTTCAGATCCAGAGAGAGATAGTTGACACAATAGCATCCTACACCCAGCCACTGTCACAGCCCAGTCAGGAGAAAGACAGTAAGACAGCTTTCATACATGCAGTCACAGCTGTGTCTACAGTTCAAATATCCTTTGTCGATTGAAAATGAGGCTTAAACAGGCTTATTTTAGGGTACTAGGATGACTAGGTGTCCACCTTTCACTTAAGGGGTCTTCAGTTTAAGACCTGCCAAAGGCATCATTATTCCTCATACAAGCAGCTTTTGGCTTCTGTCACAGGAAAGCTACATTGTATTTTGTTGTATGGACAGGTATATGTGAAGACATGTAAAACCAGCATATCTCAAATCCTAATAGTGGTATTGATTCAATCAACTGTGTTAGTATTGTTTGAGATCATTATTCTTGTCCAGAGTTTAAAAAAACAAAACAATATTTTTTATGAAAATCTGAATCCCTTTAATTATTGTTTATAACTTATCTTCAGAGATAAGTGAGAGTCTATGGACGCTGGCTATCCGGGACTTGCTCAAGTTTACCATGAAGGCCCCCTACACCTACCTGAGTGGCCTGCAGATGCTCTCAGAGTTACTGCCCCTGCCACTACCCCTGCAAACAAAGGAGGTGAGAACCATATAGATTCAGAATACTCAATAGGTGGTTGATTTTCTATTTGATAAGAAATAGTTGAAAAATGTAAAAATATCCTATGTTCACCATTGACCTATCTCACTGGCCTGCAGATGCTCTCAGAGTTTCTGCCCTTGCCTCTTCAGATTATGGAGGTAGGGACAGTGGACTGGCATGATATGAAATAATACTTTTTGAAAGGTTATCTAAACTATATATTGTGTTTCCAGCCATTAACCACTGAGGAGGTTCAGCTGGCTATCAACACAAGGAAGTTGTGGAGTGCCCACCTTCTTCCCCTCCACACGACACTCCATGGCATCGTCCGCACCCTGGCTACAACTTCCTGTCAACCTCTCCAACAGATACTTCGGAAGATCTGCTTCCAGATGTCAGACTTGGCATCTCCCACGGCATCCATGATCACACAGTATGTGCTATTCCCTTTCTGCTTATAATGAAGGAAAGAATTATTCAAAATTTGAATTGCATACATCCCATGCTACTTTCATATTAATATGCAAATAGGGAAAATGCATGGTGAGGTTTCCTTTGCAAAAGAATTGAATTCATACACAATCATAAGCTCATTGGTTTGTGATGGAGGCTGAGGTGTGCAAAAACTATAACCAATACAAAATGTTTATGTTATTCAATTGGACTTGTCCCTATACACATGCTTATAATAACTATACAATGCACATATTATGATTAGCAAGGTCTATAGTACTGACTTTAATATTGTTTAATTATTTCATGTAAACAACTGATAAAAGTGTATAAGCATTGGCTTCACCTGCTGTTTTATTGCCTGTATTAACACAACAGTTTTGTAGCATCCTGTGGTTTCATTTATCTCAGGTGTATACTGGACATCCTCCTGGAACACATAGAAAGTATAGGGAACCTGGAGAAGGGTGGAGACAGGCCTGGTGCCCAGTCTGCTGCTGATAAGCCCCAGGAGCCGCGGCCGGCTCCCAGCCCGGAGGATTACAAGGTTGTGCTGGCTACACTGGGCCGGTTCCTCAACCTTCTGGCCTACCTCCTCTCACAGCCAGCCATCAAGTGTACCATGCTGAGAATCATAGGGTGAGGACTGAGTGAATAACGTCAGTGATGTTTGACGTATTAAGTATATACTAAATATTAATACTGTACTTTCATATTGGGACTTGCTGATTTGGCTGATATAAATGAATTGTCCGTGAATATATTTGATCACTTCTCTTCGTTAGTGATGTAAATTCATTTGAACAATGAAATTTTTTCATGCTTCGTATCTGCAATAATAACACTCTCTAAACTGAAAAGAAACATCTTTACTGAGGTCAAACCAACTGTCTTATATGGACGAAGGTAAACAAATTTTAAGTGGCATTAAAAATTTGAACGATTTTACTTTCTCATTATCGCAGGAGTGATGGGGAGGACAAATACCAGAGTGTGCTACCACGGATGTTGGACATCCTCAACACTGTGTGTGACCGGCCTGAACACATCCAGGACCAGGAGTCCATAGTGGTATGTAACCATTACATGCTATAAGTCAATATCCTTATTTTTGCACATTCTTCACTTATTATCACATATTTATTTGTTGGGTTTTTATTGAAAGAAAAAAAGTTTTCATGGTTCTGGTCTTGTTGATGGCATAGAGTCTAGCATAATTTTTAACCTTGTGTCCATCAACTCAAAAAAGTTCAGCATATTCTTATGAAACTTATAATAAGTCAAATGTTACCAGTGACAGTATTGGTAAGGCCCAGCACTGGCAAAATATCTGTACTGGTTCCTTTTCACCAACTTTGAAATGCATGTACTCGCACTAAAAGTGGAATTATACAATGTACACAAGATGTTTTTCATTTTTAAATGAAATATTTTTGGGAATATTTTTAGATTAACTTGACTTAAATCCTCTGAACCATTATTGATAACTCTATTTTGTTTGTATTTTAGTCGATTCTACAGAGCCTGTGTGACCTTGAGGTGACCTTGCTGGCAGGAGACTCCAATGTCTCCATCCCTGAACAGGTTAGTGACTTAACATCAGGCTTTGGTTTCCTTCATTTTGTATTATTTCAGCAATCTCAGCAAAGATGGGTGGTGGAAGACACACCTGTCAGGTGTTTGCAAGACATTTCACCAACACTTACGGGTATCATTTGGGGGTGGGGGGGGGGTCTTGTTCTTACAAGTATTTAGATTATTCTTGGAAAATTGACAAATGAATATTAGACAAGAACAATAAGCAAAAAAATATGAACACATGCATATATTCTTGGCCAAATTTCAACTTCACAGAATTTTGTAGAACCATTCAATGCTGAAATTTTGGCCAATGATTGCATCATTAAAAAACAAGCCAATCTAAATATTGCGCACTTTATGTAGAAGCAGAAAATAGCAAAGTCTTTAAGAGGCTAAGAAATATATTCATATCTTTTCTTTCAAAAAGTTATTTAGAAATTAATGTCACTTAATTGTTTGTTTACATGAGTGGTGACCCATGTGAGAACTCCTTTAAGTCACGTGATTCCTCACCTTGTAGCTTTTTCATATATTTTTTTTATCTAGGTGGTGAATGCCCTGCCCTGTTTTCCCCAGCTGACCCAGATCATGGAAGCCCTATTTGTGCATATCCCCCATCTTAACCATATGTATGAGACTGTGTTGCCATGTAACTTGTATATCAATATTCTCTGCAGGTGGTGAATGCCCTGCCCTGTTTTCCCCAGCTGACCCAGATCATGGAAGCCCTATTTGTGCATATCCCCCATCTTAACCATATGTATGAGACTGTGTTGCCATGTAACTTGTATATCAATATTCTCTGCAGGTGGTGAATGCCCTGCCCTGTGTTCCCCAGCTGACCCAGATCATGGAAGCCCTATTTGTGCATATCCCCCATCTTAACCATATGTATGAGACTGTGTTGCCATGTAACTTGTATATCAATATTCTCTGCAGGTGGTGAATGCCCTGCCCTGTGTTCCCCAGCTGACCCAGATCATGGAAGCCCTATTTGTGCATATCCCCCATCTTAACCATATGTATGAGACTGTACTGCCATGTAACTTGTATATCAATATTCTCTGCAGGTGGTGAATGCTCTGCCCTGTGTTCCCCAGCTGACCCAGATCATTGAGGCCCTATTTGTGCATATCGCCCACCCAAGCCACAAGTATGAGTCAGTGCTTCCGTGTATACGGGCCCTCGTCATGCTTACAGAATATAACTACAGCTTCTACATACTTAAAATGTGAGTAGCCAGTTAAATGTTGGGTTTATAGTCGCATGCCACTCTTGCAAATACTTTAACTGTAGTTAAAGGTAAAAAATGTTCCAATATTTGAATTTATACGGCGTCTCAGAAGCAGTATTCAAATATTGGAACATTTTTTACTTATAACTACAAGTATTGAATACGCACGGCATGTGTAGCAAGGCATGTATCTCTGATTCGAATAGTTGTAATGTAATGCCCCTTTTCTGATAAATATTTTGCATCCTCATATGCTGCTTTTGTTTATTGTTATGTTAATTCCATACCCCCAAAAATGTACAATAATGATATCCTGTTCAGAATGGAAATATAAAACCATTTGATACCATTATATGCTGTTTAGCATAGACTTGTTATTACTTTCATAATCCTGGACGTGTGTGAAAGTATATGGTTTAATAGTTTAATTTTAATACTCTTTTGCATTCTAATATGCTAACGACAATCTTTTTAGCACATTTGAAAAGCACAAGTCAGCGGTGTACCGTCTCCTGCAGCGAATAAAGATCAAGTTTAGCAAGGACAGTTCTGATACACTATCCACATTCTCAACCACCCTTGAATTTCTCCGCCTGCTCGTGTGTACGGACATGCCAGACACACGCTCCATCACTCTGACCAATCAGGAACTGCGTGAGGTTGTTGGCTGGAATAAAGATGTCACTAACCATCCCCTTATTGACTTGCAGAAGTTGCTTGATGTAAGTGTATTAGTGCCATGAGTAAACATTTCATCATCTCAATGTTTAAAATCCTTCATTTACTAAATTATTTAGACAGTAGCTGCTAGATCCTTATTTTGTGTTCGACCACTGTAATAGAATAAACCTTTTCCTTTCTGTATGAATTTTGTAGGTTTTGTGGATATAACTCAAACAAATGATGGTTAGATTATATTTCGCATAGCTATATTTCCTTGGGTATAGCCCAAGCATACACTGTTTAATTTCTTATGTAACATTCGCTTGTGTGTATTCTGTAGGAGAGTTTAAAGGAGGAGGAAGCCCTGGACAGCCTGTTGGAGAGTGTGAACAGCCTACTGGCCGTGCTGAGGGCAGAGTCCCCTCAGAAACAAAAGCCTGGTAATATTATAGTTTGTGCCATAGGTTTGTTAGTGTTTTTTGAATGAGAATATGTGAAATACACCATTGCTTGGACACTGATGTGTTTCAAAAATAATCTTTGCTGGATGACAGTTGAACTTGTAAGCTATGATAAAGCAAGACCTTATTCTTGGCTTCAATCTATATGTACAATTTTACAGATAATTCAGCCATTTAATCTAGATAAGCTATGGTGTATTTTAGCACTGGTTTTGTAAGTTCTCTCTATCCCCTTTTGCAGCAACAGTTATTACAATACTTCTATATGTACATTGTTTATCAGATGTGAGCCCGCCAGTGGTTCCCGAGCCCTTGTCCCTGCACACTTTGTTCAACACCCGGTCAGTGTACACAGTGACTGATGCTGACGATGACCGACTGACCACAACCTTCTGGCAGACCACATTTGAGGCTGACGTCCCTGATCTGGTGAGTATGGGAGTCTTTATGTTAAAATTCATTTTATGTTTATTTTGAACAATGCATCAATGAGAATTCAAGCTTAAACTGGAGTAGATGTGATCATACTATGAAAATACAAGTTTTTTATGCCTGGTCATGTAACCTCGAATAATAGTGAATAAGAAAATTGCTTGTTGTATTGTTGATGTAATGATTTAAATATGAATACATGAAGTTCAGTTGTATTTCGCTTTGAATGTGTGTAATGTCCTGCTTGTTACTGTACTGATTTCTTAGTTCTCAGTTCTGTCTGATGGAATGACAGTGTCTTTAGTTCATTGCCCATCTACTGACTGTTGAATCTCTGCCTAGATGCAATGAAAAATCAAGTATGGAGAATTTTACTTTTGTATGCATACTTGTGGGCTACATGTTGTGTACTTGGTCATCCAGGTGTATGATTTATGCAAGTAACAGGGGGCTTACAAGTAAAAGTTTCAATTTTAGAAGCAGCTTTTAACACATACCTAACTTTTATACATATATGTAGCTACCCACACATGTGTGATTCACAACCATTCTAATAAATAAAATTAGTCTACTAATGTTGTAAGGTCTGTTGTATCCAGGTGCCGTATGACCTTGAGGCCATATGCCTAAAGTACTGCAGGGACTTCAACATCGAGGAAGAACTGAAGAGAGATACGGGGCTCCCTTCAGACGAGGAGCTCACGAAACCTAAAAAGCTCAAGTAAGTAAACACTAAACACTTTACCATAAAATAACATCTATAATGTGTGAAAGTCACATAATCCCAAACTTTGACAGATAAAACAAAACAGTGTCTGTTTAAGTCTGCAAGTTGTTAAAGTTTTAAGTTTATTCTCAATACAATTTGGATTATTGCAGAAGATTGTTTAATCTCCATTTATTTACCACCTATTAATTCTACCATCATTGAGAAAACTGCTATAACAACTTGCAAGTCCGTTTCTGAAAGGAAGCCTTTATACTGAGGCTCATTTTTAGGGGCCATGAGAAATTACCCCTGATAAAACACATGACCTTTTGCGTTGGAGGCAAACCACTTTTGTTAATATTTATTTTGTAGGGGTTTAATATTTATATCCCTCTTAATCGATCAAGCATCAATTTACAAACTAGTGAATGATTTGATTTACATTTGTTAACCAGGTTTTCACATAGTGAAACCTGGTTATTAGAATGGCGAAAGTTGTTGTTCGGGCGGGCGGGTGGGCGGCCGGGCTGCGTCAAACTCGCCTATGAAACTGAATAACTTTAGTAAGGGTTGACATATCTTGACCAAACTTGGTCTATAGAAAGAGTTTATGGGTACCTTTCATGGGATTGCGTTTGGGGTCCCTAGGGTCAGGGTCAAGGTCACTGTTACTAAAAATAGAAAAACGGTTGAAACTGAATAACTTTAGTTAGTGATGACATATCTTGACTAAACTTGGTCAATAGAAAGAGTTTATGGATACCTTTCATGGGATTGCGTTTGGGGTCCCTAGGGTCAAGGTCAAGATCACTGTTACTAAAAATAGAAAAATGGTTGAAACTAAATAACTTTAGTTAGGGATGACATATCTTGACTAAACTTGGTGTACAGGAAGAGTTTATAGACGCCCTTCATGGGATTGCGTTTGGGGTCCCTAGATTTAAGGTCAAGGTCACTGTTACTAAAATAGAAAAACAGTTGAAACTGAATAATTTTAGTCAGGGTGTACATATCTTGACCAAATCAGGTGTAAAGGAAGAGTTTATGGATACCTTTCATGGGATTGCGTTTGGGGTCCCTGGATTCAAAGTCAAGGTCACTGTTACTAATAATAGAAAAATGGTTGAAACTGAATAACTTAAGTTAGGGTTTACATATCCTGACACAACTTGGTATAAAGGAATAGTTTATGGATACCTTTCAATGAATTGCATTTGGGGTCCCTAGGGTCAAGGTCACTGTTACTAAAAATAGAAAAACAGACACAGGCTGAAATTCTTCTGTCAATCATTAAAAACCTGGTTTCGTTGCATTGCGGCATTCTTGTGTTGTTTTTTTTAACTTGATAATGGCATCATAAATGTTAAAACAAGGGGCTGTTGGCCAAAACTAAAAATTCTAGATTAAAAAAGGGACCTTGCTAAATTGAAGAAAACTTCAGTTTACAACTACAACAATTTTACCTCACTTCTCTTGAAAGACTTATTAAAACAGTTTGCACAGGGATCAAGCTAGAATTTTAGATAAACAGGAAAGTTTCTCACAAAACTGAGAATTTTTATTTCAAATCAGGTTTTCTTTTTTAGTCCTAAGCTAAAAAGAGAAAAATTATCCCCTACTGTTCAAACTAAGGTGAGGTTTGAAACTTTAGGGAATCTTCATCCTCGAAGTCGCCCTCTATCTGACTGGCTGCTGCTGCTTGCACCGTAACACATACATTTTAAGTTGAAGCAAAAGATATGTATGAAATGTGTGTTCTGTTTTTCAAAGAGGTTTTCAATAAGTGAAAAGGGTACCTAGTGGTTAAGGTGATGCCTCTCTGTCTCACCAAAGGTTTGAGCCTCAGAGGCACATTCTGAAAGAAAACCAGTACTGGTTTCTACCCAGAAAATGGACTCAAAACTGATTCATATCTTCATCATGATCGAGCTAAATTGAATTAGTATAAACAAAACAAAATGTTTGACTCTCCTACACTTTCAGGGACAGGAGAAAGTCACAGGAGTTTGTGACGTGGAGGGGCAGAGGAGTGAGAAGACCTTTTGGTGAGTGTTGTACTGATAGGAGATTTTAGTTACAGGCCAAAATCAGGGCTTATTTCATGAAACTCATATAACCCATCATCCTTAAACCTGGTAGGCAGGTTTGTAATGACCAGCAGATGAACACTTATGATTTTGAGGTCAGTGGGTCAAAGTTGGTGTGTTGGTGACTGCATGCTGAAAATCAGTTTCAAATCAATAAAAAGAATGCTAAGATCCAGAGCCCTCAAACATGGAAGGAAGGTTGGTTATGACCAGCAGATCGATTTTGAGGTCAGTGGGTCCATTTCCAATCAATAACTGAAGAATGCTTTGGCCCAAAGATGATATATATATATCCAAAATTCAAGGGAAGGTAAGTAAGGTAATCATGAAAATATGTTTCATTCTCAAATCTGTCCATACAGGCCTAAATACTTATGGCTATCTGTCCCTACAAGCCCAAAAACCTATGGCTCTCTGTTCATACAGGCCCAAATACTTATGGCTAACTGTCCTTACAGGCCCATCTACTTATGGTTATCTGTCCATACAGGCCCAAATACTTATGGCTAACTGTCCTTACAGGCCCATCTACTTATGGCTATATGTCCATACAAGCCCAAATACTTATGGCTAACTGTCCTTACAGGCCCATCTTCTTAATGTTATCTGTCCATACAGGCCCAAATACTTATGGCTAACTGTCCTTACAGGCCCATCTACTTATGGCTAACTGTCCATACAGGCCCAAATACTTATGGCTAACTATCCATACAGGCCCAAATACTTATGGCTAACTGTCCAAACAGGCCCAAATACTTATGGCTAACTGTCCTTACAGGCCCATCTACTTATGGCTAACTGTCCATACAGGCCCATCTGCTTATGGCTATCTGTCCATACCGGCCCAAATACTTATGGCTGTCTGTCCTTTCAGGCCCATCTACTTATGGCTATCTGTCCATACAGGCCCAAAAACCTATGGCTATCTGCTCATACAGGCCCATCTACTTATGGCTATCTGTCCATACTGGCCCAAATACTTAGGGATAACTGTCCATACAGGCCCAAATACTTATGGCTATCTGTCCTTACAGGCCCATCTACTTATGGCTAACTGTCCATACAAGCCCAAAAACCTATGGCTATATGTCCATACAAGCCCAAAAACCTATGGCTATCTGTTCATACAGGCCCATCTACTTATGTCTATCTGCCATACAGGCCCAAATACTTATGGCTAACTGTCCATACAGGCCCAAATACTTATGGATAACTGTCCATACAGGCCCATATACTTATGGCTAACTGTCCATACAGGCCCATCTACTTATGGCTATCTGTCCATACAGGCCCAAATACTTATGGCTGTATGTCTTTACAGGCCCATCTACTTATGGCTATCTGTCCATACAGGCCCAAAAACCTATGGCTATCTGCTCATACAGGCCCATCTACTTATTGCTATCTGTCCATACTGGCCCAAATACTTATGGCTAACTGTCCATACAGGCCCAAATACTTATGGCTATCTGTCCTTGCAGGCCCATTACTTATGGCTAACTGTCCATACAGGCCCATCTACTTATGGCTAACTGTCCATACAGGCCCAAATACTTATGGCTAACTGTCCATACAGGCCCATTTACTTATGGCATATGTCCATACATGCCCATCTACTTATGGCTATCTGTCCATACAGGCCCAAAAACTTATGGCTATCTGCTCATACAGGCCCATCAACTTATTGCTATCTGTCCATACTGGCCCAAATACTTATGGCTAACTGTCCATACAGGCCCAAATACTTATGGCTATCTGTCCTTACAGGCCCATCTACTTATGGCTAACTGTCCATACAGGCCCATCTACTTATGGCTATCTGTCCATACAGGCCCAGATACTTATGGCTAACTGTCCTAACAGGCCCATCTACTTATGGCTAACTGTCCATACAGGACCAAATACTTATGGCTAACTGTCCATACTGGTCCAAATACTTATGGCTATCTGTCCTTACAGGCCCATCTACTTATGGTTGTCTGTCCTTACAGGCCCATCTACTTATGGCTATCTGTCCATACAGGCCCAAATACTTATGGCTAACTGTCCATACATGCCCAAATACTTATGGCTATCTGTCCTTACAGGCCTATCTACTTATGGCTAACTGTCCATACAGGCCCATCTACTTATGGCTATCTGTCCATACAAGCCCAAAAACCTATGGCTATCTGTCCATACTGGCCCAAATACTTATGGCTAACTGTCCATACAGGCCCAAATATACTTATGGCTATCTGTCCTTACAGGCCCATCTACTTATGGCTAACTGTCCTTACAGGCCCATCTACTTATGGCTTACTGTCCATACAGGCCCAAATACTTATGGCTAACTGTCCATACAGGCCCAAATACTTATGGCTAACTGTCCTTACAGGCCCATCTACTTATGGTTATCTGTCCATACAGGCCCAAATACTTATGGCTAACTGTCCTTAGAGGCCCATCTGCTTATGGCTATCTGTCCATACAGGCCCAAATACTTATGGCTAACTGTCCTTACAGGCCCAATTACTTATGGTTATCTGTCCATACAGGCCCAAATACTTATGGCTAACTGTCCTTACAGGCCCATCTACTTATGGCTATCTGTCCATACTGGCCCAAATACTTATGGCTAACTGTCCTGACAGGCCCATCTACTTATGGCTGTCTGTCCATACAGGCCCAAATACTTATGGCTAACTGTCCATACAGGCCCAAATTCTTATGGCTAACTGTCCTTACAGGCCCATCTACTTATGGCTATCTGTCCATACTGGCCCAAATTCTTATGGCTAACTTTCCTTACAGGCCCATCTACTTATGGCTATCTGTCCATACAGGCCCAAATACTTATGGCTAACTGTCCATTCAGGCCCAAATACTTATGGCTAATTGTCTAATGATGCCTTTTGGAGGCATTTTTATGTCAACTATTCGAAGAATAAGTAGAGCTATACTACTCACCCAAGCATCGGCGTCGGCGTTGGTGTCACACCTTGGTTAAGGTTTTGCGTGCAAGCACAGATAGGTTAATATCTCAGCAACTTCTTGAGGTATTGCATTAAGACTTTATACAAAGGTACTCAACCATCCAACCTACTTAATTTAACCAAGTTACATAACTCTAGTTTGCATTTAATGCAAATAATTGCCCTTTATTATTTGACTTAGAATTTCTGGTTAAGGTTTTGGGTGTAAGCACACAAAGGTTAATATCTCAGCAACTACTTGAGGTATTGCATTGAGACTTTATACAATGTAACTTAACCATCCAACCTACTTAATTAACCAAGTAAGATATATCTAGTTTGCATTTAATGCAAAATAATTGCCCTTTATTATTCGACTTAGAAATTCTGGTTAAGGTTTTGCATGGAGCCACATTTAAGTCAATATCTCAGCAAATATGTCATGTATTGCATTAAAACTTTATATATGTATTTCCAACTATCTTACCTACTAAATTAATGAAGTAAGATAACACTTTTTGAATATAATGCACATTATGGGCCTTTATTATTTGACTTAAAAATTCTGGTTAAGGTTTTGCATGTAAGCACACATAGGGTAATATCTCAGCAACTACTTGATGTATTCATTGAGACTTTATACAATGGTACTCAACCATCAAATCTACTTAAATAACCAATTTAGATAACTCTAGTTTGCATTAAATTCAAATAATGGCCCCTTTTTTATTCGACATAGAAATTCTGGTTAAAATTTTGCATGAAACCACATTTATGTTAATATCTCAGCACATCATGTATTGAATTGAAATCTTATCTAACAGTCTCTGTGACAGCTCTTGTTCAAGTTACTGTGATAGCTCTTGTTTTTTTTTATACAATTGCAATTTGAAAGAATAATACTCTGTACCGGGGTATTTCAGCAGTCATATAAGGTAACTAGAACAATGATTGTAAATTATTCTGAATCATATTCCATCTACTATGTTACAATACGAATATGTATCCATTGACGAAAAAAGGTGTTACTAAGAACCTTGAAGTGCAAAATATATTGTGATTGAATGGTAGTAACAATTGTTAACATTACTAGTGTATTGAATACTTCTGCTTTATTAGCTGTAACATTGTTGTATGACTATCCAAAGAATAAAAAAGACTAATAAAGTCTTTTATACATTGGCATTGCTGTTGCTCAAGTCTTGCATGCCAGTCACTTTCATGCATATTTATATATCTCAATAACAATTCATGTAATGTAATTAAAACTTGATTATCGTAAACCCAGTAAGGCATGGATTAAGTCATTTCTCAGCAACACAACCATACACACACATTCTAGGTAAAAGGTATATCACAAGTACCATCTATTCCTTCAGTTGCACCCATGCGCGGAAGGGGTATCGCCCGAGGTCTAGCAGCCCAGGCAAATCGCCATGACAATTTCCGGAACCGCCCTCCAAACACGAGCCGCCCACCTTCCATGCACGTGGACGACTTTATGAAGCTAGAACAGAAGAGTGAACAGAACACCTCTGGGCCTGACAACAGAGATAATGTGAGTACAGATGTTTCTTCTAATGGGGAGACAATTTTAATTCATTAGGAATGCTTGAGTGAAGCTAAGCCAAGATCACCAAGGTGATGTTTTTGTCCCTCTGGACTTTAATGTACAAATTAAGACCTGAAATTTGCTATCCTGATAGGATACACAAAAACTGTGGTTGTATATTGTTAAAGTAGATTTGAAAAATAATGAAAATAAGTACATGTAGCTCCAGTCTGGCAGCTTGGGCTGATTTTTAAGAGTGATTTTTTTTTCATAATGCTGCTCTTATTTCTAACAATCCAACAGTGTCTGTTTAGTGAAGAATTGTGGAGTAATGTTTATTTAATACATTTTTTATTACCATGTTTTGCTTTTATTTTGCAGAACTTTATACACAACAGAGGTCGAGGTGGGTTTGAGAGGGGGCGGGGCAGTTTTGATCGGGGTCGGGGAGGAAGATTCTTTACACCACCAGGAAGCTTCCGCAGAGATGGTGAGTGTATAATTAACGGTCTTATGTGATTGGTTAGTTATGAGGAGATGTTGTAAAAATGAAATGGTATAAACTTAATATTCATCTATTAACTAATTACTTACTTGTATGGTGTATAACATTTCAAATGTCAACTTTGTTCAAGAAAAACAATAGAAGTTTCAATTAAAAGGTTGAATGTTTATATCGTATATTTTCTCAATATTTGAATTTACCGTCTGTTATATCCAGTATTCCCCATCTGTGTTTCAGTTAACACACGAGGTGGTCAAGAGGGAGAAAGCTCCATGTACAGATCTAAAGCTCCATTTGGTTCCAGCCCCCGATTCGGTAACAATGGGTGAGTCAGTCTTGCATTCAGTTCTTATGTAAATGCTGCTAATGAAAAAAATGTTTTTTTGGATGCTCCTGTACCATGTCACTGGAATATGTGAATTTAAAATTATCATTAGCTATCCATCCTTTTTGGAAATGTCATCTGTTTTGGTGTGAAGATATAATGTTATAGTCAAAACTTTCAGGGAAAATTGATAATGTAACAATTTTAATTTTTAAGGTAATGATGGTTTCTCCAATTACCAGTTAATGTCATGAGTGAGTCGAGGAATTTGTGTTGCAGGTAGGGGCAGATTTGAGCCCTGGCTTCACGTCTAGGACTGCAATATTAATATGGTTTATTACTGTGATGAAATTTCACTGTTGTTGCAGCTATGACCAGCCAATGTTGAGAGAGAGGCTTGACAGTAGGGTTGAGCCCGATTTTCAGCCCGGGGGGACTAAAATACTAGTATGGTATCTCATTGTTATGAAATTTCACTGTTGTTGCAGCCATGACCGGCCTATGTCTGGTGAGAGAAGAGACAGTCGGGGTGGGGGCAGGTTTGAGCCCAGGGGCCGGAGTTCATGGAGAGGAGGGAACTGGACTGGTTCCAGGTTTAAAGATGACAGGTACAAGCACCATAAATCTTCTTATTAGCTTTGATTATTTTATTAAGAATGAAATTTATATAAATTTGATTGCTTTTTCACCAAAATTCCTAGGATTTATTTCATACCTAATTTTACCAATGAACAAAATCAATGCCAGCAGTAATTTAATGCATTCATGATGATTTTGATAATCCATCCTTGACAACTTTGGGGGAGTAAATAACCTCATTTAGGAATTATGTAAGTACTACTTAAGCTAGCCTGACTGATATTGTGCTTAATAATAATTAATTTACACGGCAAAAAACGTAAATTGACACTCTTTTTCAAAATCAATACATACACATGTATAACAAACATAAATTTTGACTGATGAACCTTCAACTACTTACTAAATAATGCATTTATGGAAAATCTTAATTACTGATAACAAGATTGTTACTGTGTATTTAATAGCAGAAAGCCCAAAAATATTAAATGATTGGTGAATGCTAAAAGATTTACTGTGATCTACTATAAGGTAGAAATACAGAGTTTTTTGCACCATTCTTTCAAATTAAACGCAGTATCATTCATAAGAACCATTGTTTTCGACATTTATTAATCCTTTTTGGTAAAGTGAAACAATTGTATTAAATATGGTAAATTTTATTTGGGAGTAATAGTGCACTTTTAAATGTATAAGTGAGATGATGTCAGAAGCATTCTTCAATGAATTTTTAAACTTATATTATTCACAAATTTGGATGAAATTTCATATGAAGGAGTCATTTAGGTGTTCTGGTGTTTCATGTTTAGAGCACTGTTATATCGGTGTTAATACTTTTATATTGCAGGTTTGGAGGAAACAATATGGGAGGGTTCCGCGGTCACGGCGATCCTGGACGACACCAGAGGTCCTTCACAAAATAACGGCCACTGTTCTAGCTTACATAACCGGACCGCAGACTGCAAATGGATGTACTGTGCTCAAGCATTCAAGCCCAGTTTGCCAAACTGTACTAGCAGAAAAAAAGAAAATGTTCATGTAATGAAATGTGTCAAGAATCAAGTCAAGTCCTTTTATGTTGTGTTGTTTAATTCAATTATTTGACACACATAATTGTGATAAAGGGAGGTAATTACTCAGAGCGTGTGTTGATTTTCATAATTAATGTTACCTCTAGAATTCAAAATTTTGGGGTCATTTAAAGGTTATTTTTACTTGCACAGATTTTATTTCGCTAGTATGCATGTGGGACCCATTTGGAACAGAAGTGTTCTAATTTTTTTGGAATAGTAAAAAGTGTGAAGAGGAGTGTGCTGATTTTGACTGTCAGAATACTAGTACATAATTTCCAGGTGCCTTTACCCCACAGGCACTATGTGTTTCATGTTTTGGTATCATGTTTCTGAGAAAATAAGTGTGAAAAGGTGTTTGTCAATGTTTATTGAATACTTTATTTAAGGCCTTTCCAGAAGGCACTTTTTTAAGACAGGCACTGGGCATATCATCTTTGAGGTAAACTGACTTGAGTGTTATGTTTCGGGGTTAAAGCAACCAGCCTTTGTGAACCTGATGAGCAGGAAATGATTATGCTATTATGGATTCACAAATGTTTTGAACTTTTTCCAGCAGCAAGGCAGCTTTTAATGATGTGCACTGTAGATCTCCCACTGTGTTTGTACATGTAAATTGGCTTAGAGCAAAGCAAAACATATTGAAATGGAAATGTTGCTTTATATGTAGTAAGAGTGCAATACCGTTATTATCCTTTAACGTCAATGTACTTGTTTATCGACTTGTGTTGAGCGATTAAGAAACAACATTTTGGTTTCTAAAAATATTTGTGTATGTTATTGAGAAACAAAAGTATTGTACAAATAAACGTGAACTGTAATTATGTCTTTGTTTGTATACAAAAGTTTTAATCACGTAACAGACGACTTATATTTTGCATTCTTTTTCTCAAGAATAATAGTGAAGATACAGCCATACATGTAGCCTAGACAGTTTTAATGTAGTCCAGATACTGGCATATATGTAGCCTGGGCATTGTGCAATGTAGTCCAGATACTGGCATATATGTAGCCTGGGCATTGTGCAATGTAGTCAAGATACTGGCATATATGTAGCCTGGGCATTGTGCAATGTAGTCAAGATACTGGCATATATGTAGCCTGGGCATTGTGCAATGTAGTCAAGATACTGGCATATATGTAGCCTGGGCATTGTGCAATGTAGTCAAGATACTGGCATATATGTAGCCTGGGCATTGTGCAATGTAGTCAAGATACTGGCATATATGTAGCCTGGGCATTGTGCAATGTAGTCCAGATACTGGCATATATGTAGCCTGGGCATTGTGCAATGTAGTCAAGATACTGGCATATATGTAGCCTGGGCATTGTGCAATGTAGTCCAGATACTGGCATATATGTAGCCTGGGCATTGTGCAATGTAGTCAAGATACTGGCATATATGTAGCCTGGGCATTGTGCAATGTAGTCCAGATACTGGCATATATGTAGCCTGGGCATTGTGCAATGTAGTCAAGATACTGGCATATATGTAGCCTGGGCATTGTGCAATGTAGTCCAGATACTGGCATATATGTAGCCTGGGCATTGTGCAATGTAGTCAAGATACTGGCATATATGTAGCCTGGGCATTGTGCAATGTAGTCCAGATACTGGCATATATGTAGCCTGGGCATTGTGCAATGTAGTCCAGATACTGGCATATATGTAGCCTGGGCATTGTGTAATGTAGTCGTGCAATGTAGTCCAGATACTGTTGTACATGCAGCCTGGGCATTGTGTAATGTAGTCCAGATACTGTTATACATGCAGCCTGGGCATCGTGTAATGTAGTCCAGATACTGTTGTACATGCAGGCTGGGCATTGTGTAATGTAGTCCAGATACTGTTGTACATGCAGGCTGGGCATTGTGTAATGTAGTCCAGATACTGTTGTACATGCAGCCTGGGCATTGTGTAATGTAGTCCAGATACTGTTGTACATGCAGCCTGGGCATTGTGTAATGTAGTCCAGATACTGTTGTACATGCAGCCTGGGCATTGTGTAATGTAGTCTAGATACTGGCATATATGTAGCCTGGGCATTGTGAAATGTAGTCCAGATACTGGCATATATGTAGCCTGGGCATTGTGCAATGTAGTCCAGATACTGGCATATATGTAGCCTGGGCATTGTGTAATGTAGTCCAGATACTGGCATATATGTAGCCTGGGCATTGTGTAATGTAGTCCAGATACTGGCATATATGTAGCCTGGGCATTGTGCAATGTAGTCGTGCAATGTAGTCCAGATATTGTTAAACATGCAGCCTGGGCATCGTGTAATGTAGTCTAGATACTGGCATACATGTAGCTTGGGCATCGTGTAATGTAGTCTAGATACTGTCATACATGTAGCCTGGGCATCGTGCAATGTAGTTCAGATACTGTCGTATATGTAGCCTGGACATCGTGCAATGTAGTCCAGATACTGTCGTACATGTAGCCTGGACATCGTGCAATGTAGTCTAGATACTGTCATACATGTAGCCTGGACATCGTGCAATGTAGTCCAGGTACTGTCGTACATGCAGCCTGGACATCGTGCAATGTAGTCCAGATAATGTCATACATGTAGCCTGGGCATTGTGCAATGTAGTCCAGATACTGGCATACATGTTGACTGGGCATTGTGTAATGTAGTCCAGATACTGCCATACATGAAGCCTAGACAGTGTGTAATGTAGTCTAGATACTGTCATACATGTAGCCTGGGCATTGTGCAATGTAGTCCAGATACTGGCATTCATGTAGCCTTGGCATTGTGCAATGTAGTCCAGATACTGGAATAAACGTAGCCTGGGCATTGTGCAATGTAGTCCAGATACTGGCATAAACGTAGCCTGGGCATTGTGTAATGTAGTCCAGATACTGACATACATGTAGCCTGGGCATTGTGTAATGTAGTCCGGATACTGGCATACATGCAGCCTGGGCATTGTGCAATGTAGTCCAGATACTGGCATACATGTAGCCTGGGCATTGTGCAATGTAGTCCAGATACTGGCATACATGTAGCCTGGGCATTGTGCAATGTAATCCAGATACTGGCATTCATGTAGCCTTGGCATTGTGCAATGTAGTCCAGATACATGCTTGCCGACATACTCCATGCTGGTCGACATTATGCGTGCTTGCCGATAAAATGTATGTTTGCCGATATTATGCATGCTTACTGAAAAAATGCATGTTTGCTGACACAATGCTTGCTTGCAGATAAAATACATGCTTGGCGGTGGATGCATTTATGCCAATATAATACATGCTTTCCGACATAATGCATGCTTGCCGACATTATTCATGCTTGCCGATATAATGCATGCTTGCTGATAAAATGCATGCTTGCCGATATAACGCATGCTTGCCGATATAATGCATGCTTGCCGATATAATGCATGCTTGCTGATATAATGCATGCTTGCCGATATAACGCATGCTTGCCGATATAATGCATGCATGCCGATATAATGCATGCTTGCTGATAAAATGCATGCTAGCCGATATAACGCATGCTTGCCAACAGAATACATGCTTGCCGACATAAAACATACTTGCCGATATAATGCATACTTGCCGACACAATGCATGCTTGCCGACAAAATGCATGTTTGTTGATGTATGGAATGTTTTCCAAAATGCTGACATGAAACATGCTTGTCGACATAATGCATGCTTGCCGACACAAAGCATGCTTGCCGACAAAATGCATGCTTACCGACATAATGCATGCTTGACGACATATTGCATGCTAGCCGATATAATGCATGGTAACCGAAATAATGCATGCTTTCCGACACAGTGCATGCTTACTGACATAATGCATGCTTGTCGATATAATGTATGCTTGCCGACATAATGCATGCTTGTTGACATTATGCATGTTTGCCGATTTTATGCATTCTTGCTGATAAAATACATGTTTGCCTACATAAGGCTTGCTTGCGGATAAAATACATACTTGGCTGTGGATGCATTCATGCCAATATAATACATGCTTTCCGACTTAATGCATGCTTGCTGATAAAATGCATGCTTACCGTGATAATGCATCCTTACTCAATAAACATATGCTTGCCGACATAATACATGCTTGCCGACATAAAACAGGCTTGCCGGTATTATGCATGCTTGTCGACATAATGCATGCTTGCCGACAAAAAGCATGCATGCCGACAAAATACATGCTTGCCGTAATAATGCATGCTTTCCGACACAGTGCATGCTTGCCGACATAATGCATGCTTGTCGACAAAATGCATGCTTGCCGATGTGATACATACTTGCCGATATAATACATGCTTGCTGGCAAAATGCATGCTAGCCAACATAGTGCATGATTGTCGATTGTAATGCATGGTTGCCGAAATGCCGATGTAATGCATGATTGTCGATATAATGCATTTATGACGCCATATTGCATTGTTGCCGATATAAAGCATGCTTGCCGACATTATGAATGCTTGCCGATGTGAGATACTTGCCGACATAATACATGCTTGTTAACATAATGCATGCTTGCCGATATAATGCATGCTTGCTGGCAAAATGCATGCATGCCAACATAGTGCATGATTGTCGATTGTAATACATGCTTGCCGAAATGCCGACGTAATGCATGCTTGCCGATATAATGCATTTATGACGACATAATGCATGTTTGCCGACATTATGCATGCTTATCGATACAATGCATACTTGCCGATAAAATGCATGCTTGCCAACATAGTGCATGATTGTCGATTGTAATACATGCTTGCCGAAATGCCGACGTAATGCATGCTTGCCGATATAATGCATTTATGACGACATAATGCATGTTTGCCGACATTATGCATGCTTATCGATATAATGCATACTTGCCGATAAAATGCATGCTTGCCAACATAGTGCATGATTGTCGATTGTAATACATGCTTGCCGAAATGCCGACGTAATGCATGCCTGCCGATATAATGCATTTATGACGACATATTGCATGTTTGCCGACATTATGCATGCTTCTCGACATAATGCATGCTTGCCGATAAAATGCATGCTTGTCGACATAATGCGTGCTTGCCGATAAAATGCATGCTTGCCGACATAATGCATGCTTGCCGACATAATGCAAACTTGCCAACAAAATGCATGCTTGCCGACCTAATGCATTATTGTCGATGTAATGCATTCTTACCGAAAGTAATGCATATTTGCCGACATAAAACATGCTTGCCGGCAAAAGGCATGCTTGTCGATGAAACGCATGCTTGCCGACATAATCCATACTTGCAGACATAAAACATGCTTGCCGGCAAAAGGCATGCTTGTCGATCAAACGCATGCTTGCCGACATAATCTATACTTGCCGACATAAGGCATACTTGCCGACATAATGCATGCTTGTCGATGTAATGCATGCTTACCGAAATAATGCAAACTTGCCGACATAATGCATGCTTGTCGATGAAACGCATGGTTGCCGACATTATCCATACTTGCCGACATAATCCATACTTGCCGATATAATGCATGCTTGTCGATGTAATGCATGCTTACCGAAATAATGCAAACTTGCCGACATAATGCATGCTTGCCGATCTAATGCATTATTGTCGATGTAATGCATGCTAACCGAAAAAATGCATACTTGCCGACATAATACATGCTTGCCAACATAATGCATGCGTGCAGACATAATGCATGCTTGCTGACATAATGCATGCTTACCGAAATAATGCAAATTTGCCGACATAATGCATGCTTGCCGATCTAATGCATTATTGTCGATGTAATGCATGCTAACCGAAAAAATGCATACTTGCCGACATAATACATGCTTGCCAACATAATGCATGCGTGCAGACATAATGCATGCTTGCTGACATAATGTATGCTTGTCGATGTAACGCATGATATAATGCATGATTGCCGATGTAATGCATGCTTGCCGACATAATACATATTTGCCGACATAATGCATGCTTGCCGACATAATGCAATCTTGTCGATGTAACGCATGATTGCCGACATAATGCATACTTGCCGACAGAATGCATATTTGCCGACATAATGCATGCTTGTCGATGTAATGCATGCTTACCGTAATAATGCATACTTGCCGACATAATGCATGCTTGTCGATGAAACGCATGCTTGCCGACATTATCCATACTTGCCGACACAATCCATACTTGCCGATATAATGCATGCTTGTCGATGTAATGCATGCTAACCGAAATAATGCATACTTGCCGACATAATACATGATTGCCAACATAATTCATGCGTGCAGACATAATGCATGCTTGCTGACATAATGCATGGTTTTCGATGTAATGCATGCTTGCCGATATAATGCATGCTTGCTGATATAATGCATGCTTGCCGATGTAATGCATGCTTGCCGAAATAATGAATATTTGCCGACATAATGCATGCTTGCCGACATAATGCATACTTGCCGACATAATGCATGTTTACCGACATAATGCATGCTTGCCGACATAATGCATGCTTGTCGATGTAACGCATGCTTGCCGACATAATGCATACTTGCCGACAAAATGCATGCTTGTCGATGTTATGCATGCTTACCGAAATAATGCATACTTGCCGAAATAATGCATATTTGCCGACATAATGCATGCTTGCCGACATAACGCATACTTGTCGATGTAACGCATGCTTGCTGACATAATGCATACTTGCCGACATAAAGAATGCTTGCCGACAAATGTTTGTCGATGTAATGCATACTTGCCGACATAATGCATGTTTGCCGACATAATGCATGTTTGTCGATATAATGCATGCTTGCAGACATAATGCATGTTTGTCGATATAATGCATGCTTGCAGACATAATGCATCTTTGCCGACATTATGCATGCTTTACGAGGTAATGCATGCTTGTCATAATGCCGACATAATGCATTCTTTTCGGTATAATGCATGCTTGCCGACATAATGCATGCTTGTTGATGTAACTTATGCTTGTCGATATAATGCATGCTTTCCGATATAATGCATGCTTGATGATATAATGCATGCTTGCCGGTATAATGCATGCTTGCCGACATGATGCATGCTTGTCGACATGATGCATGCTTGTCGATATAACGCATGCTTACCGACATAATAATTATATGCTTGCGACATAATGCATGCATATCGATATAATACATGTTTGTCAATATAATGCATACATACTGAACTAATGTATGCTTGCCGGTAATGAAAACTCCGACGCTTTGTAGTATTGTGTGACGCACTCGCCACAAATGTATTAACAAGATTAAGATCAATCATTTAATAGAAAACTTGTGTATTTATTTTCTATTTTTAATACTAAAAAGGTAGTTGAGCATTTCAAACGAAAGATAAAACAGACGCATTCAAACTATTACATTATTTTCATGTGTGGACGTTCTACAAAAACTATTTCAATGAATTACAATAGATTAAGATCAAATTAACAACAATGATGCCAGCCGGTATGTAACATACTGGTATAACCTGTATAACAATGAAATAAACTTTATTCTGGGCAGATCACCAGTTGTGACACTTACTATGATATACTCATTTTAAAATGAAGGAAGTAGGCTAAAACAGACACTGTAATGACAGCACGATCATCAGTCTACCAGTGTGCAATGCGGTATGGTAAAATATATGGGCTTACTATTGTCTATGAGTATTTCCGGATCCGGTAAATAACTATTCAACATGTCTTGAAACAATAGTAAATACATTGTACACATATGAGCATCTATCGACACAGAAAATTTAATACAAAATTTAGAATTTATATGCGAAAGTTTGATCATGCTATTGGCTGATCAGTCTTGTAAAGGGGAGACAACTCGTGTTTGGAGGCTTCTTGATTTTGAGCATTATCGTAATGTTTGCGTTGACGTCCAGTGATGTTAAAAATCAACGTTGACGTAAACGTCCACGGAATGTGAACGTCACCATATGAAACTTTTGACGTGTCGTTCGGCTTCCATTCGGGCGCGGGAGTGGTCATGTCCTCGACACGCTGAAACAAATTAAAAACACTTTATAGAATGTACTAATATCTAAAGGCTATATACTTCAAATACTTCAAGATTGGGGGCAAATAATTGATGTCGCTCATCTTGACCATCATAGAATAAACCTAAAACAATGCACGTCGCAAATCTTAATTCAATAATAGTTGTTTTAAATGTAAATTCACAGGCGCCAAATTAATATATATCATATATTTATAAAATATAAATATATTAGATGGTTAAACTTATTAATAAATATTTATATTGTGTGTTACTAGGAATTCGACTTGGGTCGATTTTCGAGCAAAACTATTGCTGATTTTTTTGCTTGATACTTTAAAACCTACCTTGCCACATGAACCCCTAGACCTCCCAAATCTGAACACGAAACATATAACAATTGGTGAGATGATGGCGAGTGCGAGTGCCCAGCCAAGAGCCTCCGCCCACGGGGGATACGTGTACGACCCGTAGGTAGGGGGTGAATACCGGGAAAACGAGACCACGATCAGCACCTGCAAATAAGGACAAGTGTTCTCAAAACTTCCTTTGACTCATACAATATACCTATTTAACGTGTATATGGGTTTCTCGCAAACGTGCCAGCATTCATAAATGTAACTCTGATTTGTCGCACAGTTGCCAGCACACATAAACGTGACTCTGATCTGTCGCACTGTTGCCAGCACACATAAACGTAACTCTGATCTGAGCATGTAACTATAATCTGTCGCATAGTTACCAGCATACATAAACGTAACTCTGATCTGTCGCATAGTTACCAGCATAAACACACGTATCTCTGATCTGTCGCATAGTTACCGGCATAAACACACGTATCTCTGATCTGTCGCGTAGTTACCAGCATACTTGCCAGCATACATAAACGTAACTCTGATCTGTCTTAGAGTTACCAGCATACATAAACGTAACTCTGATCTGTCTAAGAGTTGCCAGCAAACATAAACGTAACTCTGATCTGTCTTAGAGTTGCCAGCATACATAAACGTAACTCTGATCTGTCTTAGAGTTGCCAGCATACATAAACGTAACTCTGATCTGTCTTAGAGTTACCAGCATACATAAACGTAACTCTGATCTGTCTTAGAGTTACCAGCATACATAAACGTAACTCTGATCTGTCTTAGAGTTACCAGCATACATAAACGTAACTCTGATCTGTCGCACAGTTACCAGCATACATAAACGTAACTCTGATCTGTCGCACAGTTACCAGCATACATAAACGTAACTCTGATCTGTCGCATACTTGCTGTAATTACCAGAATGAGTATTGGCGCTACAACCGATGCATTGCACCTGAGGATAGCCGGGATTGGACTCCCGGTCATTAGTTCAACGTCCCGGCTCAGACGTGGCAAACCTGTAATACATAAAAAGCTGTTATACTTAAAGCAAATTTTATGAAATCGGCTTGCTACAACATTACGGGTTTGTAGACTGCTTCAGACCGCGGACCTCAGGAGAACGGGACACATTAATCTCTGTTCAGCAGAGCTCTGCTGTTCGAAGAGACAACCGAAAACATTCTGGAGGAATGATCAGGCCTTTAACACACCAGTTACTGATAATGGTCTTGCACAAGCCTCTGCAAATACCATCACGAGTACATATGGTATACTGTGTACTGAAGTATGCAAAAACAGGACGCTAGTCGTTCCTTCTTTCTTAAAACGTTTAAGAAAAATACATATAGTTCACAATCTACGTAAAATTACAGCGTAATGTAATGAAGCATAATATGATTTTAATTAGAGTGCATGTAGTTCACCAAAACAAGAGTATGGTAATGACGTCAACTTACCGTAGACCCAGGTGATGACGACACACTCAGTGAGGCACACAAACAGGATGGTCCACGCTGCGGCGTACCAATCCAACCACTGGAAGATGTACATCCCGCCCTATAAAACACAGTACAGTGACCAAACAGGGAGGATAATAACTGCAATGATTGATATTGCATCCCTGTGTGGAATATGAACTGTCGGACACGAGCTTGCACCTTTCTCAAGAAGGGCTGACGTGCTATGGTATTGCACGGCGTTCTACAAGTACGACACCACGACTACATAATAAAGTGTGTGAAATCTGCAAAACATGTTTCAGACGAATCAAGAATCAGTTTTCTTTTAAACTAATTGTAAGGTAAGCTGTGAAAAAGTTATATTTAAAATATAATTAGAAATATGATAAAGAAATATTGTATATATAGTTTCTGAAGAGTGTGATTCATTTGGGTTTTGAATTAGATGATTTGACAATACAGTCAAACCTGTATTAAGCGGCCACCCTTGGGAAATGATGAAAGTGACTGCTTAAGACAGGTGGCCACTTAATCCAGGTTTGACATTTCCGCCACTTTAGCTTTATTCAGTATGTATCTTAACCACCACCTCACACCACAATCAGTAACATATGTATCAAAATTATTGAAGAAGGTTGAATACAAATGCATTTGTATAGATAAAATAACTTTATTTCAAATTTATAAATAAAATACGTTAGATAAATGTTGATACAAGAAATAAACAAAACACACCACATATCAGTCTACATGTAGCTAGGCACATCAATCTTATAACTCACTGTACAACTGGGACAGAACATGTATATGTACCTGGGACCTGTTTTGGTGTTTACCATAATACATCAAACATGCTTTCGCTACATACAATGTTTCATACATCATTTATTTTGCAAGGATTTAATATTGATGATAAGAGTAGTTTACTTTGTGAAGGAGCAATCAAACAACTTTCTTCAGTTGCACAGCAGTAAACTATTTTATCGTCCCATTTTGGGGTTATAATCAATCTTAAAACTAACATAACACGCAACACTGTATCGTCATGGCTCTGAAACAAACAACATAATGTAAAAACTTCATCACTAATATTTGTTTGTTCTCCTGAGCTCAAATGTAAATATTAAGTGTGTATAAGGAAGGGTTTTAACCACAGAGTTATAGAGGGATCATGCACCCTGTCCTTTTTGGTAGCACTAATAGAAAGCAACATGTGCACCGTTCTGCTTATATATCTGCCCATTCGGAGCTCCTCGGCCATTTTATCGAAAACAACCTCGGATGTATTTGGACGGTTTACATACTCAAAAAGTGGTACGTTTAAGTCCGCTGCAAGTAGATCGCGTAGTAATTTTATTTAGCAAATAAACTTTGTGACTTAACTCTTGGGATTCTTAATTATGGTTGCAATAATACAATTCAATGGCAATCAATTTAAACTTAGATCAATAAATACAACTCTAGAACATTACATTTAATTAATGATATAATTCAAAATTTTACGAACTACTTCAACTGATGTACCTGCATACATCCGAGGTTGTTTTTGAAAAAAATGGCCGAGGAGTTCCGAATGTATATCTGCCTATATAAAATGAAATGCTATAGATTATCATATATGTCTTACGTTTTTGGAAGTTAAAACTTTATAAATTAAACACATTCTTTAATACATATCTACTAAAACAAACATTCCTTAAGCATGCTATAGCATAAAATATTATCTAAATGTAGAACAAAACAACATTTTCTTAAAATCACAGTATGTTTTAGTGATGCATTTTTTTGTATATCGTAATGACTTATCTTTACCTTTTTAACCTTTCTTAACCTTAAGATTGATAAAAAAAGTGCAATTATCGCAATTAAAAAATGCAACAAAACCGAATGCATAATCTAAATTAAGCGCGCACAACGTCATTACGAAATTTGCTTTTCACGTGATTTCCTTTATACAAAAAATGTGGTTGTATATACAAATGCTTGCCATATCTTAACGAAAAAGTTATTGGTAAAACTGTGTATTCATATTTTTAAAGGTAACCATACTTGCAGTGTTATTTTCATAAACTATTTCAATCGAAAGCTTAATCATATTCAAATGAAGAAAAATGATATATTAAGACAATTAGTATAGACACATTTATCGGCCATTTTTTCACTGAACAACATTGATAATTTTTCATTCGAAAAAATATCACATTTATTTTAGAAACAGGAGCTTTTTTCTTCATGGTAATGTTCATTTGGAAATGTTCAATGACAGTATATCTCCAGTTATTTCTTCAGTCTAAAGCATCAAAAAGGCAACTTCCTTGATATCGTTTGTGCAAAGCGTTATTCTCTTTAAATGTATATACCTCATAAGTATATATTGAGTCAGTGGTCGAGTCAGAGGATCCCTTTGTATTTCCCATCCATTTCTGATTAATAAAGCATCGTGTGGCCTCGGGGTTTTAACAGACATTATATGAGTCTTTATTATAGTTATATACGCACTTTATTTTTTTAACTAATTATTGAAGCCCTAAGTGGCATTGGGACTTTAAATTATAAACCACGGCAATCTTTTTTAAAATCTTGAACAGTTTGTAGTAATTTGGGTATGGACCACACAAGTAATCATTTTGATTTTAAATTGTTTGTTTGGAATAACAGTTATTGTTGCTAATGATAATATTTTGTATTCATTCGATAATGAAATACAAAACATCTTTTTGATACTGTTTTTCGTAGACGCTATGTTGCCATAAAATGATATGATATTAAACTAAAATAACACAATTTTATCTGAAATTGTTTTGGAAGTAAAATGCTTTTAGTTATTTAAAGATGGATTTAGACACCAGTTGCCATAGCAACATATTTTGATTGATGATTGTTTTTGTTGTTGTCATGACACAATTAATCTATTGTTTTCCATCAAGTGTGTTTTTAAAGTATTAGTATTAAATCAATAAAGAAACATCATTTGAATTTTTGTTTATAAATACCTTAATTTTGCAAGCAATTTCATTTTATTTTGCATGTACCTTTATTTAGCAAAATGCCATAGCAACGCCAAACAATGAGATATTTCTGATTTTCTTTCCACTGAAATTCTCCGAAGGTAGTACTGCTTCAGATTCAGTTAAAAAAAAACTTAATTTGTGATATTGGCGTCTTTAGTGCCATTTTTAAAGGCGTCATCACTCGTCACGCCGTTACTACCGCCGTCGAGTCAGGACAATAGATACAGGGAAAATACAACGACTATCAATAATGCCGCGACTGTTTTTATAAAAACCTTAGGGCAAGCTGAGTGATACATCGAACGTTTGTACCATGGTAGAGAGTTTTCTCTATACTTTAACGCCCATATCGGAACAGTAACATGTAGGCGGACATCAATCGTTCTATAACTATGATATGAATAAATCAAAACGCCTTTCACTTACATGCACGCTAGTTATTTAACATTGGCCTAGAGAGCATGGTACCAAAAAGTTACCTCATCCCCATTACCATGATTGAAAATTAAACATACGTGCTGAAGCGCTCGCTTGTAATTTCAATTTCAACTCGAGCTGCAGCTGCAATCACTATGACACGGGCATTTGGATCCCACTTACCCTGGTACAGAAGGGCAAAGTGAGAATGAAGGCGATTATATTGATGACGACCACTGCGCAAAGCCGCCTCTTTCCTCTCAACCAACGAGGAACCAGATACTCCAAACAGCTCATTAACGTCTCCGTGGACAACACCTGTCAACAGATATGCCAAGGTAATGAAATCAAAGTGCTAAAAGTGATAAAAGATGCGTGAACATAGTGCATACAACCATTGCCACATTGAAAACAAACAGTCCCATTTACGCGGATACCTTTCATCCGGAGTTTAACACCGAAAGCGCTTAAACACTGAGACCCATTTCCAAATCTTTCGAATTGCGATTTTAATTATTTGAATATGAAGCAAAACTTCCCAATGAAGCGTAAATTTATGCGGCACAAGCAGTATGAGCGAGAAACAAAACAGAATGGGAAGCTAGTCATAAAAGTCAAATTACCGGTACAGGGAAGCCAGTCCCACCTGTCACATAATAATACAGAAAAACCAAGTTCACGTGTCACGTTTTGATACAGGAAAGCCTGGTCAACGTGTCATATAATGATACAGATAAGCCAAGTCCACGGGTCACATAATGATACAGGTAAGACAAGTCCACGGGTCACATAACGGTATAAGGAAGCCAGTCCCACCTAGAAATCTTTCCCATTGGGTTCATCAATTGGTCTAGGGCAACCTCCAGAGAAAATTCAAGTTTCATTGTTCTAGTCAAGTCAAGTCAACACATTTATTCACACAAATTCATGCACAACATGAAAAAATTAAGGTAATTGATAAAGACAATACATTTCAGAGGCTCAAATTGAGGATTCAAAGACATAACATACATTCAAGTGAATCAAATATTTAAAGACCAGATAGTTCTAGGTCATACAGTTCTTGAGTTATTGTGCGGACAGTTTACATTTTTTGAGAATGACACTGACTCTCCAAACAAATCAGAGTATCTCCTAAAGGAGTGCAACCATACCACTGAAGTTCCCTGATCATATGCCAAACTATTCTAAATGTATAATGTGGACAAGAGATGGTCTATCGTCAAACATAACCGACCGGCCGTCAGACCAACCAACTGACCTATCTGTTTACATACCTATACATGTTCCTCGAAGGAGGCATAACAACACATATAATCGCATCTTAAAAATAACCACAGAAACTATATATCTATCTAACTATGGCATTGGCGGTGCGATTTGTTAGTTAAGTGAAATGGGCGGTGACTAAAATAGTTCAGTCTGCAATACTAGAGGAGTTGTAACCCGCCTTACCTGGGAATCCAGACCAACGAAGATTAGGTTGATGAAAAACAGTGCCGACCACAGTTGGCCTAGCGGGAAGTAAGTGAATGCCGTCGGGTAGACGGTGAAACCCAGCGACAGACCTGGGGTATTATATACATATGGGTAGACTTTCTTATTTGTTTTGTTCATGGATTTCTGTAACGCATCTCCTTGCATTTGATCGTGGGATTTCTTTTGAATCAATACAATACAATACAATACAATACAATACAATACAATACAATACAATGCAATGCAATGCAATACAATACAATACAATACAATACAATACAATACAAAACAATGCAATGCAATGCAATGCAATACAATACAATACAATACAATACAATACAAAACAATGCAATGCAATGCAATACAATACAATACAATACAATACAATACAATAAAATAAAATAAAATACAATGCAATGCAATATAATATAATACATCAAGCAGATCTCCACGTGATCCATTTGCGTAAAAATCTTCGATCTAGGATATTCGGCGGTCTTACAAACTGACGACCGGCCCTAAGCTAGTTTTTTTATTTAGCAAAGGTATCACATTAGACTTTTAAATCAACATAAAATAAGAAACTTTGGCCGCCTACCGGAGGTGACTGTTTTTTCAAGGTCAAGGCCGCTGTCGTGCGCCATCACGCCGAGGACGGCGAAACAGATCAGCCCGTTGAAAACAGCGGAGAAAAAGTCCAATACGGTGGATACGACAGAATACCTGGATAAAAGTACACACATATTTTAAAACTCTGTTAATAATAATAAGTGTAAGTTTTCATTCGTCACGGATTTCTTGCATCTGGCGTTGCTTAAAGAAAATCATCACTTAGGATACTCAGTGTATGTGTTCAGCAAAACTGTAATGTAATTTATAAATGATACAGGGATTATGTATATTAAGAGATGCCTTTGAACACGTATGGTTAGGATTGCGTGTGGTACCTGACTGTGTTTCCCCTGAAGCTGTTGTGGCTAGCGATCATGGGTATGGTTCCCCAGCCCGGGCCCAGCGTGTACGCCGCCATCATCGCCGCCTCCACCCAAACCTTTGGAACCATGGGAATATATTTGGTAACATCAATTATGTTCATTTAGATAATTTCAATCATCTGGTATCGCCTATATAGTATTATACAGTTAAAACACAACGTTATTTCAAATAGATTTCACTCGCGACAGATCTTCGCTGACATTGTGGCTGTTAAAGAGTTGAATATACAAAGCTCATGAAGTACTTGGAGACATTTGACGAACGGCTTTGCATTTATGCATTACAATCAGCAGATTCGATGGGGGGGGGGGGTTACGGAGGCCATCCCCTAAACTTGACCAAGTTAACACTTTTATGTCAATACATATACACTATCGTAGAATAAAAGACTACAAAATAAGACTACAAAATGCACCAATACAGACAAAACATAGCCAAACCCTTACACAAAATAGAACAATATATAATTCGGTCCAGGGGGAGGGGGCACATGTCCATGGTTGCAAACCCATATCGCGCCCCATATAATCCTGAACCGCCCCTGATTAAGGGTTTACACTTGTATTTAAGGTGTCAACAAGTCTGTAACTGGTATTGTTTGGGTGGCAACCCAAGTGTGTCATTCTAAAATAAACTGCTAAGCATTAGCTTAAACAACTTTTAGAACATGACCTGTATTGTACTGCTTATTTCCCGCACTCTTCACCGACCTTGACGTCCGTGATCCTGTCGAAGGTTGGAGTGAGGTAGTACAGCATTCCCATAACGGACCCCTCCAACATGAGCGCGCGGATCCAGATGGCCAGCATTAGAACCAGCGGCAAAAACACTGTCACGTACATCACCTGCACATATGCAATGAGTTGGTCTACGGTACATATTTTAATGAAACAGAGTAGTACGCTAGCATGTCATAAACACTTCGCAAAAATTGGCAACCAATTTGACTTATTTTACTACTTACGTCTGTGGGCAAAGATCAAACAGCAACTGACAAATGATCATTTAAACCTTTTCAATTGACTTGATGCTCTTGAGCATGCAGAGGGTGACGAGAAACCGCCAGATGAACACGTACAGGACAAAGTTCCATAGCATGCCGTCCATGTGACCCAATCCCGGAGACAACTGCAGAACCTCGTATCTGAAACGTCAAGTTATGCGTAGATGGACACATTTAGCGCTGGCTCTTCAATGTTCCGGCGCATGTCCCGGGTAAACTTCAGACCAACAAGGACAGTCTATATATTTCAGTAAAGCTCGATGAAAAGTTTGTTGAGCCTCTTTCATATAATGATACCTGTCCACGCCCTCCCCCACCCCTGGCCTTTTAATTGAACCAATCACAGGGACAACAAGGCAATCCGACATTGTAACTATCGATCCATAAAGAATGTGATGCTATTTGATGAGTTTGCTGAAATCGAAGTCTAATGTTAAAGTATTACGGAACAGATCAGTTCACCTTTAAGACACCTCCAAACCCCCGTTGTCATTCCGTCATTGTTTTACCTCTGTTCTTACTTCAATGGTATTGACACATAGACATTCGTATAGATCTTTACAATAAGTACTAATTTAAGTGACATGCAAAAGAGAGAAAACCTATGACCTATGATTCTTCTTCATTCTACACCATTGTTTAGACATTATCTAGAGATTGATAAAGACGTTTTTGAAATCTGATAACGCTCAATGGCTGTCATGAATCAGTAATGACGCACCAATCAACCACTCATGCACACCCAACCAAAGTCGAAAGTGGTTTTATGTTAAAACTAATGATTAGTTTCTGTTCGATTGTGAAGACATGTCAAATACTCACGACTAATCACCTCTTAAGTAGCGGACACAGACATCTCTCATTATGACGTTTGATAGAGTAGTATGTTTTTTAAATCGCAAGTCAGCATGTGTACTTGCAAGATAAAAAAAAATATTTTGTCGAAGTATGTAGAGCGTGTCCAAAAGGCACAACACGACCGAAGTCTTATGAACAAAGCTTATATGTTCTCAGTTAGAACTATAATTGCAAACCTTGCAATAACAATTGTCAATACCTTGGTTGTCTTTGTCCTTCGCTGTCTGGTAATTCGAGTAATTAAATCAATGGTCCATAGTACGAAACACAAGAGATCATGAGTGAACATGGTTTCCCCCAAATAATAATTCATTTACTGACTATCTCAGCATTTTGACTGATATTGTGTTAAGACAAGTATTTTAGTAGCTTAGTATCAGTAAGAGGTTACTCCGAATCCATCAAATCAGCATATATTTAATCAAACTTATAGAATGAATTCTCTAAAACCTAAACATGACGATACTATGAAAAGCCATATAAAGGTACCGAATATTCCCTGAACGTGTCTACTGCAAATCATCAATCAATATTAACAATGGTTACTCACTGCCAGAACTGTTCTGCTGACGTCATCATAGTTCGATTATTGTCGTCAGAATGTGTGTATGACGTCATATTATAGTTCACAGTGGTATGCTCCCCGGCGACACCCACTGCAACCGTGTCGTTGACGATCTTTGTGGCCGGGATACAGCCGTCCCTGTTCCAATCGTTGTTACATGAGGCCCAGGGCAGCTCAGACCGGAAACTGCGCACGAAGTACTCGAGGATCCACGCGCGAAGCACGTTGTAGTAGATGCTATTTACGATGTTGATGACAAACAGAGTGTAGCCGATTCCTGAATACGCAACATAAACGCATGCAACCACTATAAACGCATGTGGACACTGGTAAGACTTGTTGTATTTTACACAACATAAACGCATGCATACACTGGCACGACTAATAATATTTACACAACATAAACGAATGCATACATGGGTAAGACTTGTTGTGTTTACACAACATATACAAACGCATGCAGACACTGGTAGGACTTGTGCTGCTAAACACAACATAAACGTATACATGCAGACATTGGTAGGACTTGTGCTGCTTTACATAAGATAAACGCATGCAGACACTGGTAGGATTTGTTGTGTTTACACAACATAAACGCATGCAGACATTGAATATACTTGTTGTGTTTTACACAACATAAACGCATGCAGACACTGGTAGGACTTGTTGTGTTTACACAACATAAACGCATGCAGACACTGGTAGGACTTGTTGTGTTTACACAACATAAACGCATGCAGACATTGATTATACTTGTTGTGTTTTACACAACATAAACGCATGCAGACACTGGTAGGACTTGTTGTGTTTACACAAAATAAACGCATGCAGACATTGATTATACTTGTTGTGTTTTACACAACATAAACGCATGCAGACACTGGTAGGACTTGCTGTGTTTACAAAACATAAACGCATGCAGACACTGGTAGGACTTGTGGTGGGGACGATGTAAGTTGTGCTAGTTAAAGAGTCTTAACCAAATACATGAGGATTGTTAGTAATAAACACCATAGTTATGTTACATTATCGACGGATTATGTTACTTTTAAGGACATCATTCACTACTGACCCCGAAAGAATGGAGCGAGGTCCCAAACGCCCATGGGTCCTTTCCCCGAGAACTGGGCAGTAGTCACTTCAAGAAACATCATGGGCAGGCCGCATATCATCATGAATAACAGGAACGGGATGAGGAACGCACCTGTATGACATTAAAGAAGTTGTACAAGTTAGGTGTTTGCAGACCAAATAACCCTGAGACGATTCAGGTGTTCAAACAGTATAAGGTATTTGATATAATATGTAAATATATTTACATTTAATGGTCATATTGTTTAAATTTTAGATTCACTTTTGATATATGATGTCATATATGATATTAGTTAAGTAACAAAATGTTTGATCAATCTTAAGTTAATCGTTTAAAGCATCACTGTAACAGATTCACTGTTTTGACAACTGTTTTATTTTTTGTCTTCGAATGAGCCAATTTTATGAAAATATCTGCAAACCAGTGATATAAAACTGCTGACAAAAGATCAGATCGCAGAAGCGTTACTAACGGTTTAATAAAAATGCTTTAACATCGTAAAAATATGAAAATCTGCGGTCTTATATCATTGGTTTCCATGCATTTTCGCATCAATTGGCTCGTTCCAAGACAAACCATAAAGTTGTCAAAACGTTCAATCTGTGAGAGTGCAGCTTTAAGGCCTTGATATTTTTTATTTTGTTTAATCTGTTTATATAATATATACAGGCCAACAATTTTTGTCATATATTGTTGCACAAATGTCGACAGATCGTGAGCTCCACGAGCTGTTTATTGGAATATATATACGGATTAAACCGACTTAAAACAAGGAGTGTCTTGTTTAGGGCACAGTGCAGGTAAGACAAAAGAAAAATAACATGAAAATATACTCGGCGGCGTAAAAAGTAGTAATATAAATATGATTTAAACATTTACCTATATAAATAACGACATCTTTCAGCTTATACATAATAATAAGACCCATAGAAACAAAGCTAAAAAAGAGGAGCTCACGCGTCTGGCTTCCGGTTAGGCGTATTTATATTACGATAACAGTGATATAACACTACATTCCAGGTCAAATTATCCTTCAAAAATAAAAAAATACTGAAATCATCCGTCATTTTGTTCCGCACTGGCTTAAAATTCATAAATAAAAATCAACGTTGGACCCCCAGATTACGAGCGACAATGAACACATTTTGCGATACAGAAATATTATTTTCTGCGTTTGAGTAAAACGAATTAGAAGAAAAAATATTTTCCCTTGTTTGTAATGGAATAACCACAGGTGGCGTTTTATAGACACGAGTCATTTATATGCATGCGTATTTCGGGCGTGTATGAATGTAAAGGCATTCAGCGCTCGATACGTTCAAATCGATACAATTGATTGTTAAATTTTACAAGCAAATGTTTAAGGCGAATGTTTTCTGTTATTATGCAATTTCATCATATAAATGATCTATTTTTTCTCACTTGTACACAAAGCGTTGTATTTGACAATTGTATAACTTGATATAGTACGTATACGTGAATCATATAAATGATATGTTTTTTATACATAATTTAAATTATTAAGGAGCTTACGGGTGATGAGGCCCGACATCTAGTGATACGAGACAATTCCTCTAAATCTGGATGACAAACGGGTAGAGGTTTCTGAGTTTTTCCCGGAAGGAGGGTTTTATCTCAGTTTTTTCTCGGCCAATCGACCACGTCTGTAAGCTTCATATTTTGCAAGCACGTTGTTAACGAGACATACTTTGCTCATGTTGCAAGTTTGTGCTGCTTGTGTTAATCGGTTTCCCAAAGGCTTTACTGAGAATTCCAAAATAATACCATTGAAAAGTATTGAGTTTGATGTTTTCTATAGGAGATTATAGAATGGTATTAAGGGAAGTATGGCGTTATACAAGGGCATTGTATTGCTATTTGCTATTGTCAAATGAAGCTTTTTGTATGTCAATATGAATAGAATACAACAGCATGCGCCATTTCAGAGTAAAAATAGCCAAAACATTTCTGTGTGAGGGAGCTGAAGGAGGAGCACATAATCACGTTTCAACCCTATCAGAAGGGGCATTCGGTAATGCAAATGAGGCTCGTGTAGACAAATGCTTCATATTGCTATTGCTCCGGAATAAGGAGAGGCTAGCATGTGAATGATAAACCGCTGTGAGTGACAAGGACATGTATTAAATGTCAGAACTATATATAGATATACTAAGTACGAGCTTGACATATAATTCTCATCAAGGAACGGGCATCCAAACAACCACCATAAGTGTAACGTCACGGCGCCGGTATTACAATTTGTGTGTAAAGATGACTGCCAAATATGTATTCCTGTAACTAAATGTAGCCTTATGTTTTAGACATGCGGAAAACCCAGTATTGATAGCGAGACTGCCATATCCTGGACCCGCCCTTGAGCGAAAGTAACTCAATATAATTCTTCTTAGTATTATTACTATTATTATTATTATTATTATTATTATTATTATTATTATTATTATTTTATAATTTTTATTATTATGATTAATATAATTATTTATTATTATTATTATTATTATTATTATTATTATTATTATTAGTGTTAGTATTAGTATTAGTATTATTACATAATTATGTATAACTACTCTTGAAGCAAACACATCGCCTACCTCCGCCGTTTCTAAACACGAGGTAGGGAAACCGCCAGAAATCGGATGTTCCCATGGAGTAGCCTACCAGTGACACCAGGAAGCTGCAAGGGCCGGAAAACTGTGGCTTCCGGTCCCCCGAGTCCGCGCTACTGCTCTCCTCTGAGGAGTCTGCACCCACTTCCGGTCCTTTCCCGTTGGTTTCCGGCAGCATATCACCTAACTCTGTACTCGAGTCCGACATTTTATAATTATATTTTTGAATTAAAATAGTATTTAATTCGGAATGAAAATAACCACATACATATCCTGGAATTAAAACTATAGTTCCGCCAGACGAATGGTGTTGCAGAAAACAATAAATATATTAGTCATGATACGCACTTTCACATTGTATAAAGTTACGATACGTAATATACTGCCGACAAGGCTTATTACGATAAACTGCACATGTTTTAAAAAGCAAAAACACACACGCCCGAATGACGTTGAAGTCAATTAGCGCATTGTTTGAGTCAACAAAATTAACCTTAATGGTAATCGATAATCAATTCAATTAATATAAAAATAGACAATCTCTTTGATAAATAACAAAAGAAGGAATAGTCATTTCACTAATTTTAGTTTAGTTTAAACATATTTTATTGCATGACGATACATTTACACATCATATGATGATGATAACAACAAAGGAACAGAAACAGTGCAATGTAACAAAGCTTACATACAAATAAAAAGGACATGCAAAGGGATTGGGCCACGAGTTTTACCAACATCAGTTACGGTAAAATTCACAAAATGTCACATGAAACATGAAAAGCAAAAATGATTACGTTGTCACATAAACTATGAAACCAATTCATGCATTTATGTAATGTTCATATACATAGGAATAAGAATAATGTGTCAAATAACTACGATACAAAATATTTCTAATTAATAAATCGTATAATGCAATAAATAATAACAGATAAAGTAGAAGTTTAGCTAAGTGTAAAAAAAAAGATTGAAGAGAAGAGCTAGAGATATCAAGAGAGAAAAAGTGAAAGATGAGAGAGGTGGAATGCTCCTTGTGCTTACTGTGGAGTGTCTAAGAAGCGATTACTGTACTTTATATAGTGGTGCACTTCCGTAAATATTACAACATTATCATCATTAGAGAGGTTAGAAGATCCGTTAAGTAGTTTGTTAGTGCTCAAAGGATGAAATTGTCTAGTGCTACGAAAAAGTATCTGCCTTTCGACTATAAATAGTGAGCAGTTAAAGAAGTAATGTTCGGCATTTTCTTCAGTATTACAGTGACCACTTAACGGAGAGTCTCTAATGTGATTATTAAACAAGTCTGAATTGAGATCACTGCAGTTATTTCTTATGCGTGCATGATAGACCGACCAGCGGCGTTCTCCACAGACAAATAACGATGGAACATCAGGCCCTTTAAACCTTTGTTGTAAATTGTGCTTGAAAGACGAGAGTGAAGGCGAGTGTCTTGTGTCTACATCGAGTTTATTCCACAATGAGATGGCAGAAGGAATTGTTGAACGACTGTAGATTTCTAATCTCCTATTAAGTGTTACTAAATTTTCACTGCTTCGTAGACTATAAGGGTTAGCGTCATTTACGGTCATTGGGAAGAGCTGCGATAGATAAGATGGTAGTTCTCCACTTTTATATTTATAGACTAGGATGAGTTTTTGCATTGTTCTTCTATCCGATAAGGAAATCCAACCAATTTCTTTAATCAAGTTTGCAATTGACACAGACCGTGTAAGACCTGTAACAATTCTAGCTGCCTCATATTGAAGTTTCTCGAGTGTTTCTTTTTCATATTCAGTTCAATTATACCATACTACTGAAGCATATTCAAGGATTGGTCTTAAGTAGGAAAGATAAATTTGATTGAGAGATTTTCGACGAAGTTTAAATTTGAGAGCTTGCATTGAACCAAGAACCTTTTTTGTAGAAGCAATTATGTTTTCAATATGTTGATGCCAGGTTCCGTCAGAACTTAGAGTGACCCCTAAGTGTTTGTGTGTGTCGTAATAAGTGAGTGTTGTTGAATTAAATACAAGATGTGGGCGCGGTTTATTTGACAGTGCGCAAAACATTGCTTGAGTTTTTGATGGGTTGAATTGAACAAGCCATTGTTTTGACCAGTCAGAAATGGTTTGCATGTCAGCATTTATAGTATTCTCCATATATTCTGAGCTAGCTGACGAGACAGCAAGGGAACTATCATCTGCAAAAAGTCTAGTTGTACTTTGTTGTGCGTCCGCTATGTCATTAACGTATATGAGAAAGAGCAGAGGGCCCAATACTGAGCCCTGTGGTACACCTGCTGTAATGGGTTTGAACTGGGAAAAGGATGTGCCAATGAACACTCGTTGACTTCGATTTTGTAAGTAATGGGATATCCAGTTGATTAAATTACCGGTAATTCCATACTCTTTAAGTTTGAAAATTAGTCCGCGGTGCCAAACTCTATCAAATGCCTTGGATATGTCACAGAAAACTAAGGTAGTTGCTAGTTTATCATCGAATGACTTGCTTATTTGATTGTAGATATCAATAAGCTGATATGTTGTAGAATGGCCAGGTATAAATCCTGACTGATTTTTGAAAATAAGATTGTCATGTTATGATGCATATAGTTGTATGCGTGTTTGAAAACGATATGTTCCAATATCGTTCCTACGCAACTAATCAGAGATATAGGTCTATAATTGGATAAACAGGTACTATCGCCTTTTTTGAATAGAGGCATAACGTTTGCGAGTTTCCATTTTGTGGGGTAAGAACATTCAGTTAGAGATCTATTGAAGAGAATACAGAGAGGAGTGCATACTGATGATTAGGTTGCTTTTAGCATTTTGTGGCTTATTTCGTCTGGACCACTAGCTTTGTTAGAATCGAGGTTATCAATAACATCTTTTATTTCGGTTTCGGTAACAGATATATTACTGAGTTCGCTCCGTGTTTTAAGGTTAAACGTCGGCAAAATAACATTGAGATCGTCAACACTAGAGATAGAAACAAAATAATCGTTCAGGGAATCTGCTTTTTCCAAGTCAGTAAACGAATACGAATTATCTGGGTTGTGTAACGGAGGTATACTATTTCCATTGCTTGCATTCTTTTTTAGAAGCATTCGAACAGTTTTCCAATATAAACGCGGATTTGAACTATTAAACTCAACCATTGTATTTTCCAAGTTACTGTTAAATAATTCCTTTGCATGTTTAATCATATTAGTAACTTTGTTTCTTATGTTCTTATATTCGGACCAATCGCCTGGTTTGTTCGAGAAAGTGGCTTTTTTCTTTAGCTTATCACGCGAGTTTGTTGGTTTTCCTAATTTCTGAGCTGTACCAAGGCTTATCTAAATTTTGTATAGTTGCAAAGTAAGTTGGGATGCATCTTTCAGCTATTCTGATGAAAATATTAGTTATTAATTCATTTGCGGCTTCGTCAATACTTCCTTCGTTCAATATGCGCCAATCAGTGCTTGAAATGAGAGCGTTCATTTGGTTAAAATCCGCTTTTTTATACTTCCATACCTTTCTTTAATTGAAGAATTTGATACGAAATTACTTTTGATGAATGCGTATGTCGAAAAATGATCACTTATGTGTGAAATAGTTTCAGAAACTCCTGAATTTAGGACACTTATATGTTCTGATACCGCGATAGGGTCTAATAAAGTACGAGAAGTATTCGTTACGCTAGTCGGCGTGTTTATGACATTATGTAGATTATTAAGTAGCATAGTATCTTTAAATTTGTGGTTTGAGGGGTTCAGCTGGTCTTCGTTAATGTCACCCAGAAGAATAATATTTTCACACAAGTCAGAAGCCTTTTCAAGGCAAATATTAACACGGTCCCAAAATTCAATTCTAAGATGAGGATTGCGATATAATAAGCATATAAGGAAACATTCAGTCTTGTATCTAATTTCTACCCAAAGCGATTCGGGAAGATATAATTTTAAGTCTAGCCTACGCATAGGTCTAAAGGAGGCCGAAACATAAATTAAGAAACCGCCCGAATGGGAAGAATTGTCTTTTCGGAACAGGAATTCGTGATCATCAAGTTGTAGGAAATCATCATTAATATCAGGAGAAAGATGTGTCTCCGTGAAACACAAAATGTCAAAGTCTATAAGCTCATCTTTGATGTAATCTAACTTTGATCGAATACTTCTGATATTTTGGTGAAGAACTAATTTTACATTTTCTTGATCGTTAAAAATGGTTAACCATTACTTATATATAGCTGGTCCGGCATAATGACCACAAACTAAACCCAACTGCACCTAGGCCGGGAATCGAACTCAGGAAGCCTTGGTGAAAGGCGAGTGCGCTAACAACTGCACTAACCGGACACTGTGTACTACATAAAATCTATATTTCGTTGTTGCTGCCGTATAAGCATTCTTGCTAGAGGACAAGTTCTGGTCACATAGTTCTGGCAGTCTACACTCACTTGGGTCGATTGGTGGGCGGGGTGGGGAGGGGGGGGGTTGGTAGATCGGTTTTGGGCGTTGTTGCCGTTACACTCTGCGAGAAAGACCTACCGACTTTTTACTCAAACATAATATATATAAAATTAGGTTAAAAAGAAAATTTGGAAAACCTAAAATACCGTGATGCCTCCGAGGTTTAAAATCAAAAGTACATGAACATAGCATTGCCAAGCGACAATAATGCGGTGAAAAGGAGATTAAAACAAACTTTTATCATTATCAGTATCAATGTTCAAATTACCAATTTCTAAGCCCTCCTAAAACATTTCGCTGGAAAAGTGTTCGAGAACTGTGTGTATAATATAATCTAAGGACCGAAAGTAGGTGAACTGAATACAAACAGAACTAGTGGCCGTGTTCGTAAGGCATCTTAGAACATTCAAAACAAGTTGCAGGAGGCGTGTACCCACATGAAACAAACGCATGCATAACCATGTCTTTAAACGTAGCGAATAGAATAGAAAGTGGGTGAACATGGAGTTGTGTTACATTTGATAACATGCGTGTAAAACGTACTTGACGAAAAACACAGTTCAAACGGCGACGGTGTGCACATTAATTCATCAAATGTTAAACATGGTATGTCGATCTGCCGATTTACGATTATAAAAGTATGCCGGTCTAGCGGCCTACAGCCTTAAACTGGAAGATAGAAAAAGAATTCTTGATTAAAAAATCCAAACCTCACGGGAGATGAGCCATATACAATAACGCGCCAAATACAATATATAATTATTCAATGCGATTCAAATAACGACATTTCCTAATTTAGCATAACCAAATGAATAACTAATCGTTAATCATATTATTGAAAACTGACATAAATCATTAGAAATGCATTTTTTTCTGAACTATTTGACAACCACTGTTACATGCATCTAGATACTATCAGAATGTGGTATCAAGTTACTGTATTTACAATGCATTTAGATAATTGAAATCCCACACAAATTGCACCTCTTTCCAATTTAGATTAAATGAAAAAGAAGCCATTTAATTAAATCCAAGTTTAGTGCTGTATAAGGTATAAATTACTATTTCAATGAGGTATTTTCGAACTGTTGAATGTTTGCACAGGATCGTCTTCGATATTGTTTGGCTGCAGAAAAGAGGTAAAAAAAGATTCAACCTTCGATACCTTTATATTTAAGCGATTGTGAAACTATCTGATTTATTTACAAATTGGTATTCTTCTATTGCATACAATAGTTGTGTTTTGGGCTTATTATAAGGTGTAAGATTGTATGGAGTTAATTACAGTTATGCATTATTTTCAATCTGTAATCGTAGATTCAATCAAGCGTAATTGATTTAATTTCCTTAAAGACATGATAATTATAACTTAAAAGTCTTCAAGCAATATTCCGTATTTTTAGGAATTAAATCATTCATTTTAAGGGTATGCACGTATTATGTGTTGACGGTGTGAACATTACAATTTCGTATGTGAGATACATCTTTATATCCTTGAGTTGAAATAATTCATATTTACACAATATAATTTCACATTCAATATGACAGTATATTCGATAAGTACTGATTAAAGCGACTGATAAACCTAGTTTAATATATACGTAATCTTAATCTTATGTTTTAAAGCTACATCTCACAGATTCACCGTTTTGACAACTTTTTTGATTTTTTTGTCTTGGAATGAGCCTAATTTTGCGTAAATGTCTGAAAGCTGGAGATATAAGAATACTGATCAAAGATCAGATCAGAGTTTCTAATATTTACGCTCGAAAACTGATGTTTTATGGCTAAAAGCGTTACTAACGCTTTAAAAAAATGAAATTTTCAGCAGTTTGCCAAACAATTGAGATCTGTTCTATTGTGTGTTATCCTATAGGACCGATTTGAAAACACTGATGGCAAATATTTTTAAGTTTTACTGCCAAACGATAATAATGCAGCAAAAAAGAGAAAAAGAAAACAACTGTTATCAGTATCAATGTTCACATTTCCATTCTCAAAGCCAACCTCAAACTTTCCGATAGAAACGTGTCCAAGAAAAGAAATCAAACAATATGAGAAAGGGTGTTAACTCAGTATCTAATATAATCTCATCGGTGGGAACCGGCAGGGCCGTATACGTTAGGCATCTAAGTAAAACAATCACCTAAGCGGACACTTTATTTTTTAGTTGAAATTAAAGAAACTAAAATGTTTGTACATCAAAATATAAGAAACAGAATTATTTTAACAATTTATGCATATCAATAAATTTGATTAAATGTTAACGGTTTGCTAAAATCTGCAAAATGTTCACTTATAGATATTCAGGTTGATTAACGATTCACTGGCAGACGCAGGGCTGCGCCAGGCTAAAACTCTGTGAGTAAGATGTTTTGTATTTAGCAAAAATAACTCTACATTAACAGAACACATTCGAGCTTCGTGGGTGTTTTGGTAGCTTAAGTGAATATATTTTCAAACGACCGACCATGTCTTGTAGTTAGTTCAGGTGAGACATGTTCAAAACCGAGTATTCGCAGTTCCTAAATCCGGTATGTTTCAGGTCATCTGGTGCGTGTACAACACCAACATGGGGGCATTAGGTCCTCATTTATTTATTTATGAACCAGAGCTCCTCCGAAACTAGTCCAGCGAAATTGATTTTGAAACAGCTGGTCTGAGTCCCGTCCAATTGGACAATACACCCAGACGCTCTCACTCTCCACAAGCCGCGTGACCACCTGGGCACTAGAACACGGACCCCCTTGAGTATGATAGTAAGTACTACCAATCAGCACGTTAGCTTCCTTCACTAGTTGTAAGTTAACATAGACTTTGTCATAAACGCAGACTTGCATGAAGAACATGTAGAGACCAGACACAGGGGCGGTAAACTTCCCGGTGACGTCATCGTACCCCAATCCTTCGTTCGTTTGAATGTCCAAGAACACGATTGTGTCTCCTGTGGCGGGACTTATGTCTTTCGGATTACTAGCATGGAAAAGCACAAACGGTGTTTCCTTGCCTGAAACAAAAAAACAACGAACGATGTTTAGAGTTTAATAACACTTGAATGAATTTTGCGTTTGTGAAAATTGCCAGTTCGTTCTGTTTTCTAATTAGTTAAGAATTAATATAATATACTAGACAGTATCCTTTTTTTGTTATACCACATAATGCAATTCTACTTAGAATAAAAGCATGGTTTCACTAAGTTGGAATTTATCACCAACAACCATTATGAATACGCCCAAGAATAAATACAAGAGTTACAAAAAATGACAACTTTCAGCGATCTGACCTTTGGTCAGTTGGATCGCTTCATCCAGGGACGCACGAGCGCTGCTGAGAAACTCCTCGACCTTGCTAGAGTGTTGCCTTTCATAAACGGTATGATTGGTTGACATCTCGCTGATCAACTCCCTCAGTTGAGCTTTTTTTTCTCCTGACAATGTCCAATCCTTCATTAATTTGATCGCTGACGGCGGCTTTGTTTTCATTCACAATTTTGTCCACTGTGAACTCCGTTCGTATCATCCTCTCCAGAAGTCTCCCTTCGTAATCATACTTTGAGCATACTGGACACAGCGGCTCCAATGCTAGTACCACAGAAGAAACGGTGCAGATGAACAGAGCACAAACATAAACGTGTGTTCGAGCCATTTTCTTGCGTTCAAATTACAAACTAACTGTACATCATGTTAAGCAACATGCTTTTGTTTTAATTTTCAGCTGCAAAACAACTTTAGATACTACCGTAATGTACATACTTGACGCTCTGATACGCCTTTAAGAAATGGTTAAAATGTACCAAAATGAATGGTTTAATTAGTAATGAGTTTTATGAAACTTCTGTCATTAAACAGTAATTGCACTAGCAGAAATCGGTTCATAAAACGTAAAATTCCATTAACCTTCGACAAAAATAGTGTAAAGTTAGGGTTTATTCCAGACATTTCAAATTACTATGCACATTTGGGAAGCAGACTTTCATAAACGTGCAAATGTGCAATTGATCCAAATGACCTACCGTCTAAGCATCAGTGGAAAGGTCTTGTGAAACGTCCTGTTTACACGAGAGAAACAGAACTGTGGTATAGGAGAGCACTATCGCTAAATGACTTTTGTTACTTTCGAATGCTGCATCCCATAATAGCACCCGCTGTCATTTATGAAGTGTTCGACAAAAATAGCCTGAGACTCGAACATTTAGCCTTGTGTCGCAAAACTATGGACTAGGTTATAGCTTACCAGTGCACTTACTTTTCACAAATTTGTGTGCATTGTGAAGAAGTGCAACTCGTGTATGGTTGCATAACTACCGAGCGAATCAGGTGGAAGTTCCTCTGTAAGGTAGCAGAAATGGAATTACATATTACAGAAGAGCTGCTGTTAATGGACGCAGAGAGGTTTTACCTCACCTTACTTGGTGCTTCTTGTAAACGTATCATGGAAAGAAGACTACACTCGGATTATTATGAGAATATCCCTTCATTTTGTGATGAAAATGTATAAACAATATCTGACTGAACTTGTTTGGCCATCAGCATATGTTTTGAATACTTTAATACCAATTCTGTTCAAATCAATTTCAATTCAATATTCTTTATTTCGACCAATATTTGATGATTATTAAACATGAATACAAGTATGCAAAACATGAGAGGAACACTCAGACATTAATATATGGATTAGAAATTAAACATCATCCAAATTATTGACAGTGTACAGATTTATTAACAAAAAGATGAATATTGTTTTATACGGACAATACCCACAATGCACTTTATGTGTTATGTACACAATTAAATAACCTTTAGTAGTCGAACGCATTTATGTATTAATCTCAGTTCTATGTTGCAACAGACAACAATTCGTCAACACGCTGTGCATTGATTTATAGCAGATATGACAGATAAAACATTTTTCCTATATCACAAATTCACACATCAACATCATCATCATTATCATCAACATCATCATCATCATCATCGTCGTCATCGTCGTCATTATCATCATCATTATCATCATCATCATCATCATCATCATCATCATCAAAAAGATGCTTTATCAATACGTGCCAAAGTGTCTTGACCTTGAACCGATTATAAACCGTATTTTTCTCGGTCAATAAAATGGCATAATTCGATGAATATTTATGTACTTTGTACTTGTTTTATACGATGCTACACACAGATAGTGAATATGTGTGAAAAACGAACCTGACAATTAATAATATAATATGGAGTTCAGTTTATGGCCATTAAAAGATTGATTCCTTTCTTCATCCGTCCATGCAGTACTGTATGGCATGTATAAAACAGATTCTTAACAAAGAAAGGGTCATATGAACATGTCCATAACGAAACATGGCATATGCTACGCACATAATGCAACGCTTAGGCCATTGTCAAAAGTACCTTGACTTTTGTTTAGAAATTTACGGTAATACGCAACATATGTATTTAATTTTGCATTAAACAACAGTTTTGTTTACGCCACTAGCTTCCCACGACCCCCTTCCATTTCGAGTAAGTACGTTGTTTCTTGAGAATTATTTTTTTTGGAATGCCATCCGTCTCGCTGAATGTAAAAACACATTTTGGAATGTTCAGATTTCCATTGAAAATACTTAAATTGAACATCTAAACTATTGTGTGTACCACATAATGTAGACCCAATGTCTTTCGTGAGAACAAATCAACACCAAAAATAAAAACGGTTATGTAATGAATTGTTTTGACAACTGTTTTAGTTTTTGTCTTTGAATGAGCCATTTTTTGCATAAATGTCTGAACACCAGTGATATAAGACTGCTGACAAAAGATGAGGTCGCAGGTTATCATATTCACGTTCGAAAATTGATGTTTTATGGCTTAAGTGTTACTAACGCTTTAAGAAAAATGTAATGTCCGGCATGTTACCAAACAATTGAGATCTGTTCTTTTGTGAGTTATCTAACACGACTAAGTTGAAGGCATTGATACCTAAATCAGCCGATTCTGAAAGAAAAAGATTTAAAAGTGTCAATACTGACAATCTGTGAGAGTGCAGCTTTAAACCCCATCACGTTTTATGCTTAAAACAGTGGTCGTGTTCGTCAGGCATCTTGGTGAAAATGTTCATATAAGTGAAAAATCGCCTTTTCAAAGTTGAATTTAAAGGAAATAAACAATGTTTGTACACCAAATTTATGAAAATAAGCACGAAAAGTGTCTCAGCAATTTATGCATATCAATAAATTTGATGAAATGTAGACAATATGTAAAATTTGCAAAATTGTTCACTAAGTTGAAAATATTAACTAAGATTCGTTTTTATTACGGCCCTCAAAGTTTAAAGTTCGCATCTCTTCCCAATTAAAGCTACACGTAATTATTCCCATATAGCATTATATAGTCTAGGGCAATAACTCGGAACTCCTCAGCATTTTTTATCGAAAACAACCTCGGATGTATTTGGACGGTTTACATACTCAGAAATCGGTATGTTTAAGTCCGCTGCAAGTAGATCGCGTAGTAATTTAATTTAGAAGTTAAACTTAATGACTTAACTCTTGGGAATTTTAATTATGTTTGCAAAAGTACACTTCACTGGCAATCAATTTAAACTGAGATCAATAAACACAAGCTAAAACACTGCATTTTATTAATGATATAATTAAAATATTTACGAACTACTTCAACTGATGTACCGACATGAATCTGAGTTTGTTTTCGATAAAAATGGCCGAGAAGTTCCGAATGTGTTATTTCAATTTTCTGTTCTCCCTGTGTTTGTTAGGGGAGATCAATGCGTATGCGATTCAAAACTACAACATGAGTATTTGCCCTTCATATTAAACATTTCCATCATGACTCAGTGAAAAGGCAATGCAATCCAAAATTCAACGTGACCTCTCCTTCATTTTAAACAATTCCCTGAATATTCAATAAAAATGCAGGAGGCGTGTACCCACTAGAAACAAAGGCATGCGTAACATTTTAACCGTGTATTAACGCGGGGTGAATACAATAATAAATGGGTTAACCTGAAGTAAAATTTGCTGCATTTGATATTATGCATGTAAAAAGTATTTGGCGAAAACGAATGACGAAATTTATTCAGTAATGTACTATGTGATGTGAATTTAATACATCTAGTGAAAAGCAAACATATAGAATTACGGTCATATCCTAAAAAAGTTGTATGATCAACGATTCACTGGCAGTCGCAGGGCTGCGCCAGACTAAAGCTATATCAGTAATATATTTTGTGTTTAGCAAAAATAGCACTAAATTCAGTCATATTTGAGATATCTCTTTAGTGGGTAGTCTACATGATTGTAATGGAGTGACTAAAATGCGCAATACCAAACTATTAATAGTTTTATTAGAACTAAATCTTAAAATATTTTTATGTGCTATACAATGCTTTCAACTCCTCTCTCCTCCTCTACTCTGCTCTGGAACACTCACTTTATATACAAATCATTAATGTCAGCCGACATCTCAGCTGGGACGACATTTGTTTCAGCTTCTAACTTTGTTTGTACAAAATGACAATCAAGTTCCTTTTAATAGATTATAGTTTAGAAATCTCAAAGTTTAATTTACAGTTATTTAGTATAATGTACCCTGAGAGTGACAATTCGTATCAATAAGTACCCAAAGTTTCCAAATTACCTGTCAACTCTTCATTACTGAACACGTGGTGTTTACTTAAGAAGTTATGTTGAACAACTGCACCAGAAACTCCATCGTTGGACACCCCCGATACACTACTATAGCTATGTGTATCATTATGATGTAACGGAAAATGTATCGTGGTTGCCGACGATGCAGAAACTCTGTCCTATTATTCGGCATATTAGACTTGCGATTTGAATAAGAGTAAACATTCATGTATTTGACTAAAATTGTTGTCTTCATAGAAAAATACATGAAAACCCAGCCGAGACATTTGAAGACCATAACATATAATAATCATCAATCAAAAATAGAATACATTATTAACTTCACTTTGTCAAAACAATTAGATACACAAATATAAATCTAAGATAGGCCACTATGTTACATGATAATGAATGCTCAAACGTCCTGTGGTTCGTTTAGGTGACACATGTTCAAAACCGTGTCTTACCGCCCACAGTCACTTAATCCGGTATGTTTCAGGTCATCTGGTGCGTTTTCAACATGACTATATTTACACAACAAAATGGTTATAACTTGAATAGTGTGTGTGAAGAATGGGGGACAGGTGTGGCCTCCTTATAGGGTCCTCATGTAATTAAATATGAACAAGAGCTCCCCCGAAACTAGTCCATCGAGCGCTGGTTGTATGATACAGCTGGGCTTGGTCCCGTCCTGACACACAATACACCCAGACGCTCTCACTCTCTACAAGCCGCGTGAAAACCTGGGCACTGGAGCACGGATGCCCTTGAGTATGATAGTAACTGCTACCAATCAGCACGTTAGCTTCCTTCACTAGTTGTAAGTTAACATAGACTTTGTCATAAACGCAGACTTGTATGAAGAACATGTAGAGACCAGACACAGGCGCGGTAAACTTCCCGGTGACGTCATCGTACCCCAATCCTTCGTTCGTTTGAATGTCCGAGAACACGATTGTGTCTCCTGTGGCGGGACTTGTGTCTTTCGGATTACTAGCGTGGAAAAGCACAAACGGTGTTTCTTTGGCTGCAAAACCAACAAAGGATATTTAGAGTTTAATCACACTTGGATGGATTTTACATTTGTGGAAATTGCCAGTTTGCATCGTTTTCTTTGTCGTTAAGATTCTGTTTTAAATACAAGCACTGTGTTGTGATACCACATTATGCATTTATAATCTGAATGGGGTTTCGGTAGCCGTTAGTTTAGTAAAAGGAACCTCGACTAACAATTTTCCATAAAGACGAGGAGCCGTACTGATAAAGCTTCATAAAGAAAAAAATCAACTAAGTGAAACGTTTAAGTTTTTAGCAACGAATATTTTCAATATCCTTTATTTGATGTTAAATTTAATCGTGTCCCTTTATTATTTGGACATGTTCCTTGCTTATTGTCATATTTTTGGTGTAAAATCATTGTTAGCTATTATTAAATCCTACTTAAAATCAAATCATTATTTCTAAGTCCATGCCTGAATTTATCACCAAGAAGCATTATAAATACGACCCAAAGAATAAATACAAGGGTTACAACAAGCACAGTTATGACCACTATCACTGATCTTACCTTTGGTCAGCTGAATCGCATCATCCAGGGACGCACGAGCGCTGCTTAGAGACTCCTCGACCTTGTTGGACTGTTGCCTTTCATAATCGGTATGATTAGTTGACATCTCACTTATCAACTCCCTCAGTTGAGCGTTTTCCCTCCTGACAATGTCCAATCCTTCATTAATTTGATCGCTGACGGCGGCTTTGTTGTCTTTCACAATTTTTTCCACTGTGAACTCCATTCGTATCACCCTCTCTAAAAGTTTCTCTTCGTAATCATACTTTGAGCATACTGGACACACCGGCTCCAAAGCTAGTACCACAGAAGAAAAGGTACTGATGAACAGAGCACAAAAATAAACGTGTGTTCGAGCCATTTTCTTGGGTTCAAATAACAACCTAACTGTACATCATGGAAAGCAATCTGCTTTTGTTTTAATTTTCAGCTGCAAAACCACTTTAGGTACTACCATATTAAACATACTTAACGCTCCGATACACCTTTATGTAATAGTTAAAAAGTGCCAAAATAATCGGTTTAATGAGAAAATGTAATACTATGTAGTATATGAAAATACTTCCATTCCATTAGACAAAATACAGTTTCGAACACTTACTGGAATTCGTTTGCCGCTCTTATGTTTAATGGATGAGATATTTGGTATTGGAGTTAATTCAAAACATATGCAGATATGACCGATAAAGATTTTTTTTCCTTTATCACATTATTCACACACTTGTTAAGAATAAGATCCTATCATCATCATCATCATCGAGTTCAGTTAACGGCCATTAAAGAATTAACACATTTTTTCTTCCGTTCATGCATGAACGCTGAGTCGATCTACATGTATGTTAATGCCTCGACATTTTGTTATTTCTTTTAAAACAGACAGACATACAGACAGACAGACAGCCAGGCAGTAGTGTTTATTTTCGTAGACATATCTACAACAGTTTATTGAGTTGTTATTAGGCCATATGAACATGGTCGTAACTATACACGGCATCAGCGTTTAAGCTTACTTGAATTACGACGCCCATAATGCAACACTCGGGCCATTGACCAAAGAACCCTCACGTGTGTTTGAAGTTGTACGGTAATACACAACATGTGTATTTACTTATTATGCCTAAAACAACAGTCTCTTTATGTCACGAGCTTCCCACGGCACGCTGGAACGTTGTTTCTTGTGAAACTATTTCTTGGAATGTCATTCCTCTCGCCGAATGAAATAACTGTCACAAATTTTGTATTTCAATCAGGAGACGGAGAACAGGTTTTAGAGAGAGAACTACGCTTTCCGTTGAACGGACAAGTTGGCGGGCGGCTTGTAAAGCGCATGTCATTGTTAAGTGGAATGGGCTGTGAGGTAATGATTTAAAATGTTACCTGACACCAGGGTAAGTACAATGTTTTATTACATTTATTTTTATTTTTTTTAGTTCTCATTGCTGAGTGAGGTAATATGTAATGTATGCAATATTTTTCAAAAGTAATTCAATACTTTATTTTTATTTAAATGCCATTTATTTAAGGAATGAATTGCGGGGTTGATGTCATTATCGGGGTATGAACGCAATTGGGTTGGTCAATGTGTGTGGAGTCCGAAGGACTCTTCGAACTCCACGCGTACTTTGACCAACCCAATTGCGTTTATATCCCCGATAATGACATCAACCCCGCAATTCATTCCTTATATTTACACCAATAGTTCATTATTTCATTCAAGAATTGTTAAAAAAATACTTCATTTCATTTAAGAAAACCTTTCAGTAATCCGTTCTTACCCATTCTGTAAATAGAACGACCCGACTATAACCGGAAACATTTTTTTCAAATGACGTCACAATAACGCGGGAAAAGATCAACCACTTGAAATCACTTTAAAACGTAAAATTAAAACAATTCTGGTACCAATATATTTAAAATATAATAAACTTACACTTTTAAAAATGTTGATCTATATTTTACGGAACCTGCAGACACAATACAACCAATAACAAGATCAATAGCTTTCATGTATATTGTTATGCAATGAATTACGATCCGAACATATTCGAAGATGTTGCGTTCATCGATTGATGAACGCAATTGCCGAAAGGCAGTTCATTTAAGGAACGGAAGTTGAGGTGTAAATATTGGACGTTAACATCGATTACCGTCGGAAGACGTGAACTGCGGAGCCCGTGACGCTGTGTGATCTTCTGTGTGGTCGGTTGGGCTTCCGTGAGCGTCGTCATTCGTGTGACATCGCTGGACGGGAATAGTGGACGCTGTGTGATCGTCGTTGGTTTGTTTGTTGACGTCGGAGTGTTAGTCATCTTTGTGATTATTCAGGCCTGTGTCGGCATTATGTGCTGCTTGTAAACTATACCAGGATGTACCATATGAAGTACTAAGGAACTGACTAAAATCACATCTTTACACTGAAGAACAATTTATTACAAAAGGAGGCATAATTATTGTTTCGAAATTACTGTAGCATTTCATTTATGTTGTGTTCTTATTACATATGTACCTTATCTAAAGTATTGTGTGTACCACATACTGTAGACCCAATGTCTTTCGTGAGAACAAATCATAGTCAACGCCAAAAATAAACGGTTATGCATTAAACCCCATCACGCTTTATGCTTACAACACTTGGTGGTTGGAGAATTTGGCTAAATTGAAGTTTATGGGGTGAATATTGAAGGTCAAAAATAATACAGACAGGCAGAAAGACAGAAAAATTATTCAAATCTCACTTTTATACATTCATGGAATAAATACAGATAAATCATGCAATAATAATGTATAAAACCACTCCTCATGGAGTTATGAGAGACTATTTGCTCAATAAAAAACAATAAAATATATCAACTTTAAAACATGCAATATAACTTAAAATATTCAGAAATAAAAATAAGGGAATAATCATTATTGTACAAAACATGCAATAAAACATATAAACACTAATTACTTGTTATACAGATACTGACGTCGGAGTTTTAGGATATCATGACAGGTTTTGGCACTGTGTTTAACAATACATGTAGTTTCATTTGAAAGAAGGAATGAAAGTTTTTCGTTATCCGATAATTAATTGAAATTATCATTAATATCAATAACTTTTAACAACAGTAAATGTCGTAGATTATTATATGAAGGACAATGTAATAAAACATGACATTGATCCTCTACTATGTTATGAAAGTTAAAACAGGTTCTTTGTTCAACGTTGAGTGATTCATAGCGGCCCGTTTTAATGGCGCCACTCCACATCTAAATTTAGCTAACGCACTTCTGTAAAGGCGGGTAATAGATGGGCTCTGAACATAGTATTCTGTTTTATATGTTTGCTTAAAAGTTCTGTATAGCCGCAGTTTGTTGCCTCCATTTTGTGGCCAGACTACTGTGTCGTAAAGTTTCGTAAATACGTTAAATGGCATGCCTCCCATGGCTTTAAATTTTGATATAATAAGTCCAAGGGCTCGTGTAGCTGACTGGGCAACGTATTTTGCAGTGATGTTATAATCGAGAGTGTCGTTTAGTAATAGTCCTAGGTAACGATATTTTTCTACGCATTCCAATTCATTATTACTACATTTGAACTTTAACTGTGTATTCTGTCTAGACGGATTTCTAAAGTGCATAACCTTGCTCTTCTCAATAATAACGGTCATGTCGTTTGTGCAACACCATCGCGATAGTATGTCTAGCAAATGTTGAAAAACGTTTTCATTTTCGGCAATTAACACTAAATCATCCGCATAAAATAGGTGACTTATTATCTTGCCGTTAAATAAAACACCTTTATTTGAATGCTCAAATAGTTCGCTGCAGTCATTTAAAAAAAGGTTGAACATTGTCTTGGAAACCAGACAGCCCTGTTTCGGGCCAGTGGATACGTCAAACCAATCGGTTGTATAATTGTTCACGCGCACGGCACATTTGACCGATATGTAAAGCGACTTCAGAGCAGTCAACATTTTGCAGTGTATTCTTAAGTTCCCTTCCAATTTAGCCCATAGCTTACTTCTATTAATCCGGTCATAGGCATTGGAAAGATCGACGTATGCAACAAAGGTATCCTTCTTTGTCTTTTTTTCTAGCGTCGATTATACTAGTTAAAGTTGATAACTGGTCGATCGTACTCCTTTAACGTTTAAAATTCCATCGTTCTTTAAATGTGTTTCTGCTATACATACAATGTCAATATTTAATTGATCAATACAATTTTTGCGTATTTGATAATTTTCCGACATTTCATTCCGACTGAAACCGTTTGTGTTCCAAAACCCGCATGAAACCTAGTATTGACGGTTATTATTTCTGTGACGACCTTGGTAACCTTGGTTACCGTGGGTGTAATTTCTTCGGTCCTCACCGTCATGATATCCCTGGTGGCGGCGGCTTGTATCACGTGCATGGTCGCGATGGCGCGTCTCGTGTCAGTCACGTGACGACTGATGCTCATGGCGATATGAAATACGGTCGGAATCATGACGTCTTGTGAAGGTTTCATCTCGGCGTCTGTGATCTGACCTGCCTGATCTCGTGCGTACCTGGGGAGGGGGCCTAATAGTAATAGGTTAAGTGGCTTGCGATTATTTGCTACTTCAAGTACATTTTTTTTACTAAAACGTCATGTATAAACAGTGTTATATGCTTAAATGTTAGAATTCTCTCAGAATTGCAACGGAACGTTTTATTTCATAAGACAGTTTTAGAGGGGTTCAGCGTAATAGCGCCACCCTATTCGCCCATTCCCACTAGTTGAACAATTATAAAAGCTTTGTCTTGACATGATTTTCCATTATAATGACAAAAACAGTATGACTATCTTAAGTAAAAGACGGCACATAATACTTTGAACAACAACGGCCACATGTTGGATCGCTGATGTTTGCGTTTTCCCGGTAATGCATCTAAAATACTTAAAATATAATAATTATTTTACTTTTTGATACCGAAATTCAGTGAACAGTGATTGCTTGAACCTTTTGACCTTGTCCAAGCTTAAAAACCTCACAAAAAAATCATCGTCAGAAATCCCCGATACCCTTCTACCTGCATAAAATCCTTGACCGTTCACGGCGCGCCAAAAAAGGATAATGGATGGCTTATGTTTGATCTTGAGGTGATGACGCAGGGCTGACCTGGGAGTGGCTGCTGTACCCCCTTACATGTGACCTGCAAAATGGACTGGAAACTTATTAACCTCCTCCACGGAGCCTAGTTTGCTACCTACTCTTTTTCCTTCTGAGGATTTCACATGCGGACTTTCCGTAAAAGGGCATTTTCTATGGAATGCCGTTAGGGCCATCGCCTATGAATGTGTTGATCTGAAACGCGATACTCGATAGTACGATGATGAAAACGCGACAGTACGATGATGAAAACGCGATAATACGACAGTACGATCATGATAATGCGATAATCTATCGTGTTTTCACCATCGTACTTTCGCGTTTTCACCATCGTAACATCGTGATTTCGCCTTTTCATCATTGTACTGTGGCGTTTTCATCATCGTACTGTCGTGTTTTCATCATCGTTTTATCGCGTTTTCATCATCGTACTTTCGTGTTTTCATCATCGTAGTAACGCGTTTTCATCATCGTGCTGTCGCGTTTTCATCATCGTACTGTCGTGTTTTCATCATCGTTCTATCGCGTTTTCATCATCGTACTGTCGTGTTTTCATCTTCGTACTGTCGCGTTTTCATCATCGTGCTGTCGCGTTTCCATCATCGTGCTGTCGCGTTTTCATCATCGTACTGTCGAGTTTTCATCATCGTACTTTCGCATTCCGTCGCGCATGCCAGAGAAGGATTTGCCCTTGTGACAACATGTCGAATGCAGGAGTGCGTTTCATAGCATTTTTACCTGGTTGAACGGTCACCTGCTTTAAATGGCCACCTGCCTAAACGGGCCACTCCAAATTCCCCCCGTACGTTTTTACTATATAATGTACGCGCATTAAGCGGCCAACTGTCTAACGCGGCCACGGCCACTAATTTTTGTCCCCATGAAGCCATATAAACACTAATTAGCGGCCACTAATCCCTTGTCACTGACACTTCCGCTTATGAATTTTTCCAATACACAGCTTTAATTGCGTATAGAAGTTTACGGAAAAGAATGATGGCCTCGGGTATCTCCGTCATCCAATGAAAATGAATATTGCATCACACGATTGCCATGCGTGTTTACTCATCGAGAAATCATGTTTATTACACGTCGGCGAATGTTTTGATCAAAATTGACACAATTAATAAGATAATAAAATAATTACGAAGATAATTATTAAATACCGACAAAAACACCGGTTTTTATAAATTCACAGTTTGCATTGTCATTCGAAAGCGTGAAACGAGTTACGATTTTTATACACTTCAATATTATTTTTCAAAGTGCACGGATTTATATTTCTACGAACGGATGTTTACAATGCATTGTTCTTGATATTTTTTTACCTTTGAATATGACTGAAACTTAGACTAATCGAAAGTGTTTGACTCTAAAAGAACGTGTCGAGTTTATAAAGTTATTAGAAAACGGCCGTAGTGCAAGTAGTGTTGCCATGGAATTTAACTGTGGAAGGACTCAAATCAATTTCTTACTTAAGCGTAAGCGTGAAATGTGTAGACTGATATGTGGTGTGTTTTGTTTATGCCTTGTATCAACATTTATCTATTGTATTGTATTTATAAATTTGAAATAAATTTATTTTATCTATACAAATGTATTTGTATTCAACCTTCTTCAATAATACTGATACAGATGTTACTGATTGTGGTGTGAGGTGGTGGTTAAGATACATACTCCATCTCTGAATAAAGCTCAAGGCGGAAATGTCAAACCTGGATTAAGTGGCCACCTGTCTTAAGCAGCCACTTTGATCATTACCCAAGGGTGGCCACTTAATACAGGTTTGACTGTATGCCATTATCGTAAATATACAATCATAATAACGACAAACTTAATGACAATTACAAAGGCGTTTAAGAAATGTCTCGTCAACTCTCCAGTCGTTTAGAAAAAAACTAACAATAGAACAGCGTTCAAGCGAATGACACGTGATAACGAGTCTTGATAATTTGTAATTACTGATCAAGGTTAAAATTGTTCCACACAGACGACATCGAAAAAGGCATCTTAAAGGCCAAGTGCCACTTAGGATCAAATTATAAGAGGAAAAAAGTGAGTGTAGAACTACGAGAGAGTCTCAGATAATGAATGATAAAATCCCGAGGTCCACACGGTACTTTTTAAAATGAAATGTATGTAGGGAATGTATAATAGGGAAATACAAACGAAACCCCTATACCACTGACTCCGTATATGCGAATGAGTTAAATAAGTAGGCGTAGCATAGCGCTTTGTAAACAGTACCTGGGTAGTTGCCGGATAAGACTGAATAAATAACTAGAGAAATACTGAACATTCTCAAATTAAATTTCACATTAAGAAAATTAAGCTTCTGTGTCTTAAATAATTGTAATGCAAGCATTTCCGAATGAAAAATTTATGTACCAAAACTGATTGTCGTACAGTCTCACATTTGAGTAGAATCTAATAGTGAACTATTTAATGAAAATAACAGTGTATCATTATTTTGTTTAAAAAATATTTATAACAAAAACTGATAAGCACTTCTTAAAAAGGAAAAATGCACATATTTATAAAAGTGGTGGCGCTGTTGCTCTAGTGGTGGCGCTATCGAGTATGTTTTGCACTCGAAGTAATATAAAAAATTAACGCTTTTGGAATGAATACAACAGTTGCTATGTTTATCATTCATTGAACATTATGCTGGTTATGCATACTACTTGCGGAAACAAACTTCTACGCGAACTACCTTAACCTTACTGAAAACTATTTCGAAAACAAACGGCTAGGTGCTGTTAATTTTACCATATAAATATAAGTATCTATCATGTGTGTCCGGTACGGATAGAAAATACGACCCGAGTGCACGCGCGTAAGCCGGTAAAGAGGTTTACCGAGTTACCGGCCACGTAGCGTGACCGAAGGACCAATTTTTCTTTCAGTACCGGAAAAACATGATTGACATTTTTTTCTTGCATATATAAAATTATCAATTTGTGGAAGAATTGAGGTAAAAAACGCACTTTTGTACATTTTACCAAAAAGCGCGTGAAACGTTGTTTACTGACGTCATAAAGCGCAGTAATTTTAAATCACTATTGATGTCAAATAGTAACTATTTAAATCGCGTTATTACGATTGTTCATTATCTTTTTAAATTAATTGCATACTTATAATTGATTGCGCTTTATTGAAATGAAATAATGTACTTTTCATAAACCATACAATAAAAGAAATAAGAAGTAGCGCGTTGTGGCGCATAACTCATCTTACATGGTGGTGTAAGATGCGTTTTTCCAGCACTGGTCAAATGACCGGGAACACACGTCCGGTATGCAAGAATACCTCTCTCATAACCGGACCCACATGATAGATACTTATAGTTATATGGTAAAATTAACAGCACCTAGCCATTTATTTTCGAAATAGTTTTCAGTAAGGTTAAGGTAGTTCGCGTAAAGTAGTTCGCGTAGAGTTTTGCTTCCGCAAGTAGTATGCATAACCAGCATAATGTGCAATGAATAATAAACATAGCAACTTTTGTATTCATTCCAAAAGCGTTTACATTTTATATTACTTCAAGCGCAAAACATAGGGCACCACTAGGGCAACAGCGCCACCACTTTTATAAATATGTGCATTTTTCCTTTTTAAGAAGTGCTTATCAGTTTTGTTGTGTTCCGGCATAAGTACTATACATAACAGTTATGTTTGCATGCGTAAGAATGTTCTTACGGGGTGTGTAAGCATCGAAATGTACTTGCTATGCAATCAGATCACAAAATATGCATCAGTTCGATTCGGGAGAAAAGCTCCTGACACCACAGTTTGCATAATATTGAAACGAAATAGTAACCAGCCTACAGTATAAGTGTTCTTACACGGTACCACATTCTCCGATTTTCGAAACATGTCCGCTAAATGAAATTATCAAATAAGATATAAATCATACTCACGTTTGTTTATGTAAATATAGGGCACAGCTCCACCACGGAAGTGTCGACAGCTCTTTTTCTTTGCACCGCCGTAAAGTGGTGGAGCTGGCGTTTACAGGCCATGATTTAAGCGATTGTGAAACTATCTGATTAATTTACAAATTGGTATTCTTCTATTGCATACATTGGTTGTGTTTTTGGCTTATTATAATGTGTAAGGTTGTATGGAGTTAATTACAATTATGCATTATTTTCAACCTGTAATCGTAGATTCAATCAAGCGTAATTGATTTAATTTCTTGAAAGACAGGATAATTATATCTTAAAAGTCTTCAAGCAATATTTCGTATTTTTAGGAATTAAATCATTCATTTTAAGGGTATGCACGTATTATGTGTTGACGGTGTGAACATTACAATTTCGTATGTGAGATACATCTTTATATCCTTGAGTTGAAATAATTCATATTTACACAATATAATTTCACATTCAATATGACAGTATTTTCGATAAGATCTGATGAAAGCGATTGATAAATCTAGTTTAAAATATACATACGTAATCTTAATCTTATGTTTTAAAGCTGCTTCTCACAGATTGACCGTTTTGACAACTTTTTTGATTTTTTGTCTTGGAATGAGCCTAATTTTGCGTAAATGTCTGAAAGCTGGAGATATAAGAATACTGGTCAAAGATCAGATCCAAGTTTCTAATATTTACGCTCGAAAATTGATATGTTATGGCTAAAAGCGTTACTAACGCTTTAAAAAAAAATGAAATTTTCATCAGTTTGCCAAACAATTGAGATCTGCTCTATTGTGTGTTATCCTATAGGACCGATTTGAAAACACTGATGGCAAATATTTTTTTTTAAGTTTTACTGCCAAACGGTAATAATGCAGAAAAAAGAAAAAAAGAAAACAACTGTTATCAGTATCAATTTTCACATTTCCATTCTCAAAGCCAACCTCAAACCTTTCGATAGAAACGTGTCCAAGAAAAGAAATCAAACAATATGAGAAAGGGTGTTAACTCTTATATATTGTATCTTATATAATGTCATCGATGAGAACCGGCAGGGCCGTATAGGCGTATACGTTAGGCAACTAAGTAAAACAATCATCTAAGCGGAAACTTTATTTTTTTTATTTGAAATTAAAGAAACTCAAATGTTTGTACACCAAAATATAAGAAACAGAATTATCTTAACAATTTATGCATATCAATAAATTTGATTAAATGTTAACGGTTTGCTAAAATCTGCAAAATGTTCACTGATTGATATTCAGTTAACGATTCACTGGCAGACGCAGGGCTGCGCCAGGCTAAAACTATGTGAGTAAGATGTTTTGTTTTTAGCAAAATAACTCTACATTTACAGAACACATTCGAGCTTCGTGGGTGTTTTTGGTAGCTTAAGTGAATATATTTTCAAACGACCATGTCTTGTAGTTAGTTCAGGTGAGACATGTTCAAAATCGAGTATTCGCAGTTACTGAATCCGGTATGTTTCAGGTCATCTGGTGCGTGTACAACACCAACATGGGGGCAGTAGGTCCTCATTTAATTATTTATGAACAAGAGCTCCCCCGAAACTGGTCCAGCGAACGTTAGTATCGTGATACAGCTGGGCTGAGCCCCGTCCTAACACACAATACACCCAGACGCTCTCACTCTCCACAAGCCGCGTGACCACCTGGGCACTGGAGCACGGATACCCTTGAGTATGAAAGTAACTACTACCAATCAGCACGTTAGCTTCCTTCACAAGTTGTAAGTTAACATAGACACTGTTTTGAACGCAGACTTGCATGAAGAACATGTAGAGACCAGACACAGGCGCGGTAAACTTCCCGGTGACGTCATCGTACCCCAATCCTTCGTTCGTTTGAATGTCCGAGAACACGATTGTGTCTCCTGTGGCGGGACTTCGGTCTTTCGGATTACTAGCGTGGAAAAGCACAAACGGTGTTTCTTTGGCTGCAAAACCAACAAAGGATATTTAGAGTTTAATCACACTTGGATGGATTTTTACATTTGTGGAAATTGCCAGTTTGCATCGTTTTCTTTGTCGTTAAGATTCTGTTTTAAATACAAGCATTGTTTTGTGATACCACATCATGCATTTATAATCTGAATGGGGTTTCGGTAGCCGTTAGTTTAGTAAAAGGAACCTCGACTAACAATTTCCATTAAGACGAGGAGCCGTACTGATAAAGCTTCATAAAGAAAAAAATCAACTAAGTGAAACGTTTAAGTTTTTAGCAACGAATATTTTCAATATCCTTTATTTGATGTTAAATTTAATCGTGTCCCTTTATTATTTGGACATGTTCCTTGCTTATTGTCATATTTTTGGTGTAAAATCATTGTTAGCTATTATTAAATCCTACTTAAAATCAAATCATTATTTCTAAGTCCATGTCTGAATTTATCACAAAGAAGCATTATAAATACGACCCAAAGAATAAATACAAGGGTTACAACAAGCACAACTATGACCACTATCACTGATCTTACCTTTGGTCAGCTGAATCGCATCGTCCAGGGACGCACGAGCGCTGCTTAGAGACTCCTCGACCTTGTTGGACTGTTGCCTTTCATAATCGGTATGATTAGTTGACATCTCACTTATCAACTCCCTCAGTTGAGCGTTTTCCCTCCTGACAATGTCCAATCCTTCATTAATTTGATCGCTGACGGCGGCTTTGTTGTCTTTCACAATTTTTTCCACTGTGAACTCCATTCGTATCACCCTCTCTAAAAGTTTCTCTTCGTAATCATACTTTGAGCATACTGGACACACCGGCTCCAAAGCTAGTACCACAGAAGAAAAGGTACTGATGAACAGAGCACAAAAATAAACGTGTGTTCGAGCCATTTTCTTGGGTTCAAATAACAACCTAACTGTACATCATGGAAAGCAATCTGCTTTTGTTTTAATTTTCAGCTGCAAAACCACTTTAGGTACTACCATATTAAACATACTTAACGCTCCGATACACCTTTATGTAATAGTTAAAAAGTGCCAAAATAATCGGTTTAATGAGAAAATGTAATACTATGTAGTATATGAAAATACTTCCATTCCATTAGACAAAATACAGTTTCGAACACTTACTGGAATTCGTTTGCCGCTCTTATGTTTAATGGATGAGATATTTGGTATTGGAGTTAATTCAAAACATATGCAGATATGACCGATAAAGATTTTTTTTCCTTTATCACATTATTCACACACTTGTTAAGAATAAGATCCTATCATCATCATCGTCATCATCATCATCATCATCATCATCATCGAGTTCAGTTAACGGCCATTAAAGAATTAACACATTTTTTCTTCCGTTCATGCATGAACGCTGAGTCGATCTACATGTATGTTAATGCCTCGACATTTTGTTATTTCTTTTAAAACAGACAGACATACAGACAGACAGACAGCCAGGCAGTAGTGTTTATTTTCGTAGACATATCTACAACAGTTTATTGAGTTGTTATTAGGCCATATGAACATGGTCGTAACTATACACGGCATCAGCGTTTAAGCTTACTTGAATTACGACGCCCATAATGCAACACTCGGGCCATTGACCAAAGAACCCTCACGTGTGTTTGAAGTTGTACGGTAATACACAACATGTGTATTTACTTATTATGCCTAAAACAACAGTCTCTTTATGTCACGAGCTTCCCACGGCACGCTGGAACGTTGTTTCTTGTGAAACTATTTCTTGGAATGTCATTCCTCTCGCCGAATGAAATAACTGTCACAAATTTTGTATTTCAATCAGGAGACGGAGAACAGGTTTTAGAGAGAGAACTACGCTTTCCGTTGAACGGACAAGTTGGCGGGCGGCTTGTAAAGCGCATGTCATTGTTAAGTGGAATGGGCTGTGAGGTAATGATTTAAAATGTTACCTGACACCAGGGTAAGTACAATGTTTTATTACATTTATTTTTATTTTTTTTAGTTCTCATTGCTGAGTGAGGTAAATATGTAATGTATGCAATATTTTTCAAAAGTAATTCAATACTTTATTTTTATTTAAATGCCATTTATTTAAGGAATGAATTGCGGGGTTGATGTCATTATCGGGGTATGAACGCAATTGGGTTGGTCAATGTGTGTGGAGTCCGAAGGACTCTTCGAACTCCACGCGTACTTTGACCAACCCAATTGCGTTTATATCCCCGATAATGACATCAACCCCGCAATTCATTCCTTATATTTACACCAATAGTTCATTATTTCATTCAAGAATTGTTAAAAAAATACTTCATTTCATTTAAGAAAACCTTTCAGTAATCCGTTCTTACCCATTCTGTAAATAGAACGACCCGACTATAACCGGAAACATTTTTTTCAAATGACGTCACAATAACGCGGGAAAAGATCAACCACTTGAAATCACTTTAAAACGTAAAATTAAAACAATTCTGGTACCAATATATTTAAAATATAATAAACTTACACTTTTAAAAATGTTGATCTATATTTTACGGAACCTGCAGACACAATACAACCAATAACAAGATCAATAGCTTTCATGTATATTGTTATGCAATGAATTACGATCCGAACATATTCGAAGATGTTGCGTTCATCGATTGATGAACGCAATTGCCGAAAGGCAGTTCATTTAAGGAACGGAAGTTGAGGTGTAAATATTGGACGTTAACATCGATTACCGTCGGAAGACGTGAACTGCGGAGCCCGTGACGCTGTGTGATCGTCGGTGTGGTCGGTTCGTCTAACGTGAGCTTCGACATTCGTGTGACATCGAAGTATGGGAATAGGGGACGCTGTGTGATCGTCGTTGGTTTGTTTGTTGACGTCGGAGTGTTAGTCATCTTTGTGATTATTCAGGCCTGTGTCGGCATTATGTGCTGCTTGTAAACTATACCAGGATGTACCATATGAAGTACTAAGGAACTGACTAAAATCACATCTTTACACTGAAGAACAATTTATTACAAAAGGAGGCATAATTATTGTTTCGAAATTACTGTAGCATTTCATTTATGTTGTGTTCTTATTACATATGTACCTTATCTAAAGTATTGTGTGTACCACATACTGTAGACCCAATGTCTTTCGTGAGAACAAATCATAGTCAACGCCAAAAATAAACGGTTATGCATTAAACCCCATCACGCTTTATGCTTACAACACTTGGTGGTTGGAGAATTTGGCTAAATTGAAGTTTATGGGGTGAATATTGAAGGTCAAAAATAATACAGACAGGCAGAAAGACAGAAAAATTATTCAAATCTCACTTTTATACATTCATGGAATAAATACAGATAAATCATGCAATAATAATGTATAAAACCACTCCTCATGGAGTTATGAGAGACTATTTGCTCAATAAAAAACACTAAAATATATCAACTTTAAAACATGCAATATAACTTAAAATATTCAGAAATAAAAATAAGGGAATAATCATTATTGTACAAAACATGCAATAAAACATATAAACACTAATTACTTGTTATACAGATACTGACGTCGGAGTTTTAGGATATCATGACAGGTTTTGGCACTGTGTTTAACAATACATGTAGTTTCATTTGAAAGAAGGAATGAAAGTTTTTCGTTATCCGATAATTAATTGAAATTATCATTAATATCAATAACTTTTAACAACAGTAAATGTCGTAGATTATTATATGAAGGACAATGTAATAAAACATGACATTGATCCTCTACTATGTTATGAAAGTTAAAACAGGTTCTTTGTTCAACGTTGAGTGATTCATAGCGGCCCGTTTTAATGGCGCCACTCCACATCTAAATTTAGCTAACGCACTTCTGTAAAGGCGGGTAATAGATGGGCTCTGAACATAGTATTCTGTTTTATATGTTTGCTTAAAAGTTCTGTATAGCCGCAGTTTGTTGCCTCCATTTTGTGGCCAGACTACTGTGTCGTAAAGTTTCGTAAATACGTTAAATGGCATGCCTCCCATGGCTTTAAATAATGATATAATAAGTCCAAGGGCTCGTGTAGCTGACTGGGCAACGTATTTTGCAGTGATGTTATAATCGAGAGTGTCGTTTAGTAATAGTCCTAGGTAACGATATTTTTCTACGCATTCCAATTCATTATTACTACATTTGAACTTTAACTGTGTATTCTGTCTAGACGGATTTCTAAAGTGCATAACCTTGCTCTTCTCAATAATAACGGTCATGTCGTTTGTGCAACACCATCGCGATAGTATGTCTAGCAAATGTTGAAAAACGTTTTCATTTTCGGCAATTAACACTAAATCATCCGCATAAAATAGGTGACTTATTATCTTGCCGTTAAATAAAACACCTTTATTTGAATGCTCAAATAGTTCGCTGCAGTCATTTAAAAAAAGGTTGAACATTGTCTTGGAAACCAGACAGCCCTGTTTCGGGCCAGTGGATACGTCAAACCAATCGGTTGTATAATTGTTCACGCGCACGGCACATTTGACCGATATGTAAAGCGACTTCAGAGCAGTCAACATTTTGCAGTGTATTCTTAAGTTCCCTTCCAATTTAGCCCATAGCTTACTTCTATTAATCCGGTCATAGGCATTGGAAAGATCGACGTATGCAACAAAGGTATCCTTCTTTGTCTTTTTTTCTAGCGTCGATTATACTAGTTAAAGTTGATAACTGGTCGATCGTACTCCTTTAACGTTTAAAATTCCATCGTTCTTTAAATGTGTTTCTGCTATACATACAATGTCAATATTTAATTGATCAATACAATTTTTGCGTATTTGATAATTTTCCGACATTTCATTCCGACTGAAACCGTTTGTGTTCCAAAACCCGCATGAAACCTAGTATTGACGGTTATTATTTCTGTGACGACCTTGGTAACCTTGGTTACCGTGGGTGTAATTTCTTCGGTCCTCACCGTCATGATATCCCTGGTGGCGGCGGCTTGTATCACGTGCATGGTCGCGATGGCGCGTCTCGTGTCGGTCACGTGACGACTGATGCTCATGGCGATATGAAATACGGTCGGAATCATGACGTCTTGTGAAGGTTTCATCTCGGCGTCTGTGATCTGACCTGCCTGATCTCGTGCGTACCTGGGGAGGGGGCCTAATAGTAATAGGTTAAGTGGCTTGCGATTATTTGCTACTTCAAGTACATTTTTTTTACTAAAACGTCATGTATAAACAGTGTTATATGCTTAAATGTTAGAATTCTCTCAGAATTGCAACGGAACATTTTATTTCATAAGACAGTTTTAGAGGGGTTCAGCGTAATAGCGCCACCCTATTCGCCCATTCCCACTAGTTGAACCATTATAAAAGCTTTGTCTTGACATGATTTTCCATTATAATGACAAAAACAGTATGACTATCTTAAGTAAAAGACGGCACATAATACTTTGAACAACAACGGCCACATGTTGGATTCGCTCATGTTTGCGTTTTCCCGGTAATGCATCTAAAATACTTAAAATATAATAATTATTTTACTTTTTGATACCGAAATTCAGTGAACAGTGATTGCTTGAACCTTTTGACCTTGTCCAAGCTTAAAAACCTCACAAAAAAATCATCGTCAGAAATCCCCGATACCCTTCTACCTGCATAAAATCCTTGACCGTTCACGGCGCGCCAAAAAAGGATAATGGATGGCTTATGTTTGATCTTGAGGTGATGACGCAGGGCTGACCTGGGAGTGGCTGCTGTACCCCCTTACATGTGACCTGCAAAATGGACTGGAAACTTATTAACCTCCTCCACGGAGCCTAGTTTGCTACCTACTCTTTTTCCTTCTGAGGATTTCACATGCGGACTTTCCGTAAAAGGGCATTTTCTATGGAATGCCGTTAGGGCCATCGCCTATGAATGTGTTGATCTGAAACGCGATACTCGATAGTACGATGATGAAAACGCGACAGTACGATGATGAAAACGCGATAATACGACAGTACGATCATGATAATGCGATAATCTATCGTGTTTTCACCATCGTACTTTCGCGTTTTCACCATCGTAACATCGTGATTTCGCCTTTTCATCATTGTACTGTGGCGTTTTCATCATCGTACTGTCGTGTTTTCATCATCGTTTTATCGCGTTTTCATCATCGTACTTTCGTGTTTTCATCATCGTAGTAACGCGTTTTCATCATCGTGCTGTCGCGTTTTCATCATCGTACTGTCGTGTTTTCATCATCGTTCTATCGCGTTTTCATCATCGTACTGTCGTGTTTTCATCATCGTACTGTCGCGTTTTCATCATCGTGCTGTCGCGTTTCCATCATCGTGCTGTCGCGTTTTCATCATCGTACTGTCGCGTTTTCATCATCGTACTGTCGAGTTTTCATCATCGTACTTTCGCATTCCGTCGCGCATGCCAGAGAAGGATTTGCCCTTGTGACAACATGTCGAATGCAGGAGTGCGTTTCATAGCATTTTTACCTGGTTGAACGGTCACCTGCTTTAAATGGCCACCTGCCTAAACGGGCCACTCCAAATTCCCCCCGTACGTTTTTACTATATAATGTACGCGCATTAAGCGGCCAACGGGTCGTGCTAAACTGCTGACCGATTAGCTGACCATATAGGAATAGAAGAGATTTGCTGACGAATTGCTGACCATATAAACAAAGAAGGATTTTTATTTTTTAAGTTTTTCTGTTTGTTATGTTTGTTTTCAGTGTTTTAAATGTTATAATGTCATATGAAATAATTAATTGAATTGACGAATATTCTTTTTTGTTATTCCAAGAGCGTTTCGTTGCAGATACAGTAGATGTCTTTTTATCAGTAAAAGATAGAAATAAAACTGTCTACATCCAGGCCACACCACGTGGAGGCGCTCTTACCATGGCCTATTTTTTTTTTTGAGTGAATGAGCTAGTGAGTGGTGATTGATTGAGTGATTGAGTGAGTGAAAGAGTTATTGATAGTGAGTGATTGATTGAATGAGTGTGCTAGTGAATAAGTGCAAGCGCAATTGCCTGAATAAAAGTCACCTAATATGTGTATAATACATGATAAATGTATCATAGTCCATTTTCAGTAACTTTTCAATATCGAGTTTTCCTATACGTTGGGTCAGCTAAGAATTTGGTCAGTAACTTTCCAATATCGAGTTTTCCTATACGTTACATTGGTCAGCTAAGAATTTGGTCAGTAACTTTCCAATATCGGGTTTCCTTATACGTTACATTGGTCAGCTAAGAAATTGGTCAGTAACTTTTCAATATCGAGTTTTCCTATACGTTACATTGGTCAGCTAAGAATTTGGTCAGTAACTTTCCAATATCGAGTTTTCCTATACGTTGCATTGGTCAGCTAAGAATTTGGTCGGTAACTTTCCAATATCGAGTTTTCCTATACGTTACATTCGTCAGCTAAGAATTTGGTCAGTAACTTTCCAATATCGAGTTTTCCTATACGTTGCATTGGTCAGCTAAGAATTTGGTCAGTAACTTTCCAATATCGAGTTTTCCTATACGTTGCATTGGTCAGCTAAGAATTTGGTCAGTAACTTTCCAATATCGAGTTTTCCTATACGTTGCATTGGTCAGCTAAGAATTTGGTCGGTAACTTTCCAATATCGAGTTTTCCTATAAGTTACATTGGTCAGCTAAGAATTTGGTCTGTAACTTTCCAATATCGGGTTTCCTTATACGTTACATTGGTCAGCTAAGAAATGGGTCAGTAACTTTTCAATATCGAGTTTCCCTATACGTTACATTAGTTGCTAGGAATTTGGTCAGTAACTTTCCAATATCGGGTTTCCTTATACGCTACATTGGTCAGCTAAGAATTTGGTAAGTAACTTTCCAATATCGGGTTTCCTTATACGTTACATTGGTCAGCTAAGAAATTGATCAGTAACTTTTCAATATCGAGTTTTCCTATACGTTACATTGGTCAGCTAAGAATTTGATCAGTAACTTTCCAATATCGAGTTTTCCTATACGTTACATTGGTCAGCTAAGAATTTGGTCAGTAACTTTCCAATATCGGGTTTCCTTATACGTTACATTGGTCAGCTAAGAAATTGGTCAGTAACTTTTCAATATCGAGTTTTCCTATACGTTACATTGGTCAGCTAATATTTAAGAACTCCTCTCTATCATTGAGTCATAGTTAGCGGCATATAAAATAAGTTAAAAGGACAACTATAAGTTTCAATGTTATTATATAACAAATTTATTAAGTATTTAGTCAAAAACTTAACAATGTATCATAGTCCATTTTCCTTATATGTTAATTGGTCAGCTAAGAATTTGGTCAGTCACTTTTCAATATCGAGTTTCCCTATACGTTACATTGGTCAGCTAAGAATTTGGTCAGTAACTTTCCAATATCGGGTTTCCTTATACGCTACATTGGTCAGCTAAGAATTTGGTCAGTAACTTTTTAATATCGGGTTTCCATATATGTTACATTGGTAAGCTAAGAAATTGGTCAGTAACTTTTCAATACCAAGTTTTCCTATACGTTACATTGGTCAGCACTATGCAGTGAACCGTGAAGTTGACTGACCATATAGTCATTTTGGTCAGCTAAGAAATTGGTCAGTATCTTATGAATGATGCATTACTTTGTCATCAATATGCACTGAACCATGAAATAGAGTGACAAAACAACAATTGACCCCGAGGCTCTTGGTGCAAATCGTGACAACTCGATAGTCGCACAGTGTTAGCGTTCTTATCTTTACAAGATTTTAAGGGGCTTCATGAACCATAAGAGTTAATGAATAAATATAAATTAAAAGCGTACACTAGTTTCACCATTAATGCTTTATTTGTTTATATTGTGTGAACATTTCATTATGCTGTATGCACAACGAATCACAATTATTTCCTAAAAAATTAAAGGACTTGTAATTACACATAATATGAGTAAGTCTACTATAATGCCTACATAACAAAATTATTATGTATTTAGTCAAAAACATAACAATATATCATAGTCCATTGTCCTTAAAAGTTACATTGGTCAGCTAGGAATTAAAAGGACTTGTAATTAAACATAATATGAATAAATATAATATAATGCCTACATAACAATATTAAAGATAAAATATTTGTCAATGACATATTGCTTACATAACTAATTTATTAAGTGTTTAGTCAGGAATTTAACATTGTATCATAGTCCAATTTCCTCATATGTTCCATTGCTCAGCTAAGAATTTGGGGGTGCGGGGTGATACAGGAATCCAGTGGATTTCACGTGAAATCCACTCAAAACGTGAAATCCACTCAGAACTCAGTTATTTTAATTAATAATTTATTTTTTTTGTATACATATTAGAAAGTGCCTCATGAAGGGTTTATATTTCAAATTTTATTGAAATTGGTCAAAAAATGAAGAAGTTAGAGCAATTTTTCGAAAATAGATCGGAAATCGAGGTAAAATCCAGTTTTCGAGAAGTGAAATCCACTCTAAACTGAGTTTTATTAATAAATAATTTTTATTTTTTGTATGCATTTTGGAAAATGCCTCAAGAAGGGTATATATTTCAAATTTTATTGAAATATATCAAGAAATGAAGAAGTTAGAGCAATTTTTCGGAAATCGAAGTGAAATCCACATTTTGACAAGTGAAATCCACTTTTTCAGACGTGAAATCCACTCACAACTCATTTATTTTTAATAAATTAATTTTTCTGTAGAACAAATAATTGAAAGGGCTTCATAATGGGTTTATATTTCAAATTTTATCCAAATTGATCCAAAAATAAGAAAGTTGTAGACCTATTTTGAAAAAAAGATTGGAAATCGAAGTGAAATCCACATTTTGACAAGTGAAATCCACTTTTTCAGACGTGAAATCCACTCATAACTCATTTATTTTTAACAAATTAATGTTTCTGTAGAACAAATAATTGAAAGGGCTTCATAATGGGTTTATATTTCAAATTTTATTCAAATTGATCCAAAAATAAGAAAGTTGTAGACCTATTTTGAAAAAAGATCGGAAATCGAAGTGAAATCCACATTTTGACAAGTGAATCCACTTTTTGAGACGTGAAATCCACTCATAACTTATTTATTGTTAACAAATTATTTTTTTGTTGAACAAATAATTGGAAAGGCTACATAATGGGTTTATATTTCAAATTTTATTCAAATTGATCAAAAAATAAGAAAGTTGAAGTTATATTGTGAGGGCGTTTTGTTGTGTATGCATAATTGTTTATTTTTTTCATGATAAACACAATATCCATACACATCCAGGCCATACCACGTGGAGGCGCCCTCAATCATGGCCCTTTTTTACTTTCGAATTTTGAAAATATTAAAAATTTAATAAATAATCCGAAAATTGTTTTGTATTATTTGTTTATGCCAGACATTAATTTATTGTTATTTATACATGTACATTGGTTGATATACGTAATCATAAAAATTTAAAAAAAAAAGAAACAAACAAAAACAACAGAACAAAGTTACATCAAGTGAAATCATATGTTTAACTTGGTTTACAATAATGAGAGGTAATGAAAAGGTATGTTCACAACAGTTAAGGAAAATAATTACACAAAATAAACAATAGCAAAATATGAAAAAAATATACACAGGTAAACAGAAAGGGGAAACTTCAAAGACAAATTTCTAAGCAAAAAAAGTTTCAACGCACAGAGAAAACGCATCAATAATCTTGTTCGAAAAAGTGTATGCAACAATGCATTGATATGAAGGACATAAGATTTCATAAGGACTATCACAGTGACATGGTGCACTACAAAAACAAAGGACACATTAAATACTTTCACGCCATCAGGAAACATATTACGTAATTTCACAGATTAATACGAGCTAAAAGCAATTATTGTGATGTTAGTTATAAATATGCTTATTGGTGTAGTAATAGTAGTAGTAGTTCGCAAATGTGCTTATAAAAACACGTAGTTATTAATTTATTGTTGTTATATAGTTGTTATTTATGTTTTCAAATGTGCTTCATTCATTCATTTAAAGATGTAGTAATATCTATTCATGATTGTTAATGTACTTTTACACTTATTATGAAATATATTTTTGAAATGAATAAATATTGCATTAACTCATATAAAACGTCTCCGTTTTCAATAATAAGCATATTATAAAATATGCTAAGTATATATTACACTTACCGATTCAGTGCTGCTGTGTAGTTGTACTCATCCCCGACACAAGCACACTTTATACACGCAAACTTGAGATGACGTTGGTCCCAAGACTTAAGCTCAAGCTTGCCCATTTGACAACATGTACGATGGCACCACAACTTACAATTATCACAATAAATTGAGCCAAGTGCACATGCCTCAAGGCATACACTACACGGAAAGGTTCCCATTTTATGAATAAATACAGCAGAAATATACAGAAACAATTAATTATCCTTTTAAATATCCAAATATAATAAAACAAAATACACAGAAACAATTAATTATCCGTTTAAATATCAAATAATACGTATATCCAACACTACATGTTCATAGCATAAAAAATAAAAACATAGCAATGACAATTGCCATTTCTGATACATTTTATACTTACCATATCTTCTCAAATTCTTTTTCGGCATAAAATAATTACTGCCATTGTACTAAACTTCTTTAATTTTACCGCCGAGTATGTTATGTCAACTTTCTCGGATATTTGATGTATCACCTTAACCGCTAAAAGCGAAAGTAACGGCACGTGAGAGTCGTGATCCTCGTCTTTGATAAATATAGATCAAAGACAAATATAATTATTAAACGATATTATAGAACTAATTTATTGGATAGTGGTTACTTACAGTAAAAACACACACCAGTATATTGCATTTCAACTGATTCAGATATTAGATATAATGTTATATAAGAGATCTCGACTAAAACGGATTAAATGATACTAATGTAAGTAAATAAAACATAAAAACATTAAAATATTATCATCGGACACAAGCAACTACTGTATTAATATTAAGATACTTGATTGAATTTATTTCTTTACACTTTTCTTTCCCAAATACTGGATTTCACTTGTCAAAATGTGGATTTCACTTCGCTTTCAGATCTATTTTCAATATATTTATCTAACTTCTTCATTTTTTTACCAATTCCATTTAAATTTTAACTATAAACCGATGATAATGCCTTTTCAATTATTTGTTCAACAACAAAAAAAATGTTAAAAATAAATGAGTTATGAGTGGATTTCACGTCTGGAAAAGTGGATTTCACTTGTCAAAATGTGGATTTCACTACGCTTTCAGATCAATTTTAAATATATTTATCAAACTTCTTCATTTTTGGACCAATTCCATTTAAGTTTTAAATATAAACCGATGATAATGCATTTAAGTTTTAAATATAAACCGATGATAATGCCTTTTCAATTATTTGTTCAACAATTTTTTTTTTTTAAATAAATGAGTTATGAGTGGATTTCACGTCTGAAAAAGTGGATTTCACTTGTCAAAATGTGGATTTCACTTCGATTTCCGATCTTTTTTTTAAAATAGGTCTACAACTTTTTTATTTTTGGATCAATTTGAATAAAATTTGAAATATAAACCCATTATGAAGCCCTTTCAATTATCTGTTCTACAGAAAAAATAATTTATTAAAAATAAATGAGTTGTGAGTGGATTTCACGTCTGAAAAAGTGGATTTCACTTGTCAAAATGTGGATTTCACTTCGATTTCCGAAAAATTGCTCTAACTTCTTCATTTCTTGATATATTTCAATAAAATTGAAATATATACCCTTCTTGAGGCATTTTCCAAAATGTATACAAAATATAAAAATTATTTATTAATAAAACTGAGTTAAGAGTGGATTTCACTTCTCGAAAACTGGATTTCACCTCGATTTCCGATCTATTTTCGAAAAATTGCTCTAACTTCTTCATTTTTGACCAATTTCAATAAAATTTGAAATATAAACCCTTTATGAGGCACTTTCTAATAAATATACAAAAACAGAAAATTATTTATTAAAATTAATGAGTTATGAGTGGATTTCACTTCTCGAAAACTGGATTTCACCTCGATTTCCGATCTATTTTTGGAAAAAAATGCTCTAACTTCTTCATTTTTTTTACCAATTTCAATAAAATTTGCAATATAAACCTTTTATGAGCACTTTCTAATAAATATACAAAAACAGAAAATTATTTATTAAAATTAATGAGTTATGAGTGGATTTCACTTATCGGAATCTGGATTTCACCTCGATTTCCGATCTATTTTTTAAAAATTGCTCTAACTTCTTTATTTTTTGACCAATTTCAATAAAATTGAAATATAAACCCTTCATGAGGCACTTTCTAATATGTATACAAAAAAATTAAATTATTAATTAAAATAACTGAGTTCTGAGTGGATTTCACGTTTTGAGTGGATTTCACGTGAAATCCACTGGATTCCTGTATCACCCCGCACCGAGAATTTGGTCAGTAAATTTTCAATACCAAGTTTTCCAATACATAACATTGGTCAGCACTATGTAGTGAACCGTGAAGTTGACTGACCATATAGAAACAGTACAACTTTCCAATATCGGGTTTTCTTATACGTTACATTGGTCAGCTAAGAAATTGTCCAGTAACTTTTCAATACCAAGTTTTCCTATACGTTACATTGGTCAGCACTATGCAGTGAACCGTGAAGTTGACTGACCATATAGAAACAGTACAACAGTGCATTATCGAGTTTCCCTATACGTTACATTGGTCAGCTAAGAAATTGGTCAGTAACTTTTCAATATCGATTTATCCTATACGCATAATATGAGTAAAATAATATAATCTTCTTTCTCACTTACCGACTAATTTGGCACCTACGGATAAAATTCCAAACTTTTATCCAGGAAATCACGAGCTTTAAATCCAGAGTATGAAAACACTGGACACTTGGTTAAATTGCCTAAGTATTTCGCCTGCGAATGTCCAACAATTAAGCCATAATGAAACTAATAGAAAACACAAAGTCCAGCTAAAAACAATATTTCACTTTATAAAACAATATGAGAACGCAAAACTGCACTAGACAAAATCCTTTAAATTTACAATGGAATCACACTAATTACAGAAAAATAATGAAAAATACGGCAATCTTTCGGAGCATATTTTGCAATGACTATGAAAGTGATGTTCTTGACCAAGAAAATAAAATATATACTTATCAAACTTTACTCATTAGCAACAGTTTGCCTATGATTGACTTATTATTCACAAAATAACTTAGAACATACAACAGATTAAAGAGAAATAATTTCTTAATAAAATGACCGATGCCGATTTGGCAAACACCATTCTTTTGATCGTTCTTTGATGTAGTGCAGATAGTTTTTCACAGGTAATGAAGCTAACATTTAAAGCTACATTAACAATTAAAAATATTGCTTTCAAATAATTGTACTGTACATCGTAATTAAAACCGTGATATATTTCACATATTTTCAACAAACCAGTAAAAAACAACTCAATTCATTTCATTGAAATGCAATTCCCCCCCCCCCCAAAAAAAAACACAAAAAAAACCACACACACACCAAAAATCCGTCTATTCTTACACTATAAGGAGTATATAAAATAAATTTAACATAATTTGTCTTGAAAAATCTTAAATATCAAAACTTTTTTTTCATGTGTTTTCCTTCTTTGTCTATATGGTCAGCAATTGGTCAGCAACTCTCTTTTATTTCTATATGGTCAGCTAATCGGTCAGCAGTTTAGTATTGACCGCGGCCAACTGTCTAACGCGGCCACGGCCACTAATTTTTGTCCCCATGAAGCCATATAAACACTAATTAGCGGCCACTAATCCCTTGTCACTGACACTTCCGCTTATGAATTTTTCCAATACACAGCTTTAATTGCGTATAGAAGTTTACGGAAAAGAACGATGGCCTCGGGTATCTCCGTCATCCAATGAAAATGAATATTGCATCACACGATTGCCATGCGTGTTTACTCATCGAGAAATCATGTTTATTACACGTCGGCGAATGTTTTGATCAAAATTGACACAATTAATAAGATAATAAAATAATTACGAAGATAATTATTAAATACCGACAAAAACACCGGTTTTTATAAATTCACAGTTTGCATTGTCATTCGAAAGCGTGAAACGAGTTACGATTTTTATACACTTCAATATTATTTTTCAAAGTGCACGGATTTATATTTCTACGAACGGATGTTTACAATGCATTGTTCTTGATATTTTTTTACCTTTGAATATGACTGAAACTTAGACTAATCGAAAGTGTTTGACTCTAAAAGAACGTGTCGAGTTTATAAAGTTATTAGAAAACGGCCGTAGTGCAAGTAGTGTTGCCATGGAATTTAACTGTGGAAGGACTCAAATCAATTTCTTACTTAAGCGTAAGCGTGAAATGTGTAGACTGATATGTGGTGTGTTTTGTTTATGCCTTGTATCAACATTTATCTATTGTATTGTATTTATAAATTTGAAATAAATTTATTTTATCTATACAAATGTATTTGTATTCAACCTTCTTCAATAATACTGATACAGATGTTACTGATTGTGGTGTGAGGTGGTGGTTAAGATACATACTCCATCTCTGAATAAAGCTCAAGGCGGAAATGTCAAACCTGGATTAAGTGGCCACCTGTCTTAAGCAGCCACTTTGATCATTACCCAAGGGTGGCCACTTAATACAGGTTTGACTGTATGCCATTATCGTAAATATACAATCATAATAACGACAAACTTAATGACAATTACAAAGGCGTTTAAGAAATGTCTCGTCAACTCTCCAGTCGTTTAGAAAAAAAACTAACAATAGAACAGCGTTCAAGCGAATGACACGTGATAACGAGTCTTGATAATTTGTAATTACTGATCAAGGTTAAAATTGTTCCACACAGACGACATCGAAAAAGGCATCTTAAAGGCCAAGTGCCACTTAGGATCAAATTATAAGAGGAAAAAGGTGAGTGTAGAACTACGAGAGAGTCTCAGATAATGAATGATAAAATCCCGAGGTCCACACGGTACTTTTTAAAATGAAATGTATGTAGGGAATGTATAATAGGGAAATACAAACGAAACCCCTATAACACTGACTCCGTATATGCGAATGAGTTAAATAAGTAGGCGTAGCATAGCGCTTTGTAAACAGTACCTGGGTAGTTGCCGGATAAGACTGAATAAATAACTAGAGAAATACTGAACATTCTCAAATTAAATTTCACATTAAGAAAATTAAGCTTCTGTGTCTTAAATAATTGTAATGCAAGCATTTCCGAATGAAAAATTTATGTACCAAAACTGATTGTCGTACAGTCTCACATTTGAGTAGAATCTAATAGTGAACTATTTAATGAAAATAACAGTGTATCATTATTTTGTTTAAAAAATATTTATAACAAAAACTTCTTGTTAAAAAATGGAAATCATTAGTATATAAAGCAACATAGAATTTTGGCATTAAAAGTCACGTGATATGCAAATTTCGTAATGACGATGTGCGTGCTAAATTTAGACTATCCACTCGGTTTAAATGAATTATGTAATAGCGATAAATGCATTTTTATCATCCTGGTGGCTAGAAATTCAGAAAGGTTAAGAGAAGTCATTTTGGAGATATATACAATAAAATAAGTCTACATCATTGAAACATGTTGGGACTTTAATTGCTAAGATAAAACTAGATTATAAATTATCAAAATATAGACTAAAATCTGGCCCTAATTTTTTTTAGGTATCGGGGGGCTGTATCTAATACTTAATATGAAAATATGCTTTCGGTTGCCAAGTCCAAAAACATTAATTAATAGTACACTATCTGGTCCAAAACGAATAATACTAGTGCAGAGATATAGACATGTTGGTAAACAGTACATTGCCAGGTCAAAAAAAAGAATAATAGTGCAAATATTGACAAGTTGCTAAGACCTAAAAAATCAATTGTGTGGTTAGGGTAACATGGCCCCCAAGAATAGGTAGGGTAGGTAGGGTGTTTTTATTATTTTTTTAGGTTTTTAGTTTGGAACATGTTTGTTTTCTTTGTTTTTGTCCCATTTCAACAGTATTTCAGTATCATTAGGACTTTACTGGGGCTAAAGATTCGGAAACACTGATTTTCCTGGATAAACAAACCCTTAGTTTGATTGACTGGCGCTCTCCAAACTGAGCCAGCCGAGTTTCGTTGTCATTCGTTACACACCTTCCGAATGCAAAACATATTGATAATTAAATGACAATATTGACCTGCTTCAGCATCTCAAAAACATTTCCCTGCCATTCTCCAAGATGTAGAGTTAGGAATATTTTATAAAATGTACAAATGGCAAACTAAAAAAAATATGATTGCATCATTCGATAAAAACATGACAAGTGAAAAGGGTCGTGTCTGGTCTTGCAGTGGTGGGTGGGGTATATTAAAATTAGACGACATTCCACCAACAGGAATGTCGTACAGCTGTTCTTCATACAAACGGGTTAATGGCCCCTTGTCGGATGTTGACATGTCAATCTCGGATACAGTATATAGACCCCGGCTCGCACAAAAACATTATCTCTACATCTTCGAAACTCATCTTGGGTGTTACGAGTTTAAACTCCCGATGTTATGGAGTGTTATGGCAACCACACGCCGTGTTTACGATCTTTATGACGGAGGAATTGGTCGCCATGTTTTAGTTGTGTAGCGATTCGCTCGACTTTTTTTTGCTGTAGCGATTTGCAAAACTCATTTTTTTGTGACGAGCCGAGCATAACGCCCGTACAGTACCGTACAGTTCCGTACCGGGCACAAAAGTCCCATCAAAAACAGTAGGGTATTTTTCAGGTAGGGTAGGGTAGGCCCAAAACAATAAATAATAGTGCAGAGATAGACTCACTGGTGTACAGTACATTGCCTTGTCCAAGACAATGAATACTAATACAGAGATAGACATCCTGGAAAACAGTACATTACCTTGCCCAAACCAATAAATATTAGTGCAGATAGATAGATAGATACGTTTTATTCCTCCAGTAACGGAGAGCATAACATATTTACAAGTATAATATAAAACATAGATATACAATTATTATGTACATAATAAACGTTAATTTTCAAAAGTCATAACGTGCATACATGTAGCATGGTAACAAGTTACACAAAAACGCCATGGATCACATAAGCCTAAAACATGTTAGCATAGCTCAAGCTTTCCTAGCTACAAGTAAGTTAATCAACGCCTTTGCAATTGGCTAAAACATCAAACAATTATGAGAATTTGTTGTTGCAAATTGAAACACCTTTGCGCACTGGCCCTTATGAGGTTTAAGAATTAGACACTTAAAAGCATCCACGCCACAGCAGTGAATTATGCTGTCCCACAAGGCCCTACGCTCTTCTTCTTTTTTGTGGCAAAAGCATATTAAATGTTCAGTATGACCTTCGACCATCAGATTGCACGCTTTACACTCAGTCCGGAATGACCTTGACACAAACATACCCGTTAAGTTCATAAGCGTCGTACATGTTTTCTGGAGACGAGGGCTACTTCTGACCACAAACCATAGCGGCGAACATTTGTACTGCGTAATGATGTTTTGCAGGGCCTCGTCACTAGAAGATTTCGTCATGTTATCATACATTATTGCTTTCACGCGCATCATAACATTTCTCTGAAGGATCCTTTTCCAGGATACCTTATTTGGGAAATCACCAGAACTAATATATACGTTTAGATACTCAACGAGACTGTATTTTTGGAGTAACTTATATATGTCCGGTAGAAATCCAGTCTTCTGTTTATCACCATTCATGAAAAGTAGAAGTCTGTGTACGAATATTTGTTTCGCCAGATAATGGCATGGTAACAAGCACAGTTGGCCTAGAAATTGGAGTTTTCGATACTCAATTATTATTTCAACTGGTGTCATGTCTAGCGTACAAAGCGCGAAGTTCGTAGACATATATATTTGAAAATGTTGCATATGTTTGACACAAAAGCGATGGGCAAGTTCTAGTTTATGAATATCGTCCTTAGAATAAACACTCCACATTTCACAGCCGTATAAGGCTTTTGGTAGGATAACGGATATATAAATAGTTCTCAGCGTTACCGCACTCATCATGTCCGGATGTATCCCACTGTTAATAATACTAAAATATATCCCACGGAGTTTCACACTTGCACTATGAATCAATTCCTTACAAGTCAATGTCTCATTGCAGTCTACACCTAAATGAGTATATTTATTTACTTCGGTTAACATGTTCTGTCCGAGAAGAAATGGTTTATGTTTAACCGCTTTTGATATGTTAAAGGTAACAACAGCACACTTTTGGGGATTGTATAGGAATCGCCATTTCTTTGAGTATTCGTAACATATTCTTAGCATATTGTCCATCCCTATTTTTGAATAGGATATCAAAACCATATCATCTGCTACTGTAGGGGAACTCATTTTCATACCGTATATGCATACTCCGTTGCCACTATCCTCTAGTTCTTTAATGAGACCATCAATATACAATAAATACATGATTGGAGAACTTTTCCCTCCTTGGCGGGTCCCTTGCAGCACTGGAAATTCCGCCGACTGAATGCCTTGATAGCGCACCTTACTCTTTGCGCCAACATACATATTTCGCAGGGCCATTAACGTGTTATTATCAATACATTTGTTGTCCGGTATATGGTCGTCGGCTTTGAGGGTCAGGAGTTTATAAAATAATCCGTCATGCCACACCCGGTCAAACGCCTGACGACTGTCAAGAAAACACAAATATACAGGTGACGAGTATTCTCGGGAGAAATGTAGTGATTCACGGAGAGAAAACGACGTCATCAAACAGCCAAGTTGTTGTTGAAATCCACCCTGCTGTATGTTAAGAGTAGAGATTATTTTCTCTTTGCATCTGTCCAGCAACACCATCTCATATACCTTGAGCACCGTTGAAGATAAAGTGATCGCGCGGTAGTTATTTGGGTTATCTCTACTTTTGTTGCCTCCCTTATGTAATGTTATTATGTCTCCCCGTTTCATTTTATTTGGTATATGTCCGGACCTCAGCATATTAGTAAATATATGTGCAAGGCACGGGGATACAATGTAGTTTGCAAATAACAAATGTTCATGTGTGATCCTGTCTGGTCCACAGGCTTTACCTCGAGGGAGGGATTTTATTGATGATGCCACTACCTCAGGCGAGACTATTACACAAGTATCGAGTGAAATATCATTAAATGTCTGTTCCACAGTGCGCTCTACTGTTCTTTTCCATACTTTATCAAGATCGGTCGATTCGGTTGGTGAATAAAGGTCTTTGAAGTACAATCCCCACTCTTCAACAGTTTCTTCTCTGCTAAAGCATACCTTATCCCCGAATTTCAAACCGCATCCTATCTTAGATTGGGACTGTTTTTTCCTTGAATTTACTGTTTTCCAAAATCGAACATTATCAGTTTCAGCAGCTAGTTCTAGGTTTTTATCAAGCATCATAATGTACTCATTGACTACCCGCCTATGTGTCCTCCTAAATAGAGCTTTGGCTGCCTTATAGTAAACGTACTCATCACAGTTGGCATTACGAGGCCTACCAGCCCGACACCATCGATCACGCGCACCCAACATTGCATTATGGAGATCTGAAAGTTCATTTGACCAGTACGGTTTTAAATGTGCCTTAAATGTTTTCTTTGGAAAGACATTATCTGAGCATGCAATTAAATGTTCACATAAGCGATCATACATAGTATCAATGTCCTCGTTAGTAACTTTACCATTATATATGTATACCGAGTCTACATCACTTTCTAGTGTGATGATGTATACCGTTCAACATGCTGTGAGCGGACCTTTTTCCAGTTAATACAGTTTTCCCGCTCGCCATTATTCTCAACATGTAATGGGGAATTAACTATGATTTTTAAACAACATAAAATAGGCCTGTGCCTAGAAACATTCAAGCAACAATCATCTGCAATCTCACAGTGAACAATACAGTCAAGCATTTCATGTTGAACAAAAATATAGTCTAATGTAGATGTATACCGTCCGTCATATGAAACAAATGTGTTGTTACACCCTTGGCAATTGTTCAGTAAATTGCAAGCCCACAAATTACAATCATTAACAAAACTGAGCAACCGTCTGTCCCTGTTATTTAGGGTCTGTGCCCTTAGTTTGCTATTAAAATCGCCCATAAATATAACCTGACCTTTGTCACAATATGCATTAAATAGATCATACAATGTTGTAACATATTCATCATACTTTCCTATGGAATGATTACTGCACGGTAAATAAACTTGGAAAATATACACATATTGGCCCGGTGTTATCTGCAATTGGATACCAATAATTCTATCATCATCTACATCCAATGAGGAAATTAAATTATCAAATCGTCTATGAAACAATAACGAAACACCACCTTGACGCCGATTATCACTGTCACATACTGTGTAGTGCTTAAATTCACTCGATATCGAGTCCATAAAGTGAACATTTTTCGGTGATAACCAGTGCTCGGAAATACCACATATGTCTATTTCGCCGTGTTGAAGGATTTCATCTAAATATCCGGCACTGGACATAATGCCTGTAACGTTCCATGTAATGAGATTGAGGTTGCATATAGCCATAAACACACAAAAACACAATAATACAGACATACATAAATCAGCACACATTTTTAGAGAATACATTATCATGATTGCACAGTTAATCTACGGCGTACGATCGAAGAACATTGAACCGATTGTCCCGTGATCTCTCCTTCCGACCGCCGCTCCATCCGTCGTCCCGGTCTGCAGTCTTCGCCGCTCCTCCCGCACGAAACCTAGGTGGAACGTCCTGTCCGAGCCACTGCGCTTGCACATCTCCTTGCCGGATTCCCGAGGTAAAGTTACCATGACCGCTCGATGGCAACCGTTTCCCGAATGAGGGAACACGTGCACGCCAAGGCTTACATGTCACATAGCTTGGCCAAAAACCGTCCGAAAGTACTCGTTTCGAGTTGTCGTCGGCCGACAGGCAAAGTTTTAGGAACACTTTCGAAGGATTCTTACGTAAAGGAAACACCTGAATCGATTTAACATCCAAACCTTTCTTTGAGACCACAGTTGCTAGAAGTTCTGTGTTAACATTGCTGTTTAAACCAAAAACACAGAACCGTTCAGTGTGGTGTTTCTTACGTACAATCTGGAAGCCATCCCACTCAATATCCTTTACACAAGTAATCACGGGAATTGGGTTTCCTGACTCTTTCTCCATGACGTCATCATTATGTTGCCAAAGTGACATAGGTTCCATGTCAACGTCCGTCGTGACATCTTCTGTAGCCTCCGTAGGAAGTTCAGGAACACCGTCGTCGAAATTGCCATGATTCTGCATTGCATCGTTTATATCGCAGAGTAGCACATTATCACATTCCGGTACTAGGTTTGAAACAGTTACAAGGTGATCTGTATCGAGAAAACATTCCATGTGCCTCACTCTATCTTCGAAATCTGTTACTCGGCCTACCATGGCGCTAGTCAGTGAGCGCATAGTATCAACAGACGAGCCCGTGAATTTTGCTATCGCATTACTACACTCAAGTATTTCTGCTTTTATGTTCTGTAAAGCACTTTTTGTATAGTGCATTTGCTCTGTTCTTTGCCTCTCATTAATATGTATGGTTTGCTTCATTAAGAGTAATCCAGCCTGAAGCGATGCGACAGTGTCTTTAAGTAAAGTTACCTCTTTCTCACAATTGCACTTTTCTTCAGGCTGATTAGTCAAACCCGTATAAAGCTTGCGTGCTACGGATGCCTTCCGTGTTTTTGCCCGGCTAATCATGTCCTTCAGAACGCTTGGATCACGACCCTCCGTTACGTCGATGATGTGGTAAACATCTTGTGCAAGTCGCGCAGAAACTGGTTCGCCGTTTCGGGTTACCATGCGCCGCTTAAGTTCCGCGTCCTGTCCATAGGGAAAGTCCAATGCCGTCCGTTTTAAGTGATCAAAATATTGACGCCTTAGTCTCTCAAGATCGCTTTCACTCGCAGAGTACTCACGTAATATTTGTTGAACACACATGTCCCTTGGTAGCTCGCGGTATAGCGTTACAAGAGCTCGGTATTCCTCCACAGCCCGGAAGTCCATATCTCTTGTATAGCTTGTTTCATCAGTGTCGCCAAGGTGACCATCAGGAGACTGGTCATGTGACCAATCAATGGATACATCATGTGACGATGATGCACTGCTCGTTGATCTCGTTGATCCCTGATCGTCATTATCACTATCCGCCAACTGACCCAGAGATAAATCCGTTAAGACCGTTAATTGGTCGTTCTCACTACTACCCACAGTTAAATCCGACATAATGTCCACAGGTTGACAAGTGTTCACGAATCACCAATATTGACACCAAGATTTATAAATCCCGCCAAAAATACACAAAGAAAAATCAAAGTTTTCCAAATAACTCATTAATTCAGTTTTCTGATTATTATCTCATTCCGCGCCGTCTTCAACTGTGGCGTATGCTATTGACAAAAAATGGGGTTAACAACGGAATCATTTTTTTCTCAGGTATTTACGACTCTTTTTTTTAAAGATTATGTCTACAAAAAAGTACAACATGAACGTTTGAAACGTTTTCATGTTTCAACATCCACACGCGGTCTGACACTTTGTAGTATGCCCCCCGATTAAATCTGCAGCGGATTTATAGAAGAAATAATCAAATAAAATACAGGGGTGGTTGGAGAATTTGGCTAAATTGAAGTTTATGGGGTGAATATTGAAGGTCAAAAATAATACAGACAGGCAGAAAGACAGAAAAATTATTCAAATCTCACTTTTATACATTCATGGAATAAATACAGATAAATCATGCAATAATAATGTATAAAACCACTCCTCATGGAGTTATGAGAGACTATTTGCTCAATAAAAAACAATAAAATATATCAACTTTAAAACATGCAGTATAACTTAAAATATTCAGAAATAAAGATAAGGGAATGATCATTATTGTACAAAACATGCAATAAAACATATAAACACTAATTACTTGTTATACAGATACTGACGTCGGAGTTTTAGGATATCATGGCAGGTTTTGGCACTGTGTTTAACAATACATGTAGTTTCATTTGAAAGAAGGAATGAAAGTTTTTCGTTATCCGATAATTAATTGAAATTATCATTAATATCAATAACTTTTAACAACAGTAAATGTCGTAGATTATTATATGAAGGACAATGTAATAAAACATGACATTGATCTTCTACTATGTTATGAAAGTTAAAACAGGTTCTTTGTTCAACGTTGAGTGATTCATAGCGGCCCGTTTTAATGGCGCCACTCCACATCTAAATTTAGCTAACGCACTTCTGTAAAGGCGGGTAATAGATGGGCTTTGAACATAGTATTCTGTTTTATATGTTTGCTTAAAAGTTCTGTATAGCCGCAGTTTGTTGCCTCCATTTATCTGTCGTATGCTTGTATTTTCATTTATAACGCCATTGATGGTGAATTTGGTCAAGCATAGTTGTATGACACTTATCTATTAATCTAAAGTGTTCAGATCTACGAATTTTAACGTTTATATCCAAGTTATAGTCAGCTATATCTTTCACTTCATTCATTACAGTACGAGTCCAACACTTCTTATAACCAGATATTGCTTTAAATACAAAGTTATTCAGTCGATTACTGTCCATATTAGCTAATCGGACCCAATGGGAAATGACAACTTTCCATTGTTTAACAAGAGGTGGAGTCTATCCAATGTCACAATTCACAGCGGCGTTTGGTGTATATTTTCCTACTCCAAGGAAGAAGCGACTGGCTCTGTGCTGGACGGCATTAATGCAGGCGAATTCCCGTGTTCCCCATATCGCAACACCGTAGCTGATGGTTGGCCAGACTACTGTGTCGTAAAGTTTCGTAAATACGTTAAATGGCATGCCTCCCATGGCTTTAAATTTTGATATAATAAGTCCAAGGGCTCGTGTAGCTGACTGGGCAACGTATTTTGCAGTGATGTTATAATCGAGAGTGTCGTTTAGTAATAGTCCTAGGTAACGATATTTTTCTACCCATTCCAATTCATTATTACTACATTTGAACTTTAACTGTGTATTCTGTCTAGACGGATTTCTAAAGTGCATAACCTTGCTCTTCTCAATAATAACGGTCATGTCGTTTGTGCAACACCATCGCGATAGTATGTCTAGCAAATGTTGAAAAACGTTTTCATTTTCGGCAATTAACACTAAATCATCCGCATAAAATAGGTGACTTATTATCTTGCCGTTAAATAAAACACCTTTATTTGAATGCTCAAATAGTTCGCTGCAGTCATTTAAAAAAAGGTTGAACATTGTCTTGGAAACCAGACAGCCCTGTTTCGGGCCAGTGGATACGTCAAACCAATCGGTTGTATAATTGTTCACGCGCACGGCACATTTGACCGATATGTAAAGCGACTTCAGAGCAGTCAACATTTTGCAGTGTATTCTTAAGTTCCCTTCCAATTTAGCCCATAGCTTACTTCTATTAATCCGGTCATAGGCATTGGAAAGATCGACGTATGCAACAAAGGTATCCTTCTTTGTCTTTTTTTCTAGCGTCGATTATACTAGTTAAAGTTGATAACTGGTCGATCGTACTCCTTTAACGTTTAAAATTCCATCGTTCTTTAAATGTGTTTCTGCTATACATACAATGTCAATATTTAATTGATCAATACAATTTTTGCGTATTTGATAATTTTCCGACATTTCATTCCGACTGAAACCGTTTGTGTTCCAAAACCCGCATGAAACCTAGTATTGACGGTAATTATTTCTGTGACGACTTTGGTAACCTTGGTTACCGTGGGTGTAATTTCTTCGGTCCTCACCGTCATGATATCCCTGGTGGCGGCGGCTTGTATCACGTGCATGGTCGCGATGGCGCGTCTCGTGTCGGTCACGTGACGACTGATGCTCATGGCGATATGAAATACGGTCGGAATCATGACGTCTTGTGAAGGTTTCATCTCGGCGTCTGTGATCTGACCTGCCTGATCTCGTGCGTACCTGGGGAGGGGACGTAATAGTAATAGGTTAAGTGGCTTGCGATTATTTGCTACTTCAAGTACATTTTTTTTACTAAAACGTCATGTATAAACAGTGTTATATGCTTAAATGTTAGAATTCTCTCAGAATTGCAACGGAACATTTTATTTCATAAGACAGTTTTAGAGGGGTTAAGCGTAATAGCGCCACCCTATTCGCCCATTCCCACTAGTTGAACCATTATAAAAGCTTTGTCTTGACATGATTTTCCATTATAATGACAAAAACAGTATGACTATCTTAAGTAAAAGACGGAACATAATACTTTGAACAACAACGGCCACATGTTGGATTCGCTCATGTTTGCGTTTTCCCGGTAATGCATCTAAAATACTTAAAATATAATAATTATTTTACTTTTTGATACCGAAATTCAGTGAACAGTGATTGCTTGAACCTTTTGACCTTGTCCAAGCTTAAAAACCTCACAAAAAAAATCATCGTCAGAAATCCCCGATACCCTTCTACCTGCATAAAATCCTTGACCGTTCACGGCGCGCCAAAAAAGGATAATGGATGACTTATGTTTGATCTTGAGGTGATGACGCAGGGCTGACCTGGGAGTGGCTGCTGTACCCCTTACATGTGACCTGCAAAATGGACTAGAAACTTATGAACCTCCTCCACGGAGCCTCTTTTTCCTTCTGAGGATTTCACATGCGGACTTTCCGTAAAAGGGCATTTTCTATGGAATGCCGTTAGGGCCATCGCCTATGAATGTGTTGATCTGAAACGCGATACTCGATAGTACGATGATGAAAACGCGACAGTAAGATGATGAAAACGCGATAATACGACAGTACGATCATGATAATGCGATAAACTATCGTGTTTTCACCATCGTACTTTCGCGTTTTCACCATCGTAACATCGTGATTTCGCCTTTTCATCATTGTACTGTGGCGTTTTCATCATCGTACTGTCGTGTTTTCATCATCGTTTTATCGCGTTTTCATCATCGTACTTTCGTGTTTTCATCATCGTAGTAACGCGTTTTCATCATCGTGCTGTCGCGTTTTCATCATCGTACTGTCGTGTTTTCATCATCGTTCTATCGCGTTTTCATCATCGTACTGTCGTGTTTTCATCATCGTACTGTCGCGTTTTCATCATCGTGCTGTCGCGTTTCCATCATCGTGCTGTTGCGTTTTCATCATCGTACTGTCGAGTTTTCATCATCGTACTTTCGCATTCCGCCGCGCATGCCAGAGAAGGATTTGCCCTTGTGACAACATGTCGAATGCAGGAGTGCGTTTCATAGCATTTTTACCTGGTTGAACGGTCACCTGCTTTAAATGGCCACCTGCCTAAACGGGCCACTCCAAATTCCCCCCGTACGTTTTTACTATATAATGTACGCGCATTAAGCGGCCAACTGTCTAACGCGGCCACGGCCACTAATTTTTGTCCCCATGAAGCCATATAAACACTAATTAGCGGCCATTAATCCCTTGTCACTGACACTTCCGCTTATGAATTTTTCCAATACACAGCTTTAATTGCGTATAGAAGTTTACGGAAAAGAACGATGGCCTCGGGTATCTCCGTCATCCAATGAAAATGAATATTGCATCACACGATTGCCATGCGTGTTTACTCATCGAGAAATCATGTTTATTACACGTCGGCGAATGTTTTGATCAAAATTGACACAATTAATAAGATAATAAAATAATTACGAAGATAATTATTAAATACCGACAAAAACACCGGTTTTTATAAATTCACAGTTTGCATTGTCATTCGAAAGCGTGAAACGAGTTACGATTTTTATACACTTCAATATTATTTTTCAAAGTGCACGGATTTATATTTCTACGAACGGATGTTTACAATGCATTGTTCTTGATATTTTTTTACCTTTGAATATGACTGAAACTTAGACTAATCGAAAGTGTTTAACTCTAAAAGAACGTGTCGAGTTTATAAAGTTATTAGAAAACGGCCGTAGTGCAAGTAGTGTTGCCATGGAATTTAACTGTGGAAGGACTCAAATCAATTTCTTACTTAAGCGTAAGCGTGAAATGTGTAGACTGATATGTGGTGTGTTTTGTTTATGCCTTGTATCAACATTTATCTATTGTATTTTATTTATAAATTTGAAATAAATTTATTTTATCTATACAAATGTATTTGTATTCAACCTTCTTCAATAATACTGATACAGATGTTACTGATTGTGGTGTGAGGTGGTGGTTAAGATACATACTCCATCTCTGAATAAAGCTCAAGGCGGAAATGTCAAACCTGGATTAAGTGGCCACCTGTCTTAAGCAGCCACTTTGATCATTACCCAAGGGTGGCCACTTAATACAGGTTTGACTGTATGCCATTATCGTAAATATACAATCATAGTAACGACAAACTTAATGACAATTACAAAGGCGTTTAAGAAATGTCTCGTCAACTCTCCAGTCGTTTAGAAAAAAACTAACAATAGAGCAGCGTTCAAGCGAATGACACGTGATAACGAGTCTTGATAATTTGTAATTACTGATCAAGGTTAAAATTGTTCCACACAGACGACATCGAAAAAGGCATCTTAAAGGCCAAGTGCCACTTAGGATCAAATTATAAGAGGAAAAAGGTGAGTGTAGAACTACGAGAGAGTCTCAGATAATGAATGATAAAATCCCGAGGTCCACACGGTACTTTTTAAAATGAAATGTATGTAGGGAATGTATAATAGGGAAATACAAACGAAACCCCTATACCACTGACTCCGTATATGCGAATGAGTTAAATAAGTAGGCGTAGCATAGCGCTTTGTAAACAGTACCTGGGTAGTTGCCGGATAAGACTGAATTAATAACTAGAGAAATACTGAACATTCTCAAATTAAATTTCACATTAAGAAAATTAAGCTTCTGTGTCTTAAATAATTGTAATGCAAGCATTTCCGAATGAAAAAATTATGTACCAAAACTGATTGTCGTACAGTCTCACATTTGAGTAGAATCTAATAGTGAACTATTTAATGAAAATAACAGTGTATCATTATTTTGTTTAAAAAATATTTAAAACAAAAACTTCTTGTTAAAAAATGGAAATCATTAGTATATAAAGCAACATAGAATTTTGGCATTAAAAGTCACGTGATATGCAAATTTCGTAATGACGTTGTGCGTGCTAAATTTAGACTATCCACTCGGTTTAAATGAATTATGTAATAGCGATAAATGCATTTTTATCATCCTGGTGGCTAGAAATTCAGAAAGGTTAAGAGAAGTCATTTTGGAGATATATACAATAAAATAAGTCTACATCATTGAAACATGATGGGACTTTAATTGCTAAGATAAAACTAGATTATAAATTCTCAAAATATAGACTAAAATCTGGCCCTAAATTTTTTTAGGTATCGGGGGGCTGTATCTAATACTTAATATGAAAATATGCTTTCGGTTGCCAAGTCCAAAAACATTAATTAATAGTACACTATCTGGTCCAAAACGAATAATACTAGTGCAGAGATATAGACATGTTGGTAAACAGTACATTGCCAGGTCAAAAAAAAGAATAATAGTGCAAATATTGACAAGTTGCTAAGACCTAAAAAATCAATTGTGTGGTTAGGGTAACATGGCCCCCAAGAATAGGTAGGGTAGGTAGGGTGTTTTTATTATTTTTTTAGGTTTTTAGTTTGGTACATGTTTGTTTTCTTTGTTTTTGTCCCATTTCAACAGTATTTCAGTATCATTAGGACTTTACTGGGGCTAAAGATTCGGTAACACTGATTTTCCTGGATAAACAAACCCTTAGTTTGATTGACTGGCGCTCTCCAAACTGAGCCAGCCGAGTTTCGTTGTCATTCGTTACACACCTTCCGAATGCAAAACATATTGATAATTAAATGACAATATTGACCTGCTTCAGCATCTCAAAAACATTTCCCTGCCATTCTCCAAGATGTAGAGTTAGGAATATTTTATAAAATGTACAAATGGCAAACTAAAAAAAATATGATTGCATCATTCGATAAAAACATGACAAGTGAAAAGGGTCGTGTCTGGTCTTGCAGTGGTGGGTGGGGTATATTAAAATTAGACGACATTCAACCGACAGGAATGTCGTACAGCTGTTCTTCATACAAACGGGTTAATAGCCCCTTGTCGGATGTTGACATGTCAATCTCGGATACAGTATATAGACCCCGGCTCGCACAAAAACATTATCTCTACATCTTCGAAACTCATCTTGGGTGTTACGAGTTTAAACTCCCGATGTTATGGAGTGTTTTGGCAACCACACGCCGTTTTTACGATCTTTATGACGGAGGAATTGGTCGCCATGTTTTAGTTGTGTAGCGATTCGCTCGACTTTTTTTTTGCTGTAGCGATTTGCACAACTCATTTTTTTGTGACGAGCCGAGCATAACGCCCGTACAGTTCCGTACCGGGCACAAAAGTCCCATCAAAAACAGTAGGGTATTTTTCAGGTAGGGTAGGGTAGGCCCAAAACAATAAATAATAGTGCAGAGATAGACTCACTGGTGTACAGTACATTGCCTTGTCCAAAACAATGAATACTAATACAGAGATAGACATCCTGGAAAACAGTACATTACCTTGCCCAAACCAATAAATATTAGTGCAGAGATAGACATCTTGCTATACAGTACATTGCCTTGTCCAACACAATGAATAATAGTGCAGAGATAGACATACTGGTATACAGTACATTGCCTTGTCCAACACAATGAATAACAGTGCAGAGATAGACATCTTGCTATACAGTACATTGCCTTGTCCAAAACAATGAATACTAGTGCAGAGATAGACATCTTGCTATACAGTACCTTTCCTTATCCAACACAATGAATACTAGTGCAGAGATAGACATCTTGCTATGCAGTTCATTGCCTTGTCCAAAACAATGAATAATAGTGCAGAGATAGACATCTTGCTATACAGTACATTGCCTTGTCCAAAACAATGAATACTAGTGCAGAGATAGACATCTTGCTATACAGTACATTGCCTTGTCCAAAACAATGAATAATGGTGCAGAGATAGACATCTTGCTATACAGTACATTGCCTTGTCCAACACAATGAATAATAGTGCAGAGATAGACATCTTGCTATACAGTACATTGCCTTGTCCAAAACAATGAATACTAGTGCAGAGATAGACATCTTGCTAAACAGTACCTTTCCTTGTCCAACACAATGAATACTAGTGCAGAGATAGACATCTTGTTATACAGTACATTGCCTTGTCCAACACAATGAATACAAGTGCAGCGATAGACATGCTGCTATACAGTACATTGCCAGGTCCAAAACAATGAATACTAGTGCAGAGACAGTCATGCTGGAATACAGTTCATTGCCTTGTCCAAACCAAAAAATACTAGTGCAGAGATAGACACGCTGGAATACATTTCATTTAGGTCCAAAACAATGAATACTAGTGCAGAGGTAGACTCACTGGTATACAGATCACACCAGACATGAGCCTCCCTGAGGTTCATTTCTTAGAAGTATTGGTCCTAGATTTTAACAAGAACTGTCCAGAGATTAAACTTCCATATCCATCCATACCAACCAACCTGTTTCCTTTCAAATTATTCATGATGCCGTGTGTACTTGGCAATAACCTTGTCCTTAATTACATCTATACACTTAGTTGGTGAGTTAAACCACATTGTTGAGAGAACTTTTCTCATCTCAAAATATTATCCCAAAAGCTGTTATGAATTCTGTTCTGCAAAACATCTAGGTGTAGCAGAAAAGCATGTACTTATTGTACAGATCAAATACCGTATGTAACATTTCCATATGTATATAGTCTTGTGTATCTTAAATGCATCATCAGCAGACAAGCTTGGAACTGAAATCCGTTTACACTGCATTTCCCATGAAGTAGCGCATAACCTACCGTGGATCTTTCCACAATGCTTCAGTAGTGCTAATGTGTAATTTCGTAAAATGCTAAAGACATTTGAATTGTAAAAAAAGGCCAATGTAGAAGTCATGAATATGTTTATTTTATTGGTTGTCACTCTGACATGATTGTTTTATTTTTATAAACTGTACATGTATATTCTGAGGGGTAAAAGTGAAGCCGTTCTAAGTGGCATTAAATAAACAAGATATGTCACAGAGACAGCCCACTAGGCTATTCCATACTTAGAAGATTAAAGATTGCAAAGTTTTGTTGAAACACTGCTTAAATAGAACACATGCATAACCTTAAACCTTTGCTTTCACTTATCAATCTGGATAAAATAAAATTTATTTCATAAGAACTCAAGTAAAATATCATATATACTTATAAAAGAAATATTTTTAACATATGTTTAGCTTATTGGAAGCAAGGTAAGAGAATTCTCAAATTATTTAATCAATCACTCTGATATAAATAAACAGTTATAATTTAATAATTCAATAACAGCATCGTGCTACAAGCAAATAAAATATCCTAATTTTCTAACTATCACATTTGTCATTGGTAATCCTTGCTTCATCTGTCCTGGGTAATGTTGTAATTTTCCGTTTCATATTTATGGGCCTTTTTTCCAGTTTGAACAGCTTGTTGTAGTACGAATCATTTATAAAGTCATCCAAGTGCAGTGCCACGATTCTGTCACCAATCTTGGCATTACCCTGTTTTATCTTTCTTCCATAATTTGTTGGCGTCAAATCATTGAGACCAAATTCCACAGTTTTCTGTTTTTTTAAGCCATCTATCACAATTGCTATGTACCTGTCTGGTTTCGGTGTTTGATAAACCCTTATTACAGACAGTTTGTTCTGCCGATATAAGTTAAATGCAACATTGACTATCATGAAAGATATAAGGCATACATATCCTAAAAGGATGTCAGGAACTTCAATATCTAAAAGTGGAATCAGGACATCTTCAGCCTCCCCCGAGTTCATACATACAAACGTTCCAAAGCTTAGCATTGCGAATGCTCCAAGAGAAACGTAAAAGGTTTGTTTGATCCCAATCAAGTAAAGGCGTCGGTGATAGATGATGTGACAGTCCCTTGAAACCTTATCCACGTCATACATAGGCACTATGTGCTTCTTCCCGATGTCTGAACTGACAGGAATCTCTTCAGCAGCCAGTTTTGCTACACTGCTATCTGGTGAAGGATGAGACTTCAAATTTGGCGCATTCGATGCAAATCTTTGATGAAAAGTCACAGGACATTTTCCATGAGCTCTCTACAATATAAAGACAAAAAGTAAAAGAAAACATAGCATAAAATACAAATATCCATAAATATCATTTTACTGTACACCTGTGTGAAGAAACAAAAACACTTATATATAAAACTAAAAAATACCAATTCAGTAAAAATTGCTTTAAAATATAAGTATATAGTAACTTCAAAATTTAATACAGCACAATATAATTTTAATATATATGAGCTTGAAACCACACACATTCATTGCATGTGCTATGTGTTACTAGTAATATATTTTATAAACACTTATTTCTATTTTGTATTGATATTAGTTTTTATTCATTCATACTAGTACTCAAAAGTACAATGTATAAGCCCCTATCCCAAAAAAAATCTTTGTTTCCACTAACATCTCAAAATAAAAGGGTATGTCTACAGGCAGGCATAACTTTTTTTCTTTTTGTTTTTAGAACCAGGATTCTGTACCAAACCAACCAATATCAGTGTTAATGGTATATCACTATTGTAGAAAAATGTAAGCGTAAAATTGTAAAATATTAACATGTTCACTCAAATAAATGCATATTTTTTTAGAAATTACGGAAAAATCCATACTTGAACAAACAAGAGGGCCAAATGGCCCTGAATCGCTCACCTGTCATATATTGCACATTCTACCATTATATACAAATATTGAAAACGTAAGCCTATGAACACGGGGCGTGGCCAATTTTGACCCCAGGGCTAAAGTTTGAACATTCTTAATAGTGGTCCGATAAACGATGCTTCATACCAAATATCTAAGGCCTTCGCCTTTTGGTTTCGAAGAAGAAGATTTTTTAAGTTTTCATCATATACATATATAAGGAAACCCATGACCGCCCCGGTGGGGCCATTTTTTGACCCCAGGGCCAAAGATTGAACAATATTGGTACAAGTCAACAAGATGATATATCATGCCAAATATCTAAGCTCTTGTCACTACCTGATTTTACGTGTGTATCTATATATGTATATTTGTTATTAATTGTTGTATGTGGCCCATATTGAAAATTGGTATGTGTACTAAATATATTATCCAGTTTAAATTAAGACGTTACTTGTCTTTGTGAGTTCGGAGAAGATTTTTTAAGTTTTCACTATAACACATATAGAGAAAACCCATCAGCCCCGGGTTGTGGCCAATTTTGACCCCAGGGCCATAACTTGAACAAACTTTGTAGAGGTCCACTAGACGATGAATCATGCCAAATATCTAAGCTCTAAGCCACGTAAGTTCAGAGGAGATGATTTTTGAAGTTCTCACTATAAACATATAGAGAAAACCCATGACCCCCCAAGGGGGCGGGGCCAATTTTGACCCCAAGGCCATAATTTGAACAATCTTTGTAGAGGTCCACTAGACGATGAATCATGCCAAATATCTAAGCTCTAGTCCAAGTAAGTTCAAAGGAGAAGATTTTTAAAGTTTTCACTATAAACATATAGAGAAAACCCATGACCCCCCGGGGCGGGGCCAATGAACCCAAGGCCATAATTTGAACAATCTTTGTAAAGGTCCACTAGACGATGAATCATGCCAAATATCTAAGCTCTAGTCCAAGTAAGTTCAGAGGAGAAGATTTTTTAAGTTTTAACTATAAACATATAGAGAATACCCATGACCCCCGGGGCGGGGCCAATTTTGACCCCAGGGCCATAATTTGAACAAACTTTGTAGAGGTCCACTAGACGATGAATCATGCCAAATATCTAAGCTCTAGGCCAAGTAAGTTCAGAGGAGAAGATTTTTTAAGTTTTCACTATAAACATATAGAGAAAACCCATGACCCCCCGGGGCGGGGCCAATTTTGACCCAAGGGCCATAATTTGAACAATCTTGGTAGAGGACCATTTGGTGATCCTACCTATCATAAATCAACGGCCTAAGCCTTGTGGTTTGGGAGAAGAAGATTTTTAAAGTTTTTCCTTTTGGTTGCCATGGCAACCAGAGTTCTGCATGGAATTGAATTCTTTGAACAACTTTGATAGAAGACCACCCAAGGAACATCCCTATGAAGTTTTATTAATATTGGCCCAGCGGTTAAGGAGGAGATGTCTTTTAAGTAAATTGTTGACGGACGACGCACGACGGACGACGGACAAAAGGCGATCACAAAAACTCACCTTGTCACAAAGTGACAGGTGAGCTAAAAAGTGTAGGTGCAATGGATCAGGTTAATGGAAACAAACATTTATTTTTTACGCCAAGTGTAAAATAACAAGTTTAAATTGATGAACGCTGATGCGATTGCTGAAAAGTATCACCTGTACAAATAATCTGTAGACTTTCTTAGCAGCATTTTTATGGCCCAGTGTTGAAGCCTGCCTAAGCGGTAAGGTGGAGACGGTGAACAGAAACATCGCTATAACATCAGTGTCCAATGGCTGTTTGGTGCAGGACAAACATCTAAAATTTAAATAAAACCAGACATCAATTTAAAAACATATTCCATTTATCCTTTTCATTGTTTTGAATTTGACTTGAAAGTGCAACATCTCTTCTTTATAAAACTAATTTAAAAAAAACGGTTTCTTAAAGCTGTCAGAACTTATGATGTCTCGCAAATGTTGTCATAACTTATAGGATTTTTTTTCCTTATAAGAACAGGTGTTTGAAGACATTTTTTATGCAGGCATATACATATGATATGTGTGCATACAAGTCCATTACGCTTAAACATAATACTAAATACCATAATTATTCAAAATATCCTTAGATTTTGAGTTTAATTTGTTTTGTTTGTAAATAGTTTGATATCTTTCCAGATGGTTGTCTTTTATTCTGGATACAAAAAGTATTAAATGATTACAGTCAGTAAATGTTGGACATCTGACTGTTTTTCTGAATTAGGTGAATTAAACATGGGAATCATTGAACAAGTATTATAGTTTATGCCAACCATAAATTGCAGATCATTGTTTATCTAAACATGTACTTGTTTCCATTTTAGAGAAAGGATAATTATTTATTTTCTGTTTAGAAAGTATCTTTTTATTCTGATTAACATCGAATAAAAAGTCATTCCAGTTATTAATATCCAATATCACAAGCATATGTCTGAACTATATCGTCTGCCAATATTGGCTACTAAATTCAACAGGAGTTGAACCAATACAAACTTGTACCACCACGAAGAGAAGTACAAGATTCAGAGAAGTCTTTTAATATAAGTATTTAATAGTAAAACTTCCTTCATATAGTTATAACATATCATATATGCACTATTCAATAATATTAATATACATGATCTAAAATTCAATGGTGATAAGGTATGGATCCTTGTTATTTCCACACTATCTGGATACAGGATACATCTACTAAAAACTACATATATTGGCAACGTCAGCAAATCTGGTATGACTTCACAGTGGTACGAGATTGTAATCATTCTAATGGTACAACTTCTTTTGGTACCTACAGGATTAGGGACAATACACCAGTGGCAATGTTCATAAAACTTCTTAAGTCATTTCTTAACTTCAATCAATTAAGTCTGTCAATCAATTAAGTCTGTCAATCAATTAATTTCCAAGTCAAATTAAAAGAAAAGTATAAATATTTTTTGCATAAAGGTATGTATTTTGAATCAAATCAATGAAAATAAAAAGTATTTAAGATATTACGTAGGGATTAAATCGTATGTTAAGTAAGTTACTTTTAATGACTAAATGACTTAAGATCTTTTATGAATACCACCACAATTGTTATAAGGTTATAACAGAGTCAAGGAACCCACAACTTCCACCAAACAAAGCCCGAATAAAAGGTATCTAAACAAATTAAATTATATTCTCACTTGTTAAAAAAATTATGAACATCATTTTTAAAAATCAGAACGTGAAAACTGTCGGTCAGATGGACAAAATCCAGTGTTTCTGCAAGGCCTTTACGGCTAGTCGGGCCTGATAAGGCAAGGCTATAAGTATCGACACTTGTTAATTGTGCTGACATGATTTAATCTGCCTTGCGACAAGCCTTATCAAACAATCTTCATTTTTGACAAAACAGGTTATTGCTGCAATTGCATCGGTTGACTGAATGCCGGTAGGCGTGTCCTGAGTATTACAACATTTGTATCAGTATTGACAACAGCAAGAAGGCATGTTAGTGAGGACACACAGTGCTGTTTACCCATCTTCACAACAGGATGGAGTGAAAAACACCACTGTCAAAATATGTAAGGACCTTCATCCATATAAACGCCTATGATTGTGAAGCAAACAACAAGACTTTGTGTTCATTGACTTAGGCAACATAATTATGTTGTTTGTCGACTCGTATCATTTTGAATTGTAACTGAGAAGCATGGGTGAAGAAAAGATTATACCTTAGTATCACAATTTTACTCATTTTGAATAAAGATAAATTAAATTGAAAAAACACATTTGCATGAATGTATAATTCCCTTATAATTAAGCTTTTTTAATGATGGGCTGTTGCAGATTTTGCTGTGATGTTAACAGTGCCAATTGAATGTAAAACATACCCACGTTAAAACGAATTTGAGTCAACAAAATCATTGATATTTTTTGGTCAGAATACTAGAAAAATAACCAAAACAAGCGAAGAAATTTTTTTAACCTTTAAGCAAATATATTTTGTATTATAATTTATTTCATTGTAGTAGGTTATCCTTAATAAAAGCAACATATAAACAGTAATTGGAAACTTGTTTAAAATACAGGAAATTACACCATTTTGATTTCTAAAACAAACCAAATAGACAGTGGAGGGGACTATGTTTCAGGACCCATCGTCCTGACATATCTTATGAACTTTATGGCAGAGCCCCTACAACCCCTTACATTTTTTGATGGAAACCCTGAAACCCCTTACATTGAGTTGGACCCAGTCAAACTTAACGTTCAGCACGGCTGGATGGATGGTTTTCGAGGTGTCTGCTAATGCACCAGTCAATTATAACCATTGCCTCCCCAGGTTTTGGACTTATGGTCCAGCCGATCCCAGGTAGAATCCCCACCCCGCGGGCTCAAGCTGCTGGTAAAATATCCACAAAACCCCCCGCAACCCAAGGTAAGGCCAATGCCCCACTATTTTCGGCACAGAAAAAACACCACTATTTTCGGCACAGAAAAAAACACAACACATTCACCTGGCCCTTCAGGGCTACCTGAAAACACATGGTCAATTTCCCCCGCTATACCCCCGGAACTAGGGGGAGGGGGCATGATTACAATTAACTAATGCATAAATGGGCATCAGATATTAGACTAGGAGTTTTTTGATGATTTTAGTACCAGTCAGTGTTTTCAGGGAGTCAGTGTTTTCAGGGATAAAGAACAAATTTGTGTGAAAATGATTTGGACCGCCTTCGGTCCAAATTTTTGCTAGCCGTGACCTTCACAGTATGGTGATAATAAACAATTAAACGTAGTAGAAAATGTGTCTTCTCGATAACTTTGAGAAAGTATATATCAGAACTGTAACCGTTGACATAACATTAAAACTTCAAGCAAGTTATACCTTTAAAAATAGTTCAGTTACCTTCTGTGTTTTTCCAAGTAGTACCCGTTACAGAGGAGTTATATTTGCCGGGACCCGGGATCGATTGTCGGGGTAGGTATAAAATCCGGCCCTATAAGGCCTCTACAGAGATATATAGCCTATTATAGGTAAGAAAAACACGGCCCTAGCGACTAACTTTTTAATTCTTCACCAATTTAATACATTTTTGTATCGTTGTAAAGAAGAAACAACCAGCTTTCAGAAAATGTTTTGGCTTTTTAATTTCTAGTTTAAAAATTTATGCTAATATTACCTTAAAGTCATTGTTGGAAACAGCGTATTTTCACTACAGTACCAGTAGTGTCTAACTTTTCTAATTCTTGATACTTTTTTAAAGTTTTGGTATTATTGTTAAGAAGGAACAACCAGCTTTCAGAAAATGTTCTGGTTTTAAATTCCTATCTTTATAAGTTATGTAAATAATGTCTAAAGGTCACCGTTGAAATTCGCGTAATATCACATAGAAGCGCAAGTATGGAAAACACGGCCCTAGTGTCTTTCTATTTTAATTCTTCATCAATTTAATAAATGTTGGTATCGTTGCAAAGTAGACATAACCAGATTTTAGAAAATGGTTTTGGTTTTAAATTCCTACTTTTATAAGCTAAGTAAATAATGTCTAAAGGTCACCGTTGATATTCGCGGGTGCTTTACACCGAGCACGTTAAAGAACCAAGAGGTCTCTTCGCAAAGAGCTAGGGTATCGCACCCGGATCTCTTGTATCTCACTTTGTTTCTTCAAGTCTTCCAATGTCTGGATTTGACTGCGAATTGCTTTCACTTCTGTCTCATGTCACTTATGGCATTTAAACACAATTTAAGTCGTGATGGCGTCACGGCGGGGTCAAGCCATAATATGCAGCCAATGGGCGCGGGCAGACCTTGATAAACTCAAATAAACAAACAAAAGACAATGATCGGTAAACGATCAGCAACGGGCGCCCGGGATCACAAGTTTCTTACCTACTTGCACACATATTTATATCGAGAAATCCTTGCAAATCGTATCAGCGTCTGAAGCGGTAGGCCCATACCCCTGATATTTCGTTTGTAGCATCATACAGTGGTCCTCCACCAAGTTTTTTTCAAAATATTCCCATGGGAACAAAACTGGCACCACCCTGTTGTTCAAAAGTTTGCGATAGACTTTTATGGATAAATATTTGGATTTTTTGGTGTGTGAAACCGCTTACGTCCGAATCTTACTATTTTGTATATATCATCATATTTAATAATTTAGGGATGCCAAGGAATATTCGAAAATTCGATCGAACGTTTAATATTCGAATGTCAAAATCGGTATTCGATGAAATAAAATAATAAACCTTCTTCCTACAACTGTGCTGTTGTATATATTGGCTTGTCTTGTTTTTACAACGACTGACCCCAAATGCCCGAGGCGTGAACGTGATGACACTATACACGCGTCATATATCAATTAGGGACACATAGTCGGGGACTATAAACAGTACCCGTAATTTCACAAAAACTGGCTATAAGACAAGTGACCTCAAATAATGTTCAATTATTTTCGGAAAATTTTAATGACCATTACTAGGTTATATACGGAATCGGCCAAAGTGGTGTCATGACTTCCAATTTATCTGTGCAATATTGCTCAAATCGCCGTAATGATATGGATGACATGTGATAGATATATGCTGTTTCCATGTTTCGACAAAACGTTCGTGCTTTGAAATGTAACTGTTTAGAATAGCAATTTAGGTTATTTTCGTTTTATTTATCTAATTCCCGAGTAGGTTTGGGGTTTCCATAGATGTATTTAGTAGATGTCAATCCGAGAACGAGGCTGCTCGTCCTACAGAACGACCCGTTGGTGCATCACGACATTCAGCCAGCATTAGTTACGATCATCGCCTTTTTCAGTGGAACTGAAATGTGTCGCTTTAATTTGTACTATTGCTTTTGAAAAAAAATGTAAATGGGGAATTACAGTGCTAATGATTGGAAAAATCAGGGTCCTTCGCGTATACCGACTATGACGAAGAATGGTTAAAATGCCCCGGCTATTACTAAAGCAAATAATACTAGTATCAGAAATGGATGGCACAGTTAAACATCGTAGTGACCTCCTGGTGCTCCAGCATGTCTTTTGTCACTATTGTTGTATGTATATCTAAAATATTTGTAATACGTACTTTTTCTATAATTATAAAACAACATCTTGTTGTGATGGTGTTTTGTTTTTGTTTGTTTCTTTGTCTGAATAAAGTTCAGTTTCCAAATCTCCTCTTGCATTTAATTTAATTATTTTAAACATAATGCTGCAACATTTGTTTGTTTCAAGCTGTTTGCTAAAAGATGACTTTTTTACCAGTATTATGAACCAGACCTGCCCAAGACTCAGCAAGAGTTCAGCGATGAAGGAAGGAGGTGGATTCTGCGATAGCAGGTGAATGTTGCCTTCGACACTGCTGGCGACACTCAACAAGACATCGGAGGCAGCTTATCCCTGCATATACATTATACTGCAGATACTGCTGACCATGCCTGCCAATCCGCCTCATGTTAGCGCTCCTTCAGTTCCATGAGGCGTATCGAGACATACCTTCGTTCTACAATGGCCGGCGAGAGGCTATTCTCACTTGTCGTCCTCCATATTCATCGCGATGTTGAGATAGACATAAATAAAATCATAAACACTTTTGCTTCAGTCAAATGCGGGAACTTGGATTTCATTTAAAGACCCTCGATATATCATCGTAAATAAAACCAACTGGACACGCTTGTTTAACCATTACATATTTTCCATTTTGAAGCTTGTTTGACAAATTAGTATCAAAGCTTTGTATTTCAGTTCTGTTACTGTACACCATACGTAAGACAAAAATAAATTTTAGTCAAGTGCATTATGAAGCTATTTTTGATGACTAAAACGGCTCCAGAAACACGCCAAATCGCACCATATCGTATCTATAATTTAAAAAAATCTGAGGGGGAGGTCCCCCAAACCCCCCTACCAAGTCGGCCTATACTTCATAATAGGCCCAGCTACGCCCCTGGTAGTAAATGAAGTGATAAAAACATTAAACGCTCCATGGTGTTTGGAACGAACAAAACACTTGTATGAGATCATCATTTTGGAAAAGGTTGAATATAACTTAACTACTTTGTTTTTGCCGTAACTGGCGTTGAAACGGAAAATAAGTCAAAATGTATAATTCGAATGCGAAACTCAAGACTTCTATATTCGTGACCATTGTACTTGACTGAATAATTGTCATTTGTTGTTGGTAGTTGGGCATTGGAATGTTTCTTTAGTCGCATGCAACTATATGTTGCAGAAAGTTTGAAAGTATTTCTGTATTTGTTTTTTTGATAGTATTGGTATCGAAACTGGAACTATTTCAACACAGCATCATCATGCTGCAAAATGACGATGTCCAAGTGTCCATTTTCGCCACAATGTAATTTTAGTTGTGGCTTGGAATTTGACTTGGGTGTGTTTTTTAACAACACGCAAATTTATTTGCTTTAAATAAATCGATTTTTGCTGGCAATAGGCCAAACACGATGATTGCAGCACGTCTTGAAAAAGAAATAATATGTCACATTTGGTTGTATATTTTTTTCCACATGTACATGAATTGTGAGCAACGATCATATTTTTTTTCGATAACTAGCATTAAAACGGTGTATCTCTGGTGTGTAAAATCACGTTGACCAATAAGGCCACCATTAAACTTGACTGGAATTAATGTCGTTTGGTGTTGATAGTTCGACATTGGACAAGTGTGAGGTTTTGGCCATGCTTAATAATAAAAGCCCCAAGTAGACTCCATCCCATCGTTTACACGGTAAGGCAATTTTGATGAGGTTATGGTTTGTTTGTGGTATTTTTGTTTGTGTATGTGGTGTAAGTTTGTTTTTGGTGTTTGTATTTGTGTATGTGGTTTTAATATGTTTGTGTCTATAGCTCATTGTCGTTGAGGCCCTTGCCACGTGCCTTTAAATAGGGTTAGTTTTTTAAAAGTATCGACTATTGGGATTGTCACGGTATTTTTTGTTGTATTATTAAAATATATTGATCAAAACAAGTGTATACACTCATGAAAATAATAAAGGTTTATCAGTCAGACCATTTTGTATATTCCTAACCGCATGCACAGATAATTTACATTAAAATACTTGTTGAGTATGGTTTGCAGTAGGCCACATTCAACCACATATAACATGTGTGGGCGAGTTCATTTTGTTTTCTTGGTTTCGACCAAAAAACAAAAATAGACAAATATAAAGCTGGTAAAAAATTGATCATAGAACAAAAACTTTTACTTAAAAATGCTTAAAAGATTTGTCATGTTGTGTAGTCTGTTTTCGTGACAAATAACATCAAACGTTAAACTATTGTTTAGAAAGAAACTGAATAATGATAACGTTTTTCTGTGTATGCCCTAACTGGCATGGAAACGGGAAATAAGTCCAAATGGCGTCATTCGACTGCCACTATTTTATTGAATAGATATTTGTTATTTGGTGTTGGTAGTTCGACACGAGATGGTTTTAATATCATGCAAAATGATTTAAACATGTCGATCTGGGTTGGCCATGCCTACAAAAAATGCAGGAAGTCGTATAGGTATTAAATGTGTTTTATTGCTTTCAAAAAGAATAAAAGTATATGGAAAGGGAAAAGAATAATGTTTTAAATAAAACAGTTATATTTGATCCTTGATTTGAGAAAGGTTTAATAGTAAAATCCTTTCGATTATATTTGCCCTAAATGACATTCAAACGGGGAAACATGTCAACACCGCAGCTGCAAAATCACGGTGGACATAATGCGACTATTACAAGTTGGAAATTATTCATAAGAATTTTTGTTAACCACATGAAGATTTATTTTGTTTGAAAATGTGTCGATTTTGATTTGAAACACGCTAAATTCAGCCCCATATTCAATGAGGGATAATGCATGGAATTTGATAAAAAATGTTGTTGTTTTATTTAAAAAAGATTTCAAATATAAACATGGTTAAGAGTTATAATTCCAGAAAGAGTATTTTGTTGCATTGTTTCAGTACTTTTTTCTTGAAATATAACTTCTTTTGTCACATTTGATGTGGTTATTTTGCGGATAGTGACGTGAATCGCTAAAAGTAGATGAAAAAGGTAAACATTTTTGATTCAAGAACAAACACTCAAACATCATGTTTGAAACATAACATGTAACAAAACATGTATGCGATCATGAATTTGGAAAGGGTTTGGCGGTGGGAACCTTTTTGTATATTGTTTGCGCTAAATGGTATTCAAATGGGAAAATGTTTCAACTGCATCATCGGGCTGCATTATTACGGTGGCTATTTTCGCAACCATTACACATGCAATTTATTCCTTGTGATTCCACATACGAATTTGTTTTACCGTATGTAAAAGTATTTGCTTTGAACATTTGTCGATTTTGGTTTGAAGTAGACTATACCATACCATTAAACGCTCAATGCCGTTTGGAACGAACATAAGAAACAATTGTATGAGGTCATCATTTTTGAAGATGTTGAATAGTACTTACCTTTCTCCGTGTTTGCCGTAGCTGTCATTGAAACGGGAAGTTAGTCAAATTGCATCATTCGACTGCGAAAATCAAGATTTCTATATTCGTCACCGTACTTGACTGAATTAATGTCATTTGAGACACAGTGATTTGATGGGAATGAACTCCTGCTTTTGTGTCATTTGAACTGTACAAAGTTTAGTGAAAGTTAACCTAAAAAAAAATCTTCAGATTTATCAAAGGGGTCACTCATACCAACTATCTAGCTTGAATTAACTATGAATAACTGCAGTTTCACAATGTCAGAAAATCTCGAAACTATATTTGCATTGAAGATGTTCATTTTGGGTTAGCTACAACGTACAGAAAGGCTTACGTATTTGAAAAGGGAAACAATACTGATTAATGCAAACCTATTAAATATAATGTTTGATACAAAACAATTGAATGCAATTATTACTTTGGAAAATGTTTAACAGTTAAAACTTGTTTTCCGTTCACTAAAAGGCATCAACACTGACTATAAATGTAATCAGTGTATCACCAGGCTGCCGATTTACGGTCGTCAAATTCGCGACCATTAAACCTGGCATTTGTTGCTGGTGATACGTTGCAGAATGTTTTTATCGCATATAAAATTATTTGCTTTCAAACTTTGTCGATTTTGTTTTGCAGTTGGTCACATTCAACTCTGTTTAGCATATAGGAGAACGTATGGAAATTGTTTAAATTTCTTTGTTATTGGTTTCGAATGCACTAACATATTTCAGAAGAATCATGATTATAGGTCAACCGATTTTTGCTTCTTTTTTATCAAAGTGGCCATCTCCTAGATGACAAAAATGTAATATAATTTTTAATTTCGTCTTAGGTCGGCCTCTCATGACGCTAATGCCTAAAAAGCTGTGGATGTACGGTTTTTAAAAACAATTTTGTCCTATTGTGTGCTCTTATATTTGGCGAGAAATAACATGTACCACAAAAGAAATAGTGTTTGAAACATAACAATCGTATGAATTCATGGATTTGCAAGGAGTTTAATAGTAGTTTTTTTTTGTTGTTTTTTATGGTATCAAAATTCGACTATATTTCAACACAGCATCACCATGCTGCAAAATAACGGTCTCCAGGTGTCCATTTTCGCCATCATTTAACTTTATAAGATATTTTGAAGTTGTTGTTGGTCATTCGACATTTGAGTATTTTGTATCCACATGCAAACTTATTTGCTAAGTATTTAGTATCGAGTTTGGTTGACAATAGGCCACATGCAATGATAACAGTGCTGTATTCTATTCCTATAAAAGAATTGATACGTCCAATAGAGTGGTGTTCCGCAAGGACATTAATCGTTACCAACGGCCATATAGTGTTGTTTTTTTTGCCACTGGCATTCTCGGTGTATCTCTGGCCAGCAAAATCACGTTGGCCAATTTGGTCACCATTAAGCTTGACTGAATACATTCATTTGGTGCTGGTAGTTTGACATTGGAATATGTCATAAAACATATTGATTGAAGAGCAAACACTTCAACATAATGTTTGAAACAAAACAAATATATGCGCTAATGAATTTGGTAAAGGTTGAGCAGTGGGAGCCTTTTGAATATCCCTAACCGCGTGAAAATGTATTTACAATGATAAATTTTCGATCATGTTTTGCAGTAGGCAACATTCAACCAAATGAAACCGGTGTGGGAGAGTTCAAATGCTTTTCTTGGTTTCAAAAACAAAACAAAAGTATATACATATATAAAGTAGGTAAACAATGTTGATCACAGAACAATAACATTTATTTAAAACATCAAACGTTAATCCGTTGTCTAGAAACGAACACAACAATAACAACCTTTCACTGTCTTTGCCCTTAATGGCGTTGAAATGGGAAATATTGTGGGGACTCCCACAATTAAACTTGACTATAATACTTCATTTGGTGTTGACAATGTTCACAATATTTAATGGAATAAAAAAATGTGTTGATCATTCGACATTGGAATGTTTTATCATCCACATGCCAAACTATTTGTTTTTGAAAATAAATTTATTTTGTTTGCAGTAGGCCAAATGCAACCCCACACAAATGTAGGAGAATGTACGGAAAATATTAACGTGGTCAGAGTACTTGGCTGTATGTTGCCTTGGACAGGTTCGAATATGGGTAAGCTCATGTCAAAATGAAGGTCATTAAGTTATATCTTAGACGAATAAATTCCCGTCATATATTTAAAATATTCGTTGTTAAAAAAATATTTTATTTCAGTTGATTTTTTTACTTATTTTTTTACTTATTAAAGTGGCTTTATGAAACGGTCCCTTTTTGAAGATAAAGTCATAAATGTAAACTGGTAAAAAATCAAATCAACAAAATCAAAACCACGGATGATGTATAAAAAATCGCCATTTTTAAATATGTTCAAATTGAGTATTTTTACTTCTGTTTAAGCTGTCTAGATACTCAATTGAACATTTTTTTGTAAATCCAAGCATTAAATATTTCAACTTGCAGTCACGTTACTTACGTTGCTAACGCTTTTCGGCAGTAAAGTAAATAACTGACAATATATCTCTAACTTGAACGCCAAAGAACGTAGCATGGCTAATTTTTAAAATAGTTCACAGATGGTACATACTATGCAGGGTACATATGGAACCGTAGCAATCCTATTATCACCTCATGTGTTTGGGACATGTAGGTTTGCTGGCCATGGTCTTAGAAAATTGTCAGCCCCTTTTCACGATGTAAATGAATTGGTTGTTAATTAACTATTACACTATTTAAACAACATTTCATTTTTATACTTTTCCTAGAATAGAATATAAGTTTAGTTCTTAATACTAAATATTCACGCACAAAAAAACAGTATAGAATACCATTTCAGTGTCATAACAGTAAACTTGAGAAACTTTGGGAAAACATTGCACCTGATGTTGGGTCCGCAATTATGAAACTTGCTTCGTTGTGTATCGTTGGCCATTTGGCTAAGGTTCATGATTTAATATGGCAGTTTCATTGGTTCCGCAAATCGGTAAGGACTCTCACATATGCACAACCACCCATAAATTAATACGGTTGAACGGCTAAGTGGGCTACAGAACATTGATTGATGCTAGAGTGTTAGGATAGGTAGATTTATGGTTAACGTTAAATCGAAAGAAAAAGATGTTCGATAAAACCACCAAACTATATCACACTCAGACCGAAAAGATCTATGACAAGTACGGTTTAGTCATAAACGAGGTTTAATGTACACAATGCCCTTCAAAAAAACTTTTATGGAACTTTGTCAGAATGGTATCTAGGTCAACATGACAGTATAACAAACATCAGGAAACTGCCAACAACTACAAAGGTCACTTTGTTTAAGTTCGATAACCTTTCACAGGTCACTGTCTAAAACCATTGGAATAGTATGTTTGTAGTTGGAAGTGAAACATTATATTAATTTGTATATCTTAACACGAGAACCGATTGGTTGTAACGGAAATGTTCATTTGTGTATCCACGCACCCGTGTGAACAATTATTGCCATTAAACTATATTTTATTATATTTATTTAATTTCAGATGGACGCTCAGTCGCTCATGTCCGACCTGCTATCGCTGGCTTCGGGAAAGTCCTCCAAAACCGTTAATCATGACGTCATGTCGTGTCACTATGGCAACGAGTTCATCGCAGACGAGACCCAGCACCGCTACGAGGCGCTGGTTTCAGCCTCATCACCAGACGAAAGTGACGTCAACACAGCAGACTACTACACCATGCCGTCCTACATCAGCTACAACTACTTTGACGCTAGCGCTGCGCCAACTTACATTTCTGGAGACTACCGTGACATCGCTCCCCAGACGTTATCATCATGGCCAGGTCGTTCAGCTGATGTCACTCACCCTCTTACAGCCCCATCTATCTCTGCAAACAATATGCCCGATCTGCCTTTCTCTGTGGACGCGATCCTGGGTAGATCCTCACTGTCCCCTAATGTTTCTCCAGCCAGCTCTATGCCACAATTCCAGTCGCCCGCGGCTGTATCGTGTAACCTAGGTGTCCCGCAGTTCACCTTCACCCCAGATGATTGGGACAGCTTCCAGAGATACCGCGTCGCAAAGTCAACCTTCCAGCAGACGACATCTTCGCACATCTTCTGGTGTCATGCCTGCAACCGAAAGTGCGCTGGTGAGAACGAGGCTCGACGTCATCAGTATGACCACCACGTGACCCCTCGGATGACCCGATTGAGACGCCATCTCTTTAGACAGTATGGCTATGTCAGCGCCCACGAGATGACACCACATACGAAGCGCGTAAACTGCGGGTTTTGCGCGAAGTTGATCACCACTAGGTTTTTGGCGAGGCATATGCGCAGCCACGAGGGCCACCTGTGTCAGATATGTGGAGCCGAGCTCTCCAGTAACTGTAGACTGCAAAAACACATTGCAAAATGCCACTGAAACCTTCAATGTAACATTATTATAGGAGGATGCTCACGTACATATACATGTTTATATATGAGGGTTTTGAGACACGGTAGAAACTTCATGTTTGGAGTTTAGTTATGTACGTGACTCTGTGAAAATTAATGTGTGCGAATATTCAGGTTTAAACGTACATTTTATTTATATCATTTCAATGCAGATATGCACGTTTGTATCGTAAGGGAACGCTGCAAATCTGTTCGAGAATCTCTTTCATTTCTTTAAATGGATATTTCAAGAGATACTTAAGTGCTACCATAGTGCTTTTGATTCACTCCTGAAACTTGAAAATGTGATGTACATCATGCATAATAATTGTCATTAGACTGTTGTTTTGAAAGATTTTTAATTGTTTGACCATACATATTTTGTATTAGATAAATCTTGTCATATTTAATACTATTTATTGTGCTATATTATAAAGATGTATACAAAGCATTTGTGTTATTCTTACATTTTTGTCAGGGTACGAACGCTACGAACTTTCTTAAATTGATATGCAGCAAAATGGGTTTCTGAGAACTTTGTGAACTACCCTTGCATACGCATATTATGAGGAAATATACAATGAAAATAACTGTAACAGGGTATTCGGGCAGGCGTATCTAGGTTTACACGCATGTCCGAATATCCTGCTATAGTTGATTCAACGTAATATTATGAGAACGTCAAATCATGATGATTATGGTATGATGACAACTCCTGTGATAAAACATTGTGTGCGTAAAAATAAAAAAAATAGACTGGAAAAATATGGTCCTGCAAAGCTTTACCTTTCGATGATGCAATTAAATACTAAATCAAACGAGCAGAGATAAAACCAAAACAACAAAAACCAAGATGGCGGACATGAAGCTTCCGGTGTTGTACTGTGCGGCACCGTTTTTCTTTTGTTTCGGATAGCACTTGGTTGCTTCCAAAGTGCACGGGTAAATCACGGTGGAGAGGTAGTTTCGCCAGTAGTCCTTGCTTGGGCCTTTACATGTTCTCCCTAGAGACTGTTCAATATGAAGTTCCAAGGTGCGCTCCATCCTGTAAAAATGTAAAATGACTGTGTCGATGAACAAAGCCCTGATCCACGGTACCATATGCTCATATCATAACTAACTTACCGAATAAATAAGGCCAATATTCTAAATCAGAAACGAATGTTCAATAGTGATTCGAAGGCATTTTGTACATACCGTATATGACACAAACTGTTTGCATGGGGATTTGGGGTTACTCTTTTAAATTTTAATAACTTGTAGTCGGAAATGATGCATTATGAGCGTAATTTATTATTTCTTTCTCCGATATTGACAAAAAAAGTAGACTTGGACGATTTTAGAGGGGGCACGCGCCGGCTGCGCTCCCCTCTAATTCAGCTAGTGGGGTGTTAAAGTATAAATTTATCCCATCAAAAAGTTACACAGAAATTCTTCCAGAACTATACTGTTGTTTTTTTTTACTAACTGAGTGGAAATAACTCTTTTGTTACTGACTCGATCTAGGCAAATATCCTGCAGTTGTACGACGACACATTAATAAATAATACAAAAATCCCGTAAGTTCCAGTTGTTTCTGTCAATAAGATATATAGTGATAGCTCTGAAGGAACACAATATAGTTTCCTTTCCCATTAATTAAAGAGAAATTACGTGTGTAAGTGACCCGATCTGGACGAGTTTTGCGTACACCACCACCCTTTAGAAAACAACCTTCCTTTACAGCCAATGAAATTGCAGATAGGCAATCAATACGTACTAGGCTTTAGTACTTCGCTACGCTCACTTCGCCCATTCTTTATCATTAAGATTGTAATTCATGCCAACTAACTATTACATAAATAATATACACTTCACATTAGTTCTATAAATAACTGTCAAATGGTAACGAAGTTATGGCTTTGGACGGACAAAGTTTAACATGTTTCAATACTTTACAGTAATTACTATTGTGTTACTTACCCGCTTCAGTAGGCATGCACACTCGCACTATGGTTTTAATAATAAACGTACAATATGTTTCATTAAATTATGTCCAGAAGTTACATAGCAACGACTCAAGACGAAATTTTCGTAATAATGCAAGGACAATTTGGCATTGCAAGCACATTGTCGCACTTGTTTTACACAGGCTTGACATAATTTTCATTACTTTATGTCCGATAATTATAAAGTAGTGGCTCCGGACGGACAACGCCAAACGTATATATTAATTGTGTTGTAAAAATATCATGCGGCCGTCTGTACAATGTTAAATATGTTTAATGGCAAAAGGTATTGTTATATGCCGATTTGTACGGTGGCATAAAAGTGACATTTGCAATTTTTTGTTGTTTTTTTTTTGTTTTTCATACTTATTTTTTTGTTTTTTGTACATATTTTATTTTAGTTTTGCATACATATTTTATTTTAGTTTTGCATACATATTTTATTTTAGTTTTTCGTACACATTTTTTAGCCAATCAAAACAACCGTTACATCTTATAGTAATAGTAATTTCCCATAGTATAAATCACGCCATTTCCTTGTTCAAAATGGATGAAGAAAGAGATTTACTGATATCTCAATATTTTCGCGAAGGGCTAAGGTTTAGAGATATTATGCATGTATTGTACGAACGGCACGGAATCTCCGTAAGCTTGCGCCATTTGCATAGAATACTTAGATCGTTAGCATTGAGCAGAAGAGACTACAGCGATTCTGGAAGGGTTGTTGACTTTGTCATGAGCGCGGTCCAGCAGAATAGCCATGGTTATCGAATAATGCGACAACGCTGTCTGGAAAGTGGATTGAGAACACGCATGCAAGATGTGGCTGCTATTTTGCGGATTTGTGATCCTGATGGTAAGCCTTGGTATATTAAGATAATGATAATGCTGAACATATACAATCAGTTTATTTCATGAATATGTACCACTTAGCTCCACCCCCTGAGAATAGCGGGGGGCATTGACTTTTAACCAAGCCGATCTCTGGTAAAATCTTCGCCCTGCGGGGGATACGCAGTTATTAACATTCATGCCTTATGCCCCGGAACAGCTCAACGTCAAAACACGATTCTTTTTTAACCCGTACTTCCCGGAGGCGAGGGTGGTGGTTACAAATGACAGGTGTATTACAATAATGCACAATAAAAGATCTAAATAGGTCCTTATAATCCCACTGCTTTAGAAAAAATGCTTAGAGCTTTGAAGGATTTTTATGAAACTTGGATCAATTATTTACCACATCCAGATAATGTGCAGAACTTATATGCGAGGTTTGCCGGCTAAAGGTCAGGGTCACAGCTCGAGGTCAAAGGTTTGAGACTTGAATTTCATGTCCGCTCCTTATCTCCTAAACCCCATGAAGGATTTTCATGCACCTTGTGTCAAATGTTAACCACATCAAGACGATATGCAGAACCTATGTTACAGCTGTTAAAACAATCGCCACATCGCAATGCTTTGATCTAGTTCTCTTCTTGTGTGTGAATCTTTTAGAAGCTGAATATAGTGTATTGATTTTTTTGCAGGTGTTGAGCATCGCACTGCCAGACGGTTCAACAGAAGGTCCTACTATGTGCCGGGGCCAAATTTTATTTGGCATATCGATTGATATGACAAATTGAAACCGTACGGACTCTGCATTCATGGTTGTATATGTGGATTCTCCAGAAAAGTTATGTGGTTGAATGTTTACAACACAAATAACAATCCACGTATTATAGCGGGGTACTTTGTCGAGTCTTTGGAAAAATATGGGGGTACCGCTCGTGTTATCAGAGGTGATTTTGGGACAGAAAATGTTCTGGTAAAAGAACTGCAACTGTGGCTCAGAAGAAATGCTGAAAACGGCAACGCGTACATAGAATGTGCAAGTACCCTTAACCAAAGAATTGAATGTTGGTGGGGTTACTTGAGAAGACAACATGCGCAATACTGGAAGAACAAGCTGAGGCAGTTGCAGAAAGATAGCGAGTTTTCTGGTAGCGCAGTAGACAAGAGCCTCGTTCAATTCTGCTTCATGGCGATACTCCAAGTATATTATTATTATTATTATTATTATTATTATTATTATTATTATTATTATTATTATTATTATTTATTTATTTATTTTTTATGATTATTAATGCTATAACATGTATTATGTTAAAAAAATAGCCCTAAACTGAGCGACGAGTTGCCCTTGCAGTCTTAGTGATAGTTAAAGACTGACAGTTAAAACAATTGCCCGACAGACCGAAAGAAATTTTGCCTAGAACCAAACAAAAAAATAATAATGTACAAATGACTGCTATTGTACGTACTTGAATGGTTTTCGATTTACAACATAACACACAGTTTATGATGCATTATGGCTTCGATTATGAAAAATAATTTTATCTGACTGAAGTGCCTGACAAACGCTTTGGTGGCATTAAGGATTGCAAGCTCTGCTAAAGTAGTTTCAATAAATTTGTATTTTGCAATGTCACCTTCAGATAACTGCATGCGTACCAGAAATTATATGTTGATGTATTAATAACAGTAATTGATATAGAGCTCTAATTTTATATATCGTAATGTGCGTGTCGCGAAGTAAATCAAAAAGCAAACTTAAATCCATCCATGCGAGAGTTAACACTTGTATTGCTTAGCGAATATAATATATTTATGTTCCCTTGTCCGGGTTTCTTTTTTATAAATTGCCATTTCAATATTATTACCAATATCATTACCGATAATTGCTCATCATGTTTTTAATCCCACGTCGAAAGCGGATGGATATTGTTTTGGCGTTGTTCCTCCGTCCGGAGCCATATACTGGAAGTGGTTAGTCAGATTTCAGTGAAACTTGGCATGAGTGTGTATATGGAATGGGGGATGCACGGCGTGCATCCACTGATAACAGAGTTACGGCCCTTTGTAATTTTGAAATAGCCATTTTATATAGGAAAAGTGTTTGTCCGGAGCCATATCGAGGAAGTGGTTGGTCAGATTTCATTGAAACTTTGCATGAGTTTGTACATGTATATGTATTGGGGGATGATGCATGCCAAATGCCATTATGGTTCACTTATTTATATCAGAGTTATGGCCCTTTGTTACTTTAAAAAAAAACATTTTGTAAAGCAAAAAAAATCCATATTTTGGAAATGATGGGCCAGATTTAATTGAAACTTCACAAGAGATTGTTCATGGACGGGGATGATGATACACACTTATTGCCACCGTGATCCACGTGTTTATAGCAGAGTTATGGCCCTCTGTTACTTTCAAATAGCCATTGAAAGGAGCTTGGATATTCAAGAAATTGGTTATTTTGTAAAATGCATTATTTATGGAAATTGCATTTATGAGAAATGGAAAATGGGCATATGATTAGAAAACAGGTAAAAAAAAAATATTATGATATATGCAGGAATGGCAATTGTAGGGGGCCAATAACTGACAATAAGGTGCCTATATAATATCATTTTGTTGGTAATACTACTTTACTGACACAGCCTTAAAGTGAAATGGGCTACATTTGAGGTCTGTTAAAATTGAAAATAAGTATGTTCATCATGTAAAGTGCCCTTTATAATACTGCACGTTTGTAACGTCGCTTTTCATTGGATAATCGTGACGTTTATATTATAAGTATCTTACACCGGGTTTCCGCTAAACAGTTACCCGAGAGCTAGATATTCGTGTATGTATCGACAGCCGGTGTTTGATTCTTTTTCTTGCATATGACTTATTAATCATAATAAGAAGAAATCACGAAAACTAATATTTTAATTTAACACTTTTTTCTTATAGTTGCGTATGAATTTACAACTTCATTCATGACGGCAAAATGACGTCATTCTAAGAACGCAATTCATTCATAAACGGCGCGCGGGGATGACGTCATTCGAAGCACGCGACTTGTCTTACATGGGTGGTGTAAGACAGGTTTTTCTAGCACCGGTGTAAACAGTAGATAATTCTGTCTGATATGCAAGAAAGTTTTATATACACGGCTGCTGTCAATTTGTATAGAAATCTAAAAAAAATCACTAAAAAAGATGCTTGCTGTATTATAAATGCGTTATTAATATTCCTGACAGGTTATATGGTCGTATATAAACGGTTGTTTGCAATATAACCCTCGCCTAGCGGCTCGAGTTATATTTCCAAACAACCGTTTATGTAGGGCCATATAACCTGTCAACAATCTTTATAACTAATAATATGACTATAAACAGTACCATAATAAAAGTAAGAAAACATCGAGAGCGATCATACTATTCAAACAGATTTCGGTTTTGCCTATAATTTGTATATAACGAATTAACGTTTTATCGCGAATTAACGAATTATCGCGAACGTTTATTATTATTGTAACATATTAGATCGCGATTTCTGAAGCACACAGGCGTTTAACAATACAACTTCTTCAGGGATTATTTCATAAGAATATCATATGTAAATGATAGTATTGGTTTTATTTGAAAGTTTAGGTATGTAAGAAAAATTGTGTTCATTGTAGCTCACTCCTCTTTAATGTGCAAATACCATATATACAGTTGTCATTTCGGCGGGGGATATATATTTTCCTAAAATTTGCCTGTTATATCTAGGGATATGTTTTATTATAGTTTCATAGATAGATATAATTAACCATGCGTATTGATCGACTGTTCCTCTCAATTGTATTCCAATTTTATAAGTCAATTTTTTTGCGACATGCACTGTTTTTGTTTTACGAATTGACTCATTGTATAAAAAGTCTGAAGGGAGGAATTACGGTATCCAAAATTCATTCATAATTTGCAACGTATGTACTGAGGTTTACATAATATTACATTTACATCACATTGCATAAGATTATCTAAATTTTTGAAACGTTTTTTATCCAGTACTTCAATATGGCGGCGTAATTAAATGCTTATACTTTTAAGTACGTATGTTTCAGAGCGAGCTATCATTGGCGGTTACTATGTGGAACAACCATTCAATACGGCGCTGTAGAGACTCCAACGTTCCATGTGGACAACCAAATGGAATGTTTAACTTCCCCGAACTGTGGAATATAAGAGACTACATGTCTTTCGCATCCAGGGAGGAAGTTGATGCTTGTCGTGGTCAAGTCGAGTTCCGGTCCACAGTGTGCTGCGACCCAGTTGTCTACGACATGTGTTCATACATTATGGCAGCAGACAACTGTCTCCCCCCAAACACTTTTGACGAGGCAGAACGTCTGTATAAGCATTTGAGAAGCAAAATTGTTGTTGCTGATGCATGAGCAAATCTTAACTAAGCATCTTGGTCAGAGAGCAATGGAACTATACAGTAGTTATTGTTGGGTGGTACTGTACAAAAATAGCTAAAATCGCCCCGGTCCGTTAAATAAGTTTGCCGCGATAAGTTAAAATAGAAACTGATCAGGAATGATCCTTGGGTGTTACATTACACAAGAAAATAAAAATGAAGATCATCTCCATTTGACGGTGCGGCTTATTGGTCATAGTATATGGGTAACCTATTTACCTATGCACCATGAGTGCTTACTGCTAATTATTCCATCAGTTTCTGTTAACAATATTTAAAAGAAGGTACCAACCTTTATTAATCCCCTTCCGCATAGCGGGAAGGGGATTATAGGAATGGCCTCCGTCTGTCAGTCCGTCCGTCCGTCTTTCCGCCCGTAACACTTTCGTGTCCGCTCAATACTTAAGTTTGCTCATTATTTCTTTTACTCTCACCTTTGCAGATAATTTGAAATTTCGAAATAGACATACATGTATATTGTATATTAACAGTGTTACTATCAATTTCTGTCCCATTTTACATGTTATCACCAGGACAAATTTCTAAACTTTGAAACTATCCCCATTATATAATACGGCTATCCCCAGTACAGTACTGTGAACATTTCTCAGGACATATCTTTAACAGTTTAAAAGTGACATTGCCATTTCTTACAATAAAAATAGTTGAGCTTATGCTTGTGAAATCCTTCGATTCAGATTTTTTATTTATTCGATATATTTCCTAAAAATAACAATACTTGTCTAAATTCTGTAAGTTTGAGGTGATCGTCTCAGATTTGAAGAAACATTTTTCGAGGTCTGCTAAATCGTAAGCAAGTAAAGTATACCATAGTCAAAATTAAGCATTCAGCTATCAGTTCAAACACTTGCTTCATTTGTGGATACGGTAGATAAGCGTTAACACGGCAAGATCTTACCTCTGGTAAAGAAAAACAACTGCATAATTGTCTGTTTACTTATCACCTTTTGAGCTATATCCGGTGTCCGTTCCCACACAATGAATATGTTCGTCTTAAAGAATCGTAAAAATAATTTACAATGTTTAGTGTTGTCTTTTTATGTAACAATTCACATTCGCATATACATGTTCTCTGATATATTAACTGTTAAATGCTGCTCTAGTCTTTGTGTTTTAAGAAGGCTACAGCATTGCATTAAAAACCGATTAATTAGATTCTTTATCCATAACAGACTACGTTCTTTTAAACCTGCAAAGTGTTACAACTTCTACAACAATCTTTTTCTTTGGGTTAGCATAGTTAGTTTCCACCATTCCGACGATACATAATTGGTAAAATTCAGCAAATGGATGAGCGATATTCAACTTCATCACAAAATGCTTCTATGTATTCCGTTGTCACTGAATAACTAGGGCGGGGTCTGTTTTGGCTACATGGTCACTTATTGAAAAGAAATTGGTATAGGACCACTAGCCAATGTTTCTGCCCTTGAGCTCGTTTAATGAAATGTAAACGGAAGTACGGACGGACGGGCGCATACATGCGCATACGACGGACGAATGGAGATGACATATGCGGCCTTTGTTCAGCAGAGTCTGATGTTACATGTAGTACATTTATCAACATGATAAGAACAATAATGAAATCTTAAACACCTTAAACTTATAGTTAATTGCATTTTTTTTTTAAATTAACATTACGCCGTTACCAACTCAACTCAATATTCTTTTATTATATCACAGTTTACATTTAAGTAAAAGCATGTGAAAACGCAATATATATATGTTAACACAGGTATAAATATGTGGGTTAATGGCGGCTTCACAACAGGTTTAGAGTTTATCATTATACAAAACAAATATAATTAGTAAGTAAGGGGAATGTGGTTAGTTTAAATAGTATTATTATTTTTTTTATAACAAAACAAATTCATTTATTTGAATTAAGATACAATATAATCGATATAGTTATGAGATATCAAATGAAAAACTATAAAATACATGATCAGATTCGTTTAAAGTGATTAACTAAGATTTTAACAAAAAATGCTGTTTTCCTTAATGTATCCGGGTTCTTACAATTTAAAACTTCACTAAAGTGTAAGACATTAGGTCTTGAGTAAAAACGACTACTTATGTATTGTTTTCTGGTAGGATTAAAAAATGGACATGTAAGTAAATAGTGTAGTTCGTCACCGATATCGTTTAGATTACAAAACGTACACTTTCTATTGACATGTGGTACAGCATTCTGTCTCCATCTACCGACTTCGATAGGGAATTTATGATTACTAGTGCGGAAATGCAAGAATGTAAAACGTAGAGATTTGGGTAAAATATTAAGGTACTCCTCAAATTTAATATCAGACTTAAACAGAGAATACATTTTACCCTTAGACGAAAGATTAAATTGTTCAAAACAGTTTTGCTGAAATTGGTCTACAAGGTTAGATTTCACAAGTTTACTGATATGTTTAACAGGTACTCTTGTTTGGTTATGCCAAACGTATGAATAACCCGTTGAATCAAGTATTGACTTGATGTAACTGGTCCAGGCTGAATTATTACTATGTAAAATGCCTTTATATATCAAAAAACTTATTTTCGAGTCATGGGATGAAACGAGTTTACTCCAGTAACTAATCATTCTGGTTTTAACTATGGTGTTAAGGGGGTATCTACCCAGTTCCGAGTAGAGCATGTACCGTGGAGTACTTTTTCTAGTATATGTAATCCGTCGCAAAAAATTACAGTGAAGTTGCTCCAACAGATCAAGGTTTTCAAAACCCCAGACTTCACATCCGTACGTTAGAATCGGGACAATGGTAGAATCAAAAAGCTTCAGTTGTATGTCCAAAGGCAAGTCTAGTCTAGGTTATTAATTCTAAGAAATAGAGCATACATTGCTGTGTTAGCCTGGCTTATTAAATATTTACGGCAGTATAAAAAGCTACCGGTGGACGAGAAATATACACCTAGGTATTTGTATTCCTTGACTATCTCTAGCGCTTGGTTAGCAATGCTAAAGTTAAATTTCTTCAGATTTCTGGCACCAAAGACAATTATTTTGTTCTTTGAGAGGTTAATGTTTAGTTTCCATTGCAAACAGTAATCTTGGAAACAGTTAAAACTTTTTTGAAAATCACGTTCATTGTCTGCAAAAAGTACAGTGTCATCAGTATACAAGAGAATAAGTAACTGAAGGTACATAATTGTCTCATTAGCATCTACTTCTAAAGAAACACTAGAACATGTTCTTTTAAGGAATTCTTCTAAATCGTTTAGGTAAATAGAAAATAAAATCGGAGAAAGATTTTCTCCCTGACGAACTCCACAAAAGCTTGGGAACATAGGAGACATATGCCCATTGATGGAAACGCATGATTTTATATCATTATACATATTTTTTATGACTGTGAGAATTTTACCTTGTAAGCCAGTTTGCATTAGCTTATGCCACAAGCCAGCTCGCCAGACAGAGTCAAATGCGGCAGAAAAATCAATAAATGAGCAAAACAGTTTCTTTTTCTGGGCCCTTAGTTTACTTATAAGGAAATGCAATGTAAGAATATGATTGCAGGTTGAATAATTTGCGCGAAATCCGGCTTGGTTCTCGTTTAATAAGTTATTACTATAGAGGAATGTGTTGATGCGTTCATTAAGGATAGACGTGAATAATTTGCCTAAACAACTAAGAATGGTAATCGGCCTATAATTTTGGGGGTCGGTAGGAGAACCCTTGTTTTTAAAAATTGGCTTTATTGTCCCGATTAGCCATACATCCGGGAGAATACCAGTGTCAAGAATTATATTGAAAAGTGTACAGAAGGTTGGGACCATATTGGCGCGCGAGGCTTTAAAGTATTCATTGGTAATATTATCAAACTGCGACGATGTTTTACCATTCTTACTTTTCAGTATCATTTTGTTAATTTCGTCATGTTCTATTGGCCTATTTAACAGATCGGTTTCGGCGCTAGAGAAGCTCGGGTGGTTATTATCCGATATATGATCATTCGCGTCAACGACGTCATTGATTTTTTTGAAATAATGAAAAAATTCGTCTATAGGGGGTGACTCATGTTTAGATACGTTGGTAACCTTGTTCAAGTGGTTCCAGTAATCTTTAGGATGTTTTGAATGGAGTTCTCGAAGTTTGTATTCTGCTGTATGCTTGTGTTTTGCGACATACGTATTCATTGTAACTTTATAATGCTTACTCGCAATATGTATTTTTTCTTTGTTCGAAGTCGATTTATTCATATTATAAGCTTTCCGTGTTTTATTGTATAGCGACCTTGCCTTCTTGCACTGTAGGCCGAACCACGGCCTTTTCGTGCTATATGTATATTTTATTGGATAGGTGTTATTACTTATTTTTGAGAAAATGTTTTAAAAGCCGATTCTTTGAACAGATTAGCAATATCTTCAGTAAACAATGAGTTTGATTCATGCTCTCCTAAATGTACGTATATATGCAAGCTGCTTAAATATCGGGGTTGGTCACAATATATACTTTCTTACTGAAGTGAACGAGCAGAGACCATTATTTTGTTCTATGTAATAACAACATCGACCCAAGCTTAGACAAAAGCTTCACGTGAACCAAATGTGATCACAATATCTCATTCCCTACTGATGACTTTCTGTGTGCAAAAATGTACCTACTTGATTTACAAAGCAATACTATGAATAGCAAACACCAAATAAATTCTACGGCCATATGTTTTGTGTTCCACAATAAATCAGATTACCGGCGTATTTCAAATATTTAGATATTTCAACTCGAACGTAGTGCTTGTGAAAAACACATCATGGTTAACTAATCTGTATGAATAAAACAGTTTTAAGCGCATACAGATACAAAAAAAAACAACATGTTTTTTGCTCTCATCCCTCGATATGGACAACATCGAACAATTTCCCTCGAGCTCGCGTAGAGGTAAATGGCCGTATTCATTTTAACAGTCTCGTTATTCTAAATACATCGTTACTATCCTCAGTCCACTTCATAGCTATCCCCTGTGCAGTTATTTATTTGCTTCATCTATACCCAGTACACCGCGAGGGCATCAAAAGGTATGAATATCTCCGTAACAACAAAACATATCGTATTGATATCTTACACATTACTAGATAATGTAATTACAATGAAATCGCTCGATTTAGTTTGTATTCTTATTTTCAATTTGATGTTTTATGGTTGAAATCGTACCACATAAATTAACATTTGTGAGCGATCATGCAACTTTCGGCGAGAATTGGGCTATTATACAAAAGAGGAGACACATTTCCATCAAAGTCGTATATTGCACAGGATCAAGTTATTCAAAACTCTTCGATTTGGATGAATATATAACCATAAAATACAAAAAATGATTGAAACTTTCCATGTGTCAAAATCAAACGCTTATCGATTTATCACTTTTTGAGCTATATCTGGTGTCCGTTCCCACACAGTGATATTGTTATAGCTCAAGTTGACTTATCTACGGTGAGTGATGTTGGATGATCATATACTGTTATGAGCGAATTACCTGTTCTGTTTTTGAAAACTTTTCTTCAAACCTTGAATGACATCATCAGCAAACAGGAATCAAGAAAAGATATGATTTTTTGCCTATTTTCTGATTGGTTGATTAAGTCGGGGCCACGATAGAGGTAAGTCGTGACAACGAGATATTAAGTTGTGGGAAAGAGTAAGTAACTCGTCGGAACGAGTCATTGCCACGTGATAAAAATAATTGCACACATGTCACCTCTATTTCACCGTAGTTTTCTCATTTATTTTATGTAAACAACAACGAAAATATTTTACTTGGTTGAATGCAAACATTTTCCTCTAAAGTTCCTTATACTTAGTCAAAAGAGTATTGCTTGTATGTACAAAAAATGTTTTTATCTACTACTGACAAGGTTGATATAGTCGGTAATTTATATTGAATATGAAATGCAGTATTTACATAAATCTTTCAAATTATACCAAAAAAAATATGGGTCGGAAACCTCAAGTTAAATATCAGTAAAAGGTTATATGTAGTTTTGTGAAAAGTCAAGCTATAGTAAGGTTTGGTAATGCGATTGAAAATCACCAAATTTAAAGAACGATAGTGGTCGTAAAATATAAAAACTTTACAAAGCAGCTTTAAAGATGAACCACATGTATCGCACTGTGCAAAAAGATCGTCTTAAGGTGGAACGCGATCCTGTGCGAATTTTTGACTGTCTGAAAATTGGTATACATATCATTTAGAGACTATTTTTACATTTTCAATATTTGAAATAATTTTCAAACTACGAGTCTTTTTGCGTTCCAGCAGCCTAATAGCGGATATTTTCACCAATTCTTCGTTTACCGTTTTGAAATGTCCCCGTCAAGTGCGTCTTGTGAAAACGTTCAAGGCCATATATTTTTCTTTCTCTTGTTTCACGTATTTTATTTTTAAAGCGCCTATAACGTCAGTTTTCGCGGGAAAACCGGCGTCGTATTCTCTGAAAAAAGTGCGCCTATCTCTAATTGTTGATTAAAACTATTCATTTAATTTTGGATTTTTGTCTAATATATTTATTCGAATTTCCATTACAAATCGCCCGATATCAAGAAAATTGGACCATACCGACTTCGTTTTTGGCGCAATATCAATTAATCAAACCCCTATATGTGTTTTCCTATTCAATACTTATTGTATTAAAACGTTTTATACTTTTATATGACGTAAATCAAAATATTGTTTATGTTAATAAGATGGCCGGACTAGAAACCTAAGGGAGTTTCGTTTCGTATAAAACTCTGATTATTTATATTTATAGCCAAAAAAAATATTGTTTATTAAATATGTTAAATTAATAATTCAACTTTCTTTTTTGTTAGAGTTAGAATAGTGTACATTATTCAGTCAAATTTGCACTGATTATAAATTAACACATTCAATAGTTTCTATGATTTCATTTGGTTAAGGGCTGTTATAGCTCACACACGCAAACGTACACGCATGCAAACATAAAAACAGAATTATCATACACAATACGTAATGTTTAATGTTATCGCCGCTGTAACATTCATTTTTGACCCCGTTGAATATTATCTGTTAAACGGGTGATGGTTCAATTTTTAACGTTAATAAATGACCTCACTCTACCCGCCCAAACGTTAATTAATTACCCTTTACTGCGTGGCAAATGACTCTCGTTGAAAGTTGATCAAGGGGTTATATTCCATATCAGACTTAATCAGTCGCATGGTCATACTTGCTTGAAATTATTAATTATGAAATTGATTAATTTTCATTCAACGATTACCGATTGGCTACATCGAACTTAGATCCCAAAACTGACCCCTATAGTAGCATGCAAGGTACGTATCAGATGCGACTCCAAGAATTGACGTTAAAGGGCGTGTTACTTAATGGCATAACCTTTTGACATTCGCCCCTCCCTTAAACCCAAAACTGAAAAAAACATTTAAAAATGCTTTACATTTTACTCCGATATATACATTAACTTGGACAATTTTAGGGGGGGGGGATGCATCCATCGCCTGAATAATCCGCTAGTGCTTATGACAATGCGGTACATATTTCTGCCGATTATCCTTTTTTGGATTGTAAGTTATATGTTCTGCCTATACGCGAGTACACGGCTGAAACCAATTGCTTCTGACAAAAACTATCAAAACAATCAGCCAAAGTTGCAGTATGCGTACTTGACTACATGAAAACAAAACTGTCCATTTTAACTCAGAACTCAGTTCTGAAAGCCAGAACTTCATATCGAGGCTTATCAGCAGCTTATGTAGACCTGTCCAGTTTTTGTAATAGTCAATAAAACATTATTAAACAGTATAATAAATCCGTGTTGAGACTCGTTTTATGGTATGTATAACTGCCATTACCGGCATTTCTGTAGTAAAACAATTCGTTTATTTCAGATGAACTTTTAAGAGGAGTTAACGGATTTAAGGTTCTGATCTGGTGCACATGCCATGACGCCTTTTTTTATGGCTCGGAGAATTTCCGGGAATTTTATTATTAGGCAACACTTTCCAACACGGAGTTACACCATCCAACACGGACGTGTTCATTGGCAAACAAGTTCATATCCACGGTTAAATATCGCAGATAAGGCTATAGTACATAGCGTTCTCAAATGTATTTTATGCAAATGCATTTACTTGGAAAACGACATCACAATCCTTGGTGAAATGTTTTGGTCCCGAGAGTACCGGATCTCTTTTTAAGTCGATCGGCCCTATTTTTGCAAAATAAGTCGGGAACCTGCGTGCACTAACGTGCACTAACCTATACCTTCGGGGTAAGATCTGGCGCGATCGCATTAATCCCCTGAGGGTCGGGTACCTAAAAAGTGATCGGCTACTGTTTTTAAACAAGTTGAAAACCAGTAGCCGATCAAAAACAGTCGGCCCGTGGTCGCCTTGGTAGCCCGAGGGTCCTCTGAAGGTCCACTTGTCTCGCCCGCCCTCTGGAGCCCTCTGGAGCCTTCTGGAGCTTTCGTTTAGCCTCTGCCGCTCTCTTCCGAGGGTCGTGCGTAGTGTCGTCGGAGTGTAAGCATCCGACCATCACCAGAACATATAGAAATCCTTTTAAATGTCACAAATAATTAATTGTTACTTAACAGAACAGCAACGCATATATTTACTCAAAGTAATTATAAATAATAACAAATGTACAAATTAATACCAATGCCAGAGAACTTTAAAATCTTTATAATAAAAAAAAAATGGAAACTTTTCTCAGAACAGGTACTGAAAACAAAACACAGGTGAAAAACCTTTAACACTTTACAACAACTTACTTCTTTTTAGCATATCTTCTCTTGACCCTGTTCCTTCTCCTCAGCATACTTTCTGGTCTTGTAACATTTTGCTGTGCTATAGCAGTACGAAGTTGTTAAGCTACAACAAGCCCCAGCACTGCTTGTTGGTACATGACCATCACTGGCTTGTCAGAAAATGGTGAAAGGCTTCGATCTGGCTCAATTTATATAGTCGGGCCACAAAAACACCGATCTCTCGCCGTTCTGGGCAAATTTAGTCGGCCAAAAATCGTTTAAATCGTCCGAAGAACGTTTACTTACGGGTTTCTGCGGCTACCTGCGTCAACATAAGCCTACATTCGGCCACTCTCGCGCGAAGAACGGCGTAAGAAAGGCGGACATCGGCCGCAGAGCGGCCGAAAGCGTCCTCTCTCGAGCCGGGATCGCCCATTTTTGGTCCCTCTCGGCCGAACAACGCGCGAACATCGCTCACTTGCGCACGAGATGCGGGTCTCTACCGGGCCTTTGTCTTGTATACCTGCGGGTACTTGCGCGTACTTTCCCATACTTGCGCCCCTGAAACGTGTCGATCGCTGTGGTTCATTGGTGGAATTCAATCGGCTTAAAAATGGGGACGATTGGAGGCGATTCAGGACGACAATCTGGCCAATCAAAAAAATAAATCATCGGGGATAATCTGGTACAGATCGGGCCGATTAAAAAAAAACAATCCTTGGTTAAACCATTTTCCATCACTAAATAAAAAAAGAATGCACCAGATTGCACTAATACAGGGCTAGCTACCCCCCCTCCCCGCCTTCTATTTTGTTAGTGAAATGTATGCCACAAGCTTTATTTAATATGTTTTTCTAAGCCTAGATCCTTATCTCCGCACATCTCTGCTGATATTCTATTGACATTATAATGCATTTTTTTTTGTATACGAATTTTTAGAAATTGACGTGAAACATCTTTCACGGTTGCGTGGAATTTTGAACTGAAACTACACGTGCATACAAGACATCACAGATTATAAGTATCTATCATGTGTCCGACTCTAGGGCACGCGCGTAAGCCGGTAACGAGTATTGCCGAGTTACCGGTCAAGCAGCGTGCCCGAGGGTCGGATTTTTTTATCTGAACAGGAAAAACATGATCGATGTATTTTCTTGCATATCCAAAATTATGAATTTGTGGAAAAATTGACGTAGAAAACGCACTTTTGCGCGTGCGACGTTGTGTACTGACGTCATAAAGCGCAGTACTTTTAAATCACTATCGACGTCAAATAGTTCCTTTAAAAATCGAACTTATACGGTTATTTATTTTCAATTTTAATTAAAAGTATTGTTTACTTCTATTTTTGATTCCGCTTTATATAAATTGCATAATAAACTTTTCATAAACCATACAATAAAAGAAATAAGAAGTGGCGCGTTGTTGCATGTGACTCATCTTACATGGGGGGGTGTAAGATGAGTTTTTCCAGCATCGGTCACATGACCGGAAACACACTTCCGGTATCCAAGAAAAAAAACCCTGTTAACATTGATAGTTGAGAGACTTACTCAGGTTTTACAACAAAACCAAAAATATTCGCAGTCAGGCATATACTTATAATAACTGTTATGTATGGACGCTGTAGATAAAACAAAAGACATTATTATCCAGTTAACTGTAACTCTTTATCCAGTACCCGAGCATTGGTCCTTAATCGACTTGTAAGGAAGTGTATTGTCATTACGTTGACGAACACACGGCGAAAGATGTTTTGAAAAATGAAAATGAATATTGTGGCACATAATCAATAGCAATTCAAATAATTATCATTATAACACATATCCACCTAAAGATGCCACTTGGTTACACCATTAAAGGTAAGAACAATTTGCTGCTGATATTCGTTGATCGTACATGCTCATTTGTTCAAAAATAAACACTTGAAATTACATCTTTTGTTTAATGTTGTCTTTCTGTATTAAACTTAAACTAGCGTTTACATACACATGCACATCAGACCCATTACACGTAGCCTCAATCTTTACACCATACACATGAAATAAACCCGACAAGCATACTTTGAAAGGGATATATTGTAGTTAACCTGTGGTCAATCCATTGCAATTTTACTTGTTCATAGCATACTGAGTGAAAATGCTGCATATAAGAACTATAACTCTATCCACCATTATCAGATAATTATTGCCCTTTGGTACTATTCCTTGTCTGAAGCATACTTTTTAATTTCATGACACTACACGCAATGGTAATGAACAATATCTTTTTAATAAAAAGAAATGCAGTGTAGAAGAACCATAACTCTTCAGCTATTTACATACTTGTTGCCCTTTGGTACCCTTCCTTATCCGGAACGCCATTGAATATTACTGCATGGATTTGAATTACACTTGGTAGAATGGTGAAACAAATTGCCATTGAAAGGAAACTCCAGTGTACGAGAACCATTACTCTTTTTCAGCTTATGACATACTGGGTTATTGCCCTTCGTTACTTGATTATGTCAGCTGATGATTTATTTTACTTGAATGATTTTAATGAAAAACACTATACAATGTTTAATCATGACTAGTGGCAATGCATTTTACCATAACCTCTAAGTCAGGGCCACTTTTTATATTAATACTTTGCTATTCCTCTATCAAGGCGGCATTCGGTGTATTCGGTGTACACTTATGTAACAGGTTCTGGGGTTATATTTTTCAAGTACATGAAAACCTATTTAACATTCATTTCGTAATGGACAACGCATAACAAATGCACACCTGCGACAGAACATGTGAGGTCACCGTCTCTGTTCGGCTTGGTATCGTCGGGGTGATTGTGCAAAACACCAACGTCACCAGACGGTGTGTTCCCACTTTCCCCAACCGCTATTTTTTTCCTATAAAAATTGAGGTCGGGGTTCGGGGGTGTATTGTGTGCTTAGCGGTCGGTGAATAGCAGTTTGAAAAGTGGGAACAAACCACCAGACCAGCGTTACTGTTCCCTCCGCGGCGCCCTTGTTTGTATCCTTAACAGTCGGAAATACCGTAAACATGGAATGGAATCATTTGGAATTTGTTTTCGGAATTGTTTGGGCCATGTTTGTGGGACGAAGTCTTGGAAAATGTCACAGTTGGCAGATGTTCGCTTGTCCGGCATATACGTGTATTCTGGTATTTGATAGAAATACCTACAATGTAAATGGTATTTTGATTCCAGTGGTAACCACATCTAATGTCGGTATCAATTGCATGTGTTCACGAGTGTAAAATGTAATACGAATAACGTAGGACCAAATAAATGTCAATAATTGTATTTTAAACAAAGAAAGTGGAATTGTTATCGAGCATGTGCGTCACAAGGACGTTTGAAAGAGCCTGCATGTCTGGGAGCAAGATAAGTGATACGTGTTATTATGTGCGCCCCAGTTGTACAGCAAAGGCGGGACCGACAAAGCGTGTTGCGGGGACGCCCGGCTGAACGACAGAGGGCGGGACCGACAAAGCGTGTTCCGGGGACGTCCGGCTGTATGACAGAGGGCGGGACCGACAAAGCGTGTTCCGGGGACGTCTGGCTGTACGACAGAGGGCGGGACCGACAAAGCGTGTTCCGGGGACGTCCGGCTTGGTGACAGAGGGCGGGACCGACAAAGCGTTTTCCGGGGACGTCCAGCTTTGCTACAGAGGGCGGGACCAACAAGCGTGTTCCGGTGACTTCCGGCTGTATGACAGAGGGCGGGACCGACAAAGCGTGTTCCGGGAACGTCCGGCTTGGCAACAGAGGGCGGGACCGACAAAGCGTGTTCCAGGGACGTCCGGCTGTACAACAGAGGGCGGGACCGACAAAGCGTGTTCCGGGGACGTCCGGATTGGCGAGACCGTCGATGTATGTGTTACGGCACTTCTAAAATAGATCTGTACAGACTGTGCGACGAACCGGTGATGAGCCTGTAGGGCCTTGGCTACGGAAAATATGTCTTATGGCTACGCGACAGGCTTACAGCGTAGTAGTGACGCTTCATACTTTCGCCCGACAAAGCGATCGACGTGTTGTGGACGCTTACATGTGGCACACCGGCCGTATATTTTGTCTTTTAAAATATCTTGCTCGCAAAAAAGGAAGAGTTTGTTCTCAAAAAAAACAGCAATCGTAAACGAAAGTGTGTGCTAGGCTTGACTTGAAAAGCAGTTTTATAAAACATTAAAAAATAAGGACCAACAGCGAATTAATAATCATATCACTAAATTACAATGATAAACAGATTTAATCTAAGATGAAATTATAAAAAAAAATCACCTCATTCAAAAATATTAGTTGTGTTCTTTTTAATGCTTTAGAGTGTTGATTCCGTGCCGGAAAACTGCTTTTATTGCACTCGTAAGATCTCAATTAGAATATGGCTCAATTATATGGGACTCATACCTGAAAAAAGATTATGATATACTAGAAAAAACGTGTATTCTACAGACTAGTGATGCTCTACAATATAGCAGGGGGTATGGTGCCGGCAGTGGACCCTGATCTTTACCTGACTAAAAAAACAATCGCTGCATAAGCAAAGGCAAACGCGGATTTTTTTTAACGTCTGATTTAATAGATAGACGTGTTTCAAATAACACACGTTCATATAATATTCCCTTTGCTCACTCTGAACAGTATACGCATTCATTTTTTGTGGAAACACTTGTAAATTGGAAAAACCTGGAAGACAGTGTTGTGTGCGCATCTACAGTCGAGGGCTTTAAAAAAGCTCTCCCACAGCGTTACTACAACCCCTACCCCCGTAGATATTTGCCAGAAGTGGCCCTTCTACGTATCAGCACAGATACAGATACAGAGAACAAATGCAACAATTTAGCGTCCACAATGCGGGACTGATCTTATGTAAGTGACGTAGCCAAATTGAAGTCACGACGTTATGTTTCACGCAAATCAATTGACGCCATTTTACCATAAATATCTGTATAATTTAAAAAAGCTATTAAAGGAGAAGTGAAAACATCTTAAGTGTCACTAAATAGCACGAACTAAGACAAAATGAAATCATGATGTGTGTCACTAATGTGAAATCTTGGAGTTGCCTTTATAATGAAGCCGCAGACTGGAAATCTATGGTCAAAGGGAGGCAACTCAATTATATATCATTCAGGAAAGCTTACGCGCTAGCCGCCCTTTTCACTTACTAACATTTACAAGAAGAAATTGGGATATCATGGATGCAAAATGTATTTTCAGGGATCGACCCGAAGTCCAAACACGAACCGCAGGGCAAGTTGCATGCATATAAATTAGGGATATTCGATCAAACGTTTGGTATTCGAATGTCAAAATCGTTATTCGAATATTCGAAAAAATAGTGCGAAAAAGAGAATAAAAACCTTTTGCCTACAACACTGTTTTTTGTTTATAAAGTCCGCTTGTCTTGTTTTTACAACGATAGACCCCTAATGCCAGAGGTGTGAATGTGATGACAATACACTCAACACGCGTCATATGTCATTTAGGGACATATCGTCGGGTACTATAAAGATTTCCCCTTATGTTACAATAAGTGGCTAGGAATCGGCTTTAACACCAATGTGTTGTCTTGGCTGAATATTAAGTTGGGCAACATAGCCTAAATCGCAGTGATGATATGAATGCCATGAGCTACAATATTGTTGTGACATACATGTGCTTTAAACGGTTTTCCATGTTTCGTTACATATTATAAATGGAGGTACATGTACATAACACGATGCCATTGTGGTATCAATAACGTACACGCTTTTCAAAAAAATAATTTCTTGGTAGTTTCCCAAAAATTTAGATCTGTTCTATTTCGAGTTATTTCATATGACAAAGTTGAAAGCATTGATACCAAAATCAGCTGATTCTGAGACAATTACTTAAACCAATGTCAAAGCTGTCCATCTGTGAGAGAGCAGCTTTTATACTTATTTAGTATTTAATGATTTTTTCACCTTTATTTTTTTTTTCTTATAAGCAATTGTTCCCCCACAATTGCGCCGTAATTTGTAACATTTATTGTACCTTGTTACTTTTTTAAGTATCTCATCAAATTTTAAGTGAAAGTAAAACATCCCGAATGCAGCATAAATTAACCACTATTACGTCATAATATTACGTTGAATCAACTATAGCAGGATATTCGGACATGCGTGTAAACCTAGATACGCCTGCCCGAATACCCTGTTACAGTTATTTTCATTGTATATTTCCTCATAATATGCGTATGCAAGGGTAGTTCACAAAGTTCTCAGAAACCCATTTTGCTGCATATCAATTTAAGAAAGTTCGTAGCGTTCGTACCCTGACAAAAATGTAAGAATAACACAAATGCTTTGTATACATCTTTATAATATAGCACCATAAATAGTATTAAATATGACAAGATTTATCTAATACAAAATATGTATGGTCAAACAATTAAAAATCTTTCAAAACAACAGTCTAATGACAATTATTATGCATGATGTACATCACATTTTCAAGTTTCAGGAGTGAATCAAAAGCACTATGGTAGCACTTAAGTATCTCTTGAAATATCCATTTAAAGAAATGAAAGAGATTCTCGAACAGATTTGCAGCGTTCCCTTACGATACAAACGTGCATATCTGCATTGAAATGATATAAATAAAATGTACGTTTAAACCTAAATATTCGCACACATTAATTTTCACAGAGTCACGTACATAACTAAACTCCAAACATGAAGTTTCTACCGTGTCTCAAAACCCTCATATATAAACATGTATATGTACGTGAGCATCCTCCTATAATAATGTTACATTGAAGGTTTCAATGGCATTTTGCAATGTGTTTTTGCAGTCTACAGTTACTGGAGAGCTCGGCTCCACATATCTGACACAGGTGGCCCTCGTGGCTGCGCATATGCCTCGCCAAAAACCTAGTGGTGATCAACTTCGCGCAAAACCCGCAGTTTACGCGCTTCGTATGTGGTGTCATCTCGTGGGCGCTGACATAGCCATACTGTCTAAAGAGATGGCGTCTCAATCGGGTCATCCGAGGGGTCACGTGGTGGTCATACTGATGACGTCGAGCCTCGTTCTCACCAGCGCACTTTCGGTTGCAGGCATGACACCAGAAGATGTGCGAAGATGTCGTCTGCTGGAAGGTTGACTTTGCGACGCGGTATCTCTGGAAGCTGTCCCAATCATCTGGGGTGAAGGTGAACTGCGGGACACCTAGGTTACACGATACAGCCGCGGGCGACTGGAATTGTGGCATAGAGCTGGCTGGAGAAACATTAGGGGACAGTGAGGATCTACCCAGGATCGCGTCCACAGAGAAAGGCAGATCGGGCATATTGTTTGCAGAGATAGATGGGGCTGTAAGAGGGTGAGTGACATCAGCTGAACGACCTGGCCATGATGATAACGTCTGGGGAGCGATGTCACGGTAGACTCCAGAAATGTAAGTTGGCGCAGCGCTAGCGTCAAAGTAGTTGTAGCTGATGTAGGACGGCATGGTGTAGTAGTCTGCTGTGTTGACGTCACTTTCGTCTGGTGATGAGGCTGAAACCAGCGCCTCGTAGCGGTGCTGGGTCTCGTCTGCGATGAACTCGTTGCCATAGTGACACGACATGACGTCATGATTAACGGTTTTGGAGGACTTTCCCGAAGCCAGCGATAGCAGGTCGGACATGAGCGACTGAGCGTCCATCTGAAATTAAATAAATATAATAAAATATAGTTTAATGGCAATAATTGTTCACACGGGTGCGTGGATACACAAATGAACATTTCCGTTACAACCAATCGGTTCTCGTGTTAAGATATACAAATTAATATAATGTTTCACTTCCAACTACAAACATACTATTCCAATGGTTTTAGACAGTGACCTGTGAAAGGTTATCGAACTTAAACAAAGTGACCTTTGTAGTTGTTGGCAGTTTCCTGATGTTTGTTATACTGTCATGTTGACCTAGATACCATTCTGACAAAGTTCCATAAAAGTTTTTTTGAAGGGCATTGTGTACATTAAACCTCGTTTATGACTAAACCGTACTTGTCATAGGTCTTTTCGGTCTGAGTGTGATATAGTTTGGTGGTTTTATCGAACATCTTTTTCTTTCGATTTAACGTTAACCATAAATCTACCTATCCTAACACTCTAGCACCAATCAATGTTCTGTAGCCCACTTAGCCGTTCAACCGTATTAATTTATGGGTGGTTGTGCATATGTGAGAGTCCGTACCGATTTGCGGAACCAATGAAACTGCCATATTAAATCATGAACCTTAGCCAAATGGCCAACGATACACAACGAAGCAAGTTTCATAATTGCGGACCCAACATCAGGTGCAATGTTTTCCCAAAGTTTCTCAAGTTTACTGTTATGACACTGAAATGGTATTCTATACTGTTTTTTTGTGCGTGAATATTTAGTATTAAGAACTAAACTTATATTCTATTCTAGGAAAAGTATAAAAATGAAATGTTGTTTAAATAGTGTAAAAGTTAATTAACAACCAATTCATTTACATCGTGAAAGGGGGCTGACAATTTTCTAAGACCATGGCCAGCAAACCTACATGTCCCAAACACATGAGGTGATAATACGATTGCTACGGTTCCACATGTACCCTGCATAGTATGTACCATCTGTGAACTATTTTAAAAATTAGCCATGCTACGTTCGTTGGGGTTCAAGTTAGAGATATATTGTCAGTTATTTACTTTACTGCCGAAAAGCGTTAGCAACGTAAGAAACGTGACTGCAAGTTGAAATATTTAATGCTTGGATTTACAAAAAAAATGTTCAATTGAGTATCTAGACAGCTTAAACAGAAGTAAAAATACTCAATTTGAACATATTTAAAAATGGCGATGTTTCATACATCATCCGTGGTTTTGATTTTGTTGATTTGATTTTTTACCAGTTTACATGTATGACTTTATCTTCAAAAAGGGACCGTTTCATAAAGCCACTTTAATAAGTAAAAAAATAAGTAAAAAAATCAACTGAAATAAAATATTTTTTTAACAACGAATATTTTAAATACCCTCTTCTTTTTATCAAATTTATTTGTATTCCTTCATTTTTTTGGATATTTTCCCTGCTTATTTTCATAGTTTAATGTCACTTAGTTGTCCTTAGATGCTTTTTGAATATGACACCAGAGCCCCAGCCTAATGGGTACAGAATTCCTTGCAGTAAAGTGGCCTTCACGCACAATATAGCTGCTTTATAATAGTGGATTTTACGCATCATAATTATATGCTTTTATCTTCAAAACTCGCACAAACACGTCGTATCCATGTGTCAATATACATATAAGGTAAAGCAGAGCTGTTTTTCACTTAATAACATAAATATTTTGAAATATTGAATCTCCTTAACAGAATTCAGGGTGTCTGATCATAATTTGGCCATTGAAACAGGGAGATACAATAACACACCTGAAGAACAAAGAGTGTGTGTAAGTTAAAGAATAAAGTATCTTTTTTAGTATGTCCAGCATATATAGATTTGTTTGATGTCTTGTAGATGGCCTTCTTTACACAAATTTGAAAAAAATAATGTCATTAATATCAAGACCGGCTCTAATTCAGCGTTCTATTTCTAATACAACATGAAGAACATGGCTTGGTTATTTGTACTAACTTGTGCTCTATTTTACTTTCTAAAATGCATTTAATCTTACACGTGCTAAATTCCACACTTCGTTTTCCTCAAAATGTTATCGCTATTAACTTTGTAAGTTTTTAATGCGAAATAAACTACTATTGTATTGTATTATTGTATTGTTTTTCCTTAAGAAACATTGAACCAATCAAAGAATCAGCCAATCAGTTACTTCCCATACAGTACATTAATCACTGGCACCATGCACATCACGTGACCATACATATAAAATATCACATTCCGTAGAGATTGTTTATTTTTCGTATTTTAACCTCAATGCACCCTGAATAATCGCCATATAATCAAACTATCCAAAAAACAAAAAAGTCCAGCTAAACTCGCTCATGCTATGTCACTACATAGGAGAAAGTTATTTAGTACGTACAGTTTAAGCAGCAGTGAAAACTTTACCCCAAAAAATCAATATTGCGCTAACGCTACAAGGCTCATATAAAAATGAACATTATCACATTAGCACAAATTTTTAACATTTTTAAATTTATTTGGAGAAAAAATAACAGCTGTTCAACTTTGTATACATCAGATATAGTTTGACATCTCTCATAATATAATCAAAATATGTTTAACCACTGTCTTTATGGGGAAATACTATTTTTTTTATTTTATTTTATAAAGCTTTGTACACAGTTTGCCTTCGGTTGATGTAACTATATTATGCCTAAATCCAACCATAATTTCAACCGAAATGGATAGCGAGCAATATCATAATTTTACATAAAATGAAGCGTTTTAAGAAATCTGTGTATACCTTTTCAGGTAAATTAAGGTTAAGTTGGCAATCAATAGTCTAAAATAGGTCTAAATACCTAATTTTCCTCTACAAACTAAACATTGCTTTACGAGCTTGCTCTGTTACATGTTTCTTTGCTGATGAAAAATATTTTTCGGTAACAAAACTGCTAGATATATGAAACTTAAACTATTGTAACTCACTAATTGTCTCTCTTTCGCCTCAGTTTATCGCCAAATACCATATCAAAATTAATTTTTAGGTTCCACTAACAGCAATAAGAGTTACATCTTCAGAACATCTTCATCTGGCCACTGTAACATAGCGGGCCGCTGCAGCAATAATGAACTGGTTCAATTTATTAAATGCAAACTACGTGGGTTCTCTAAAAGATTATCAGTTTTTACCATGTTAAATACGAATAATAAAACAGATGATTTAAATCTGAGTAAAGTGAAGTACTTATCAGACAGAATCGTTGATAACTCTTTGTTATACCTGATGTATATTGTAACAGTTAATAGTTGTAAGGAAATGCATTTAATTTCAAAATAGCATATACTGTAACTGTTGTTCGGAATAAACATTGATAACAAGTGACTCTCCTATTGTATTATATAAATTTACCTAATAATTGAGTAACACTGTTGCAAAGTAATTATTAAATATTAATTCTGTAATATGAAATGTTCAGCATCTTACTGCCTGCAATGTAACCAAATTGAAATACAAATCAAACAAGAAATCAGTTGCATGTCTGAAGGCCCTAAATCGTGTGACAAAGCTCCAATTTAACTTGTAGCATTTCACTGTCTATTGGAAATTAAAATTGGATAATATTAGCATCCCTCGGACATTTATTTTATTTCTTTGAAGTTATATTGCATTATCTTATAAAACAAACAAAATAACTTCATTAGCTACCAGACAATGTCCATGTTGCAATTCAAATTGCACTGCAGACGCATATCAATAATAGAAGGGAGCCGGACCCCCCCCCCCCTCTCCCCGGACAAAATCCCCCCGCTTATTTTTGTATAGGTGGACATAATCCTTTCCATCATTTTTACAAGGCGGACATAATCCCCTCATCATTATTTTCTAGACAGACAATACAACCCCTAAGGTTTTTTAGTAATATTATCTATTTTATTATCTATGTGCAAGACTTTTAGAGAATATGTGAGATTACTTTGAAATAATTGTCTTTTCAAACAAACATGTAAAGTTGTTTTTTTATTGTTGGAATTTCTTAATTAGCTGTAATTATGTTTAATTGATATCATATGAATAATAAGATTATTTATATTCAATTCAATTCAATAGTTTATTAGCACAAATATTCAAGTTCATCGCCTTTACTTCTGGCGGTAACATTTGTTTACATACATGAGAAGAGCATGATATTATAATACACAGATTAAAAACACTATTATGATATTGATAATTCACGTAAAAAAAGTAATTATTAACGTGAAATTGCTTAAACAGTGGCGTACCTTAATCCTTTACAGAACAATACCTATAAATTGACCACCCTCGCTAATGCGGTCAGGCATGTTTTGACAGTAGCGGGTATGTTAGTGATGAAAAGTGATCGTTGTAAGGCCACTGTTCAGAGCATAATTATTAATTGTTTTAGTTCACTGATCAGACTTAAGAAGAAAAAAGAAGAAGAAGAACAACAACAACAACAAATACACAATTGTTTCAAAAGCAAGCAATAATAGTAATACAAGAAAAAAAAAGAAATAAAATAAAATAAACATTTATTGGTTTATGATACTTTCTCGTCTTAAAGTTGAAAGATATACATATTTAGCAAGTTTAATTTGTGTACTTTTCTGCTCAGCTGAAATTAACAATTTAATTTTTTGCATTGTGGGCCAATGACAAAAATATCTAGGTAAGCATTCAATCCGTATGTCTCTGTAAAAAGGACATACAAGCACAAAGTGAAACTCATCTTCAACAACATTCATTTGACAAAATATACATTTACGTTCAGATTGTTCTATATTTCTAAAACGGCCTTCTTCGATTGCAAGTTTGTGAGCTGAGCATCTTAATCTGGTTAGCGAAATACGATGCTTGTCGTTTTTAATACAATTAAGATAATTCTCGTAACCAAACTTACGCTTTATACTACACTAAGTTTTTAATTTGGATGACGTGTCTAATAGAGAAAACCAGTGTTGGCAATACTGATCATGTAATCTTTGTATGACACTGTTTAATTGAAGAACGGAAATGTCATTATTGTTCCATAAATAACTAAAACCTAAACTATTAAGCAATTGCTTTACCTCTAATGCCCATGACCCACGAATATTATTATTCACTTGACCCCAATACACTTTATGTACCAAAGAACCGTGATGCTTAGTTAAAATTTTGTACCAATATTTCAGAATTTGCTTTTTACGTGCAATATCTCAGGGAAACCTCCCAAGCTCACCATAAACAGAAGCGTTTATGGTTTGAATTCTCACCTTTAATATCTGTTTAAGAAATTGTAAATATATTCTTTCCATGTCAGGGGCTTTATGAGAACCCCATATTTCTGCTCCATAATTAAATATAGGCATGACCATGCTGTCAAATAGTTTAAGTTTTTCATTTATCCCCAGTGAAACAACGTCAAAAAGTGAATTCAGTGAATAAATAGCCTTTAATGCCTGGTCGGCTAAAGCCTTTTGCGACTGATAAAATTTGCCATTTGAAGATAGGGTGACTCCTAGATAAGTAAATTTTGATACACAAGTAAACTTATTATTATCGTAAAATATATCAATGTTTTCAACTTGAGTACCCAATTTGCAAACCATTGCTACAGTTTTCTTGGTGTTATCAGTGATATTCCATTTTTTTGCAATAATCATGAAGCTTGTTTAAGAGTATTTGTAGGCCAGAAGCAGAGTATGAAAACAAAACAGTGTCATCTGCAAATAACAGAAGGAATATCTGTAACTCGTTAAGTGACACAATATCAGCATTATCATCATATATATGGGTAGACATATCATTTATAAACATAATGAACAGAAGTGGCGACAAGGTTTCCCCCTGTTTAACACCCACATAACTTTCAAAATAGTCCGAGCAATTGCCACTTGAACGAACACATATTTTGACAGACTTATACATAGATTGTAACATTTTAACAAATTTTGAGGACACATTATTGTTGAGGAGCTTAAACCATATGCCGTTCCTGTAAACTAGATCAAACGCCTTTTTAAAGTCTACGAATGCTCAATAAAGCTTTCGTCGTTCATGTTGTATAACTTTGTTAATAATTGATTGCAAAACAAAAATGCAATCAATTGTACTTTTATTTTGCCTTAACCCAAATTGATATCGTGTTAGTATATCGTTATCTTCCGCCCATTTTCTTATCCGAGTATCTAACATAAGTGAAAATATTTTAGAGAACATACTAGTAAGCATTATTCCTCATATACGCATATATAAGGAGGTTGTTCATTTAGTAATTACAACTGGTTCACAAAACAAGTTGTAGTATACTAACAATACGTTTTTCACTCTTATAGCGTGACACCTTACTGTGTTATAACTATATGTATATATTTTGCATGCCATCATGACCATGCCTGCCATAGGCATTTGTATGTCGTTTTTCCAATAACCTTTGAACCTTTTGCTTCATTATCCTTGGCCTTCATGGCAGCCTTTCAATCCTGCTAATCTAAGCTATACTTTTACTAGTATAACTTGTTGAGTGTTTTTTTCCCGTAACTATCTACAAACCAATGATTTAAGACTGCTGACAAAAAATAGATCGGAGATTTTCGTAGTTCCGTTGGGAAATTAATGTTTTATGGCTTAAACCGTTACCAGCGGTTTAAGAAAAATGCATAAAACATAATTTTTTTGAATTTAAATATGAAATTGCGGATCTGATTTTTGTCAGCAGTCTTATATCACTGGCTTTCATGGATTTTCGCAAAAATTGGCTCGTTCCGGGACAAAAAATAAAAAAAAGTTGTCAAAACGTTTAATCTGAGAGAGTGCAGCTTAAAGGGACTCGTTTATGTTAAATACCTTAATTTTAACAATTTTTAACAGCACGATTGGCACTTTATATCATTTGTGAGTATTGCTGTAATGTGAATTTGGTAATTGAATTTAAATGCCTACTTTCACTCAGGACACAAACCCAATCATCCGATATCATTTGTACACGAGATTTCCAGCCATCAACATCTAGCATTGTTGCTGATGAATGTTGGGCGAACACCAAAGATATCGTTCAATAACGAAAACTTATTCTTGTTCGATAAACCGTCTTCGTATTTCTTTTCGAGTGAGCCGATGGTGTCTCCTTGTCCCATTTCAACATTCCAATAAACTGCCCGTTAATTAAAACTTTTTTAACAAGGTTATTGCTGAGTAGGGTTCACTTCGTTCGATTAGTATTCACTGAAGTCAGAACTCATACAATGGCATGATATTTTCTAGGGAAAGTTTTATTGAAGAAAAAAACCTATTGATAGCAATAAACTTGTGCTCTTTCAAACTGTCTTTGCAATCGTTGACTTGCATCTTGGTAATTTAAGGGAAACGAATTATATATTCAGAACAGTTTGTAAGTTTTCCACACAGATTAGTCATTCTTCTCTGGAAACAATTACAAAACATTTTTGTTTTGTTTTTAAGGAGTTTGCTGAATAGCAAGAACGAAATACAAAGTAAGTGAATTGTGACTGTATAAAGGATCACACCAACGTATCGGAATGAACTATCGAAAATAACATTCTTAAATTAGATTTATAAGTAATTTAACTATCCATTTATTCAAGGGTTGTCAATCAATTCATGACAATAAACTTAACACACATAGTTTATCTAAAGATTTACAAACGTTTACGCCTCTATTTTATTATGTTCGTGCTGAGAACATTTCACTCACACATCTCAACAAATCATTCAATATGTATGAGTGTAAAACATGAGATAGCAATGCATGGAGCACACTATATGTATGAGTGTAAAACATGAGATAGCAATGTATGGAGCAACTATATGTATGAGTGTAAAACACGAGATAGCAATGTATGGAGCACACTATATGTATGAGTGTAAAACATGAGATAGCAATGTATGGAGCACACTGTATGTATGAGTGTAAAACACGAGATAGCAATGTATGGAGCACACTATATGTATGAGTGTAAAACACGAGATAGCAATGTATGGAGCACACTATATGTATGAGTGTAAAACATGAGATAGCAATGTATGAAGCAACTATATGTATGAGTGTAAAACATGAGATAACAATGCATGGAGCACACTATATGTATGAGTGTAAAACATGAGATAGCAATGTATGGAGCAACTATATGTATGAGTGTAAAACATGAGATAGCAATGTATGGAGCACACTATATGTATGAGTGTAAAACATGAGATAGCAATGTATGGAGCACACTGTATGTATGAGTGTAAAACACAAGATAGCATTGTATGGAGCACACTATATGTATGAGTGTAAAACACGAGATAGCAATGTATGGAGCACACTATATGTATGAGTGTAAAACATGTGATAGCAATGTATGAAGCACACTATATGTATGAGTGTAAAACACGAGATAGCAATGTATGGAGCACACTATATGTATGAGTGTAAAACACGAGATAGCAATGTATGGAGCACACTATATGTATGAGTGTAAAACATGAGATAGCAATGTATGGAGCACACTATATGTATGAGTGTAAAACATGAGATAGCAATGTATGGAGCACACTATATGTATGAGTGTAAAACATGAGATAGCAATGTATGGAGCACACTATATGTATGAGTGTAAAACATGAGATAGCAATGTACGGAGCACACTTACGTCGAAAGCATCTGATTTCATCAAAATTAACTGTACATTTCTTAACAGAATCCTTTACTAGATGCAGTGCATCCCTTAAAAGTTTCACATAGTGTAGGGTGTTAGATATTCATTATTCTCAAACCATATAACCCATGATGATGGACAGCCAAAGTGGAACGATGCCATTGCGCTTACACCCAGCACAAACCGTGGTAAGGCTGAATAAACGCAATATATCATCACCCTCAAAATTTGATTTTAATATCATAAATGTATATAAAATCAAATGCCAGAAATACTCGCCGCGCCATTTCCTGTTATTGCCATCTCTCATAGATTACTTTAAGTATTGAAGTTTACTTAAACATGTAATAAAACCATGAGCATGACATCGACATCTTTCAGGATGACCATACACATTTGGGTTAGCTTTAATATGTAATAATACCTTGAGCATGACATCGACATCTTTCAAGGATGACCATACGCATTGGGGTTAGCTTTAATATGTAATAATACCATGAGCATGACATCGACATCTATCAAGGATGACCATACACATTGGGGTTAGCTTTAATATGTAATAATACCATGAGCATGACATCGACATGTTTCAAGGATGACCATACACATTGGGGTTAGCTTTAATATGTAATAATACCATGAGCATGACATCGACATCTTTCAAGGATGACCATACACATTGGGGTTAGCTTTAATATGTAATAATACCATGAGCATGACATCGACATCTATCAAGGATGACCATACACATTGGGGTTTACTTAAACTAGTAATATTACCATGAGAATGGCATTGACATCTCCAGATACACAGTTATAAAAGCAAACGCGCATTTTGGCGTGCTGCGTACATGAACACCAGGGTATCATGTTTGAATTCCGGAATGCATTTTTATTTTTGTGAGTTAAATTATTTTCCATCAGTGAAAATGTTTCTTAACAACATATAGTCAATTTTAGTGTATTTGGCCGCCATATTTTGGAAAAAACAACAACAACAAAAACAGTATTTTTACAATATATCGGCAAACAATCGTACACAAAATGGTTAAACCATTCAAAAAAGTTTCATATTGTGGAATAACTGAAATTCAATTTATAGACAGTAAAAAGACAATATAACTACAATAATCAAAGTCAATGGCGTAGAGATGGGATGAACTAATACTCCGAGTCAAGAGCGTAGTGGTGGGATGAACTAATACTCCGAGTCAATGGCGTAGAGATGGGATGAACTAATATTCCGAGTCAATGGCGTAGAGATGGGATGAACTAATACTCCGAGTCAATGGCGTAGTGGTGGGATGGACTGTAATACTCCGAGTCAATGGCGTAGTGATGGGATGGACTGTAATACTCCGAGTCAATGGCGTAGTGGTTGGATGAACTAATACTCCGAGTCAATGGCGTAGTGGTGGGATGAACTAATACTCCGAGTCAATGGCGTAGAGATGGGATGAACTAATACTCCGAGTCAATGGCGTAGAGATGGGACGAACTAATACTCCGAGTCAATGGCGTAGTGGTGGGATGGACTGTAATACTCCGAGTCAATGGCGTAGTGATGGGATGGACTGTAATACTCCGAGTCAATGGCGTAGTGATGGGATGGACTGTAATACTCCGAGTCAATGGCGTAGTGGTGGGATGGACTGTAATACTCCGAGTCAATGGCGCAGTGATGGGATGGACTGTAATACTCCGAGTCAATGGCGTAGAGATGAGATGAACTAATACTCCGAGTCAATGGCGTAGAGATGGGATGAACTAATACTCCGAGTCAATGGCGTAGATATGGGATGAACTAATACTCCGAGTCAATGGCGTAGTGGTGGGATGGACTGTAATACTCCGAGTCAATGGCGTAGTGATGGGATGGACTGTAATACTCCGAGTCAATGGCGTAGTGATGGGATGAACTGTAATACTCCGAGTCAATGGCGTAGTGGTGGGATGGACTGTAATACTCCGAGTCAATGGCGTAGTGATGGGATGGACTGTAATACTCCGAGTCAATGGCGTGGAGATGGGATGAACTAATACTCCGAGTCAATGGCTTAGAGATGGGATGAACTAATACTCCGAGTCAATGGCGTAGTGGTGGGATGGACTGTAATACTCCGAGTCAATGGCGTAGTGGTTGGATGAACTAATACTCCGAGTCAATGGCGTAGAGATGGGATAAACTAATACTCCGAGTCAATGGCGTAGAGATGGGATGAACTAATACTCCGAGTCAATGGCGTAGTGGTGGGATGAACTAATACTCCGAGTCAATGGCGTAAAGGTGGGATGAACTAATACTCCGAGTCAATGGCGTAGTGGTGGGATGAACTAATACTCCGAGTCAATGGCGTAGAGATGGGATAAACTAATACTCCGAGTCAATGGCGTAGAGATGGGATGAACTAATACTCCGAGTCAATGGCGTAGTGGTGGGATGAACTAATACTCCGAGTCAATGGCGTAAAGGTGGGATGAACTAATACTCCGAGTCAATGGCGTAGTGGTGGGATGAACTAATACTCCGAGTCAATGGCGTAGTGGTGGGATGGACTGTAATACTCCGAGTCAATGGCGTAGAGATGGGATGAACTAATACTCCGAGTCAATGGCGTAGAGATGGGATGGACTGTAATACTCCGAGTCAATGGCGTAGTGGTGGGATGAACTAATACTCCGAGTCAATGGCGTAGTGGTGGGATGAACTAATACTCCGAGTCAATGGCGTAGTGGTGGGATGAACTAATACTCCGAGTCAATGGCGTAGTGGTGGGATGAACTAATACTCCGAGTCAATGGCGTAGTGGTGGGATGAACTAATACTCCGAGTCAATGGCGTAGTGGTGGGATGAACTAATACTCCGAGTCAATGGCGTAGAGATGGGATGAACTAATACTCCGAGTCAATGGCGTAGAGATGGGATGAACTAATACTCCGAGTCAATGGCGTAGTGGTGGGATGGACTGTAATACTCCGAGTCAATGGCGTAGTGATGGGATGGACCAATACTCCGAGTCAATGGCGTAGTGGTGGGATGAACTAATACTCCGAGTCAATGGCGTAGTGGTGGGATGAACTAATACTCCGAGTCAATGGCGTAGTGGTGGGATGAACTAACACTCCGAGTCAATGGCGTAGTGGTGGGATGGACTGTAATACTCCGAGTCAATGGCGTAGAGATGGGATGAACTAATACTCCGAGTCAATGGCGTAGAGATGGGATGAACTAATACTCCGAGTCAATGGCGTAGTGGTGGGATGGACTGTAATACTCCGAGTCAATGGCGTAGAGATGGGATGAACTAATACTCCGAGTCAATGGCGTAGAGATGGGATGAACTAATACTCCGAGTCAATGGCGTAGAGATGGGATGGACTGTAATACTCCGAGTCAATTGCGTAGTGGTGGGATGGACTGTAATACTCCGAGTCAATGGCGTAGTGGTGGGATGAAATAATACTCCGAGTCAATGGCGTAGAGATGGGATGAACTAATACTCCAAGTCAATGGCGTAGAGATGGGATGAACTAATAGTCCGAGTCAATGGCGTAGTGGTGGGATGAACTAATACTCCGAGTCAATGGCGTAGTGGTTGGATGAACTAATACTCCGAGTCAATGGCGTAGTGGTGGGATGAACTAATACTCCGAGTCAATGGCGTAGAGATGGGATGAACTAATACTCCGAGTCAATGGCGTAGTGGTGGTATGGACTGTAATACTCCGAGTCAATGGCGTAGTGGTGGGATGAACTGTACTAATCAGAGTCAATGGCGTAGTGGTGGGATGAACTAATACTCCGAGTCAATGGCGTAGTGGTGGGATGAACTAATACTCCGAGTCAATGGCGTAGTGGTGGGATAAACTAATACTCCGAGTCAATGGCGTAGTGGTGGGATGAACTAATACTCCGAGTCAATGGCGTAGAGATGGGATGAACTAATACTCCGAGTCAATGACGTAGTGGTGGGATGGACTATAATACTCCGAGTCAATGGCGTAGAGATGGGATGAACTAATACTCCGAGTCAATGGCGTAGAGATGGGATGAACTAATATTCCGAGTCAATGGCGTAGTGGTGGGATGGACTGTAATACTCCGAGTCAATGGCGTAGTGGTGGGATGGACTGTAATACTCCGAGTCAATGGCGTAGTGGTGGGATGAACTGTACTAATCAGAGTCAATGGCGTAGAGATGGGATGAACTAATACTCCGAGTCAATGGCGTAGTGGTGGGATGGACTGTAATACTCCGAGTCAAAGGCGTAGTGGTGGGATGAACTGTACTAATCAGAGTCAATGGCGTAGTGGTGGGATTGACTGTAATACTCCGAGTCAATGGCGTAGTGGTGGGATGAACTGTAATAATCAGAGTCAATGGCGTAGTGGTGGGATGGACTGTAATACTCCGAGTCTATGGCATAGTGGTGGGATTGACTGTAATGCTCCGAGTCAATGGCGTAGTGGTGGGATGAATGTAATACCGTAATACTCCGAGTCAATGGCGTAGTGGTGGGATGGACTGTAATATTCCGAGTCAATGGCGTAGTGGTGGGATGAATGTAATAATCTGAGTCAATGGCGTAGTGGTGGGATGAATGTAATACTTTGAGTCAATGGCGTAGTGGTGGGATGAATGTAATACTCCGAGTCAATGGCGTAGTGGTGGGATGAACTGTAATACTCCGAGTCAATGGCGTAGTGGTGGGATGAATGTAATAATCTGAGTCAATGGCGTAGTTGTGGGATGGACTGTAATAATCTGAGTGTATGGCGTAGTGGTGAGATGAATGTAATAATCTGAGTCAATGGCGTAGTGATGCGATTAATGTAATACTCCGAGTCAATGGCGCAGTGGTGGGATGGACTGTAATAATCTGAGTCAATGGCGTAGTGGTGGGATGAACTGTAATACTCCGAGTCAATGGCGTAGTGGTGGGATGGACTGTAATACTCCGAGTCAATGGCGTAGTTGTGGGATGAATGTACTACTCCGAGTCATTAGCGTAGTGGTGGGATGGACTGTAATACTCCGAGTCAATGGCGTAGTGGTGGGATGAACTGTAATAATCTGATTCTATGGCGTAGTGGTGGGATGAACTGTACTAATTGGAGTCAATGGCGTAGTGGTGGGATGAACTGTATTATTCCAAGTCAATGGCGTAGTGGTGGGATGAATGAAATACTCCGAGTCGATGGCGTAGTGGTGGGATGGACTGTAATACTCCGAGTCAATGGCGTAGTGGTGGGATGAATGTAATACTCCGAGTCAATGGCGTAGTGGTGGGATTGGACTCTAATACTCCGAGTCAATGGCGTAGTGGTGGGATGAATGTAATACTCCGAGTCAATGGCGTAATGGTGGGATGAATGTACTACTCCTAGTCAATGGCGTAGTACTGGGATGAACTGTAATACTCTGAGTCAATGGCGTAGTGGTGGGATGGACTGTCATACTCCGAGTCAATGGCGTAGTGGTGGGATGGACTGTAATACTCCGAGTCAATGGCGTAATGCTGGGATGGACTGTAATAATCTGAGTCTATGGCTTAGTGGTGGGATGAATATAATACTCCGATTCAATGACGTAGTGTTGGGATGGACTGTAATACTCCGAGTCAATGGCGTAGTGGTGGGATGAACTGTAATAATCTGAGTCTATGGTGTAGTGGTGGGATGAACTGTACTAATCGGAGTCAATGGCGTAGTGGTGGGATGAACTGTGCTTTTCCGAGTCAATGGCGTAGTGGTGGGATGGACTGTAATACTCCGAGTCAATGGCGTAGTGGTGGGATGAATGTAATACCGTAATACTCCGAGTCAATGGCTTAGTGGTGGGATGAATGAAATACTCCGAGTCAATGGCGTAGTGGTGGGATGGACTGTAATACTCCGCGTCAATGGCGTAGTGGTGGGATGAACTGTAATACTCCGAGTCAATGGCGTAGTGGTGGGATGAACTGTAATACTCCGAGCCAATGTGGCAGGATGTGGCGTAGTGATGGGATGAACTGTACTACTCCGAGTCAATGGCGTAGTGGAAGGATGAACTGTAATACTCCGAGTCAATGGCGTAGTGGTGGGATGGACTGTAATACTCCGAGTCAATGGCGTAGTGGTGGGATGGACTGTACTACTCCGAGTCAATGGCGTAATGCTGGGATGGACTGTAATAATCTGAGTCAATGGCTTAGTGGTGGGATGAATATAATACTCCGATTCAATGACGTAGTGGTAAGATGGACTGTAATACTCCGAGTCAATGGCGCAGTGGTGGGATGAACTGTAAAAATCTGAGTCTATGGCGTAGTGGTGGGATGAACTGTACTAATCGGAGTCAATGGCGTAGTGGTGGGATGAACTGTACTTTTCCGAGTCAATGGTGTAGTGGTGGGATGGACTGTAATACTCCGAGTCAATGGCGTAGTGGTGGGATGAATGTAATACTCCGAGTCAATGGCGTAGTGGTGGGATTGGACTCTAATACTCCGAGACAATGGCGTAGTGGTGGGATGGACTGTAATACTCCGAGTCAATGGCGTAGTGGTGGGATGAACTGTACTACTCCGAGTCAATGGCGTAGTGGTGGGATGAACTGTAATACTCCGAGTCAATGGCGTAGTGGTGGGATGGATTGTAATACTCCGAGTCAATGGCGTAGTTGTGGGATGGACTGTAAAACTCCGAGTCAATGGCGTAGTGGTGTGATGAACTGTACTAATCTGAGTGAATGGCGTAGTGGTGGGATGAACTGTAATACTCCGAGTCAATGGCGTAGTGGTGGGATGAACTGTACTACTCCGAGTCAATGGCGTAGTGGTGTGATGAACTGTAATACTCCGAGTCAATGGCGTACTGGTGGGATGAAATGTACTACTCCGAGTCAATGGCGTTGTGATGTGATGGACTGTAATACTCCGAGTCTACGGCGTAGTAGTGGGATGAATGTACTACTCCGAGTCAATGGCGTAGTGCTGGGATGAATATACTACTCCGAGTCAATGGCGTAGTGGTGGGATGAATGTAATACTCTGAGTCAATGGCGTAGTGGTGAGAGGAACTGTAATACTCCGAGTCAATGGCGTAGTGGTGGGATGGACTGTAACACTCCGAGTCAATGGCGTAGTGGTGGGATGAATGTAATACTCCGAGTCAATGGCGTAGTGGTGGGATGAATGTTCTACTCCGAGTCAATGGCGTAGTGGTGGGATGAATGTACTACTCCGAGTCAATGGCGTAGTTATGGGATGAACTGTACTACTCCGAGTCAGTGGCGTAGTGGTGGGATGAACTGTAATACTCCGAGTCAATGGCGAAGTGGTGGAATGGATTGTAATACTCCGAGTCAATGGCGTAGTCCGAGTCAATGGCGTAGTGGTGGGATGAACTGTAATACTTCGAGTCAATGGCGTAGTGGTGGGATGAACTGTTATACTCCGAGTCAATGGCGTAGTGGTGGGATGGACTGTAATTCTCCGAGTCAATGGCGTAGTGGTGGGATGAACTGTACTAATCTGAGTCAATGGCGTAGTGGTTGGATGAATGTAATACCGTAATACTCCGAGTCAATGGCTTAGTGGTGGGATGAAAGAAATACTCCGAGTCAATGGCGTAGTGTTGGGATGGACTGTAATACTCCGAGTCAATGGCGTAGTGGTGGGATGAACTGTAATACTCCGAGTCAATGGCGTAGTGGTGGGATGAATGTAATAATCTGAGTCAATGGCGTAGTTGTGGGATGGACTGTAATAATCTGAGTGTATGGCGTAGTGGTGATATGAATGTAATAATCTGAGTCAATGGGGTAGTGATGCGATTAATGTAATACTCCGAGTCAATGGCGCAGTGGTGGGATGGACTGTAATACTCCGAGTCAATGGCGCAGTTGTTGGATGAATGTACTACTCCGAGTCAATAGCGTAGTGGTGGGATGGACTGTAATACTCCGAGTCAATGGCGTAGTGGTGGGATGAACTGTACTAATCGGAGTCAATGGCGTAGTGGTAGGATGGACTGTAATACTCCGAGTCAATGGCGTAGTGGTGGGATGGACTGTAATACTCCGAGTCAATGGCGTAGTGGTGTGATGAACTGTACTAATCTGAGTCAATGGCATAGTGGTGGGATGAACTGTAATACTCCGAGTCAATGGCGTAATGTTGGGATGAACTGTACTACTCCGAGTCAATGTCGTAGTGGTGGGATGAACTGTAATACTCCGAGTCAATGGCGTAGTGGTGGGATGAACTGTACTACTCCGAGTCAATGGCGTTGTGATGTGATGGACTGTAATACTCCGAGTCTACGGCGTAGTGGTGGGATGAATGTACTACTCCGAGTCAATGGCGTAGTGGTGGGATGAACTGTACTACTCCGAGTCAATGGCGTAGTGGTGGGATGAATGTACTACTCCGAGTCAATGGCGTAGTGGTAGGATGGACTGTAATACTCCGAGTCAATGGCGTAGTGGTGGGATGGACTGTAATACTCCGAGTCAATGGCGTAGTGGTGTGATGAACTGTACTAATCTGAGTCAATGGCATAGTGGTGGGATGAACTGTAATACTCCGAGTCAATGGCGTAATGTTCGGATGAACTGTACTACTCCGAGTCAATGTCGTAGTGGTGGGATGAACTGTAATACTCCGAGTCAATGGCGTAGTGGTGGGATGAACTGTACTACTCCGAGTCAATGGCGTTGTGATGTGATGGACTGTAATACTCCGAGTCTACGGCGTAGTGGTGGGATGAATGTACTACTCCGAGTCAATGGCGTAGTGGTGGGATGAACTGTACTACTCCGAGTCAATGGCTTAGTGGTGGGATGAATGTACTACTCCGAGTCAATTGCGTAGTGGTGGGATGAATGTAATACTCTGAGTCAATGGCGTAGTGGTGAGAGGAACTGTAATACTCCGAGTCAATGGCGTAGTCCGAGTCAATGGCGTAGTGGTGAGATGAACTGTTATTCTCCGAGTCAATGGCGTAGTGGTGGGATGGACTGTCATTTTCCGAGTCAATGGCGTAGTGGTGGGATGAACTGTACTAATCTGAGTCAATGGCGTAGTGGTGGGATGAATGTAATACCGTAATACACCGAGTCAATGGCTTAGTGGTGGGATGAATGAAATACTCCGAGTCAATGGCGTAGTGATGGGATGGACTGAAATACTCTGAGTCAATGGCGTAGTGGTGGGATGAACTGTAATACTCCGAGTCAATGACGTAGTGGTGGGATGGACTGTAATACTCCGAGCCAATGTGGTGGGATGTGGCGTAGTGCTGGGATGAACTGTACTACTCCGAGTCAATGGCGTAGTGGAGGGATGAACTGTAATACTCCGAGTCAATGGCGTAGTGGTGGGATGGACTGTAATACTCCGAGTCAATGGCGTAGTGGTGTCGTGGACTGTACTACTCCGAGTCAATGGCGTAGTGCTGGGATGGACTGTAATAATCTGAGTCAATGGCTTGGTGGTGTGATGAATGTAATACTCCGAGTCAATGACGTAGTGGTGGGATGGACTGTAATACTCCGAGTCAATGGCGTAGTGGTGGAATGGACTGTACTACTCCGAGTCAATGGCGTAGAGGTCTGATGGACTGTAATACTCAGAGTTAATGGCGTACTGGTGGGATAAATTGTAATACTCCGAGTCAATGGCGTAGTGGTGGGATGAATGTAATAATCTGAGTCAATGGCGTAGTGGTGGGATGAATGTAATACTCTAAGTCAATGACGTAGTGGTGGGATGGACTGTAATACTCCGAGTGAATGGCGTAGTGGTGGGATGGACTGTACTTATCCTAGTCAATAGCGTAGAGGTGGGATGGACTGTAATACTCAGAGTCAATGGCGTAGTGGTGGGATGAATTGTAATACTCCGAGTCAATGGCGTAGTGGTGGGATGAATGTAATAATCTGAGTCAATGGCGTAGTGGTGGGATGAATGTAATACTCCGAGTCAATGGCGTGGTGGTGGGATGGACTGTAATACTCTGAGCCAATGGCGTAGTGGTTGGATTAATGTAATACTCCGAGTCAATGCCGTAGTGGTGGGATGAATTGTAATAATCTGAGTCAATGGCGTAGTGGTGGGATGAACTGTACTACTCCGAGTCTACGGCGTAGTAATGGGATGAACTGTACTACTCCGAGTCAATGGCCTAGTGGTGGGATGAACTGTAATACTCCGAGTCAATGGCGTAGTGGTGGGATGGATTGTAATACTCCGAGTCAATGGCGTAGTCCGAGTCAATGGCGTAGTGGTGGGATGAACTGTAATACTCCGAGTCAATGGCGTAGTGGTGGGATGAACTGTTATACTCCGAGTCAATGGCGTAGTGGTGGGATGAACGGTACTAATCTGAGTCAATGGCGTAGTGGTGGGATGAATGTAATAATCTGAGTCAATGGCGGGATGGACTGTAATAATCTGAGTCAATGGCGTAGTGGTGGGATGAACTGTAATAATCTGAGTCAATGGCGTAGTGGTGGGATGAATGTAATACTCCGAGTCAATGACGTAGTGGTGGAATAAATGTAATACTCCGAGTCAATGGCGTAGTGGTGGGATGGACTGTAGTAATCTGAGTCAATGGCGTAGTGGTGGGATGAACTTAAATAATCTGAGTCAATGACGTAGTGGTGGGATGAACTTTAATAATCTGAGTCTATGGCGTAGTGATGGGATGGACTGTAATACTCCGAGTCAATGATGTAGCCGTGGGATGACTGTAATACTCCGAGTCAATGGCGTAGTGGTGGGATGAACTGTACTACTCCGAGTCAATGGCGTAGTGGTGTGGTGAACTGTAATTATCTGAGTCAATGGCGTAGTGGTGAGATGGACTGTAATAATCTGAGTCAATGGCGTAGTGGTAGGATGGACTGTAATAATCTGAGTCAATGGCGTAGTGGTGGGATGAATGTAATACTCCGAGTCAATGGCGTAGTGGTGGGATGGACTGTAATACTCCGAGTCAATGGCGTAGTGGTGGGATGAATGTACTATTCCGAGTCAATGGCGTAGTGCTGGGATGAACTGTGATACTCCGAGTCAATGGCGTAGTGTTGGGATGAACTGTACTACTCCGAGTCAATGGCGTAGTAGTGGGATGAACTGTAATACTCCGAGTCAATGGCGTAGTGGTGGGATGAACTGTACTACTCCGAGTCAATGGCGTTGTGATGTGATGGACTGTAATACTCCGAGTCTACGGCGTAGTGGTGGGATGAATGTACTACTCCGAGTCAATGGCGTAGTGGTGGGATGAACTGTACTACTCCGAGTCAATGGCGTAGTGGTGGGATGAATGTACTACTCCGAGTCAATGGCGTAGTGGTGGGATGAATGTGATACTCTGAGTCAATGGCGTAGTGGTGAGAGGAACTGTAATACTCCGAGTCAATGGCGTAGTGGTGGGATGGACTGTAATACTCCGAGTCAATGGCGTAGTGGTGGGATGAATGTAATACTCCGAGTCAATGGCGTAGTGGTGGGATGAATGTACTACTCCGAGTCAGTGGCGTAGTGGTGGGATGAATGTACTACTCCAAGTCAATGGCATAGTGGTGGGATGGATTGTAATACTCCGAGTCAATGGCGTAGTCCGAGTCAATGGCGTAGTGGTGGGATGAACTGTAATACTCCGAGTCAATGGCGTAGTGGTGGGATGAACTGTTATACTCCGAGTCAATGGCGTAGTGGTGGGATGAACTGTACTAATCTGAGTCAATGGCGTAGTGGTGGGATGAATGTAATACCGTAATACTCCGAGTCAATGGCTTAGTGGTGGGATGAATGAAATACTCCGAGTCAATGGCGTAGTTGTGGGATGGACTGTAATACTCCGAGTCAATGGCGTAGTGTTGGGATGGACTGTAATAATCTGAGTCAATGGCGTAGTGGTGGGATGATTGTAATAATCTGAGTCAATTGCGGGATGGACTATAATAATCTGGGTCAATGGCGTAGTGGTGGGATGAACTGTAATAATCTGAGTCAATGGCGTAGTGGTGGGATGAATGTAATACTCCGAGTCAATGGCGTAGTGGTGGAATGAATGTAATACTCCGAGTCAATGGCGTAGTGGTGGGATGGACTGTAGTAATCTGAGTCAATGGCGTAGTGGTGGGATAAACTTTAATAATCTGAGTCAATGGCGTAGTGGTGGGATGAACTGAAATAATCTGAGTCTATGGCGTAGTGATGGGATGGACTGTTATACTCCGAGTCAATGATGTAGTCGTGGGATGACTGTAATACTCCGAGTCAATGGCGTAGTGGTGGGATGAACTGTACTACTCCGAGTCAATGGCGTAGTGGTGTGATGAACTGTAATAATCTGAGTCAATGGCGTAGTGGTGGGATGAACTGTTATAATCTGAGTCAATGGCGTTCTGGTGGGATAGACTGTAATAATCTGAGTCAATGGCGTAGTGGAAGGATGGACTGTAATAATCTGAGTCAATGGCGTAGTGGTGGGATGAATGTAATACTCCGAGTCAATGGCGTAGTGTTGGGATGAACTGTACTACTCAGAGTCAATGGCGTAGTGGTGGGATGAACTGTAACAATATAAGTCAATGGTGTAGTGGTGGGATGAACTGTAATAATCTGAGTCTATGGTGTAGTGGTGGGATCTTAAGAATAATCTGAGCAAAAAGACGTAATACTAAGATGCACTGTAAAAATCTGATTCAATGGCTTAGTGGCGGGATCTACCGAATTATCTGAGCAAAGGGCGATATGCTAGGATTCCCTGCACTAGTTCGAGTCAATGGCGTAGTGGTGGGATAAACTTTAAGATTCTTAATGGCGTAATGCTAGAATACACTGCAATAATCTGAATGGCTTAGTGGTAAGATGTACTGCAATAATCTGAGACAATAGCTTAGTTGTAAGATGCACTGCAATTATCTGATTCAATATCTTAGTTGTATGATGCACTGCAATAATCTGAGACAATAGCTTAGTGGTAAGATGTACTGCAATTATCTTAGACAATAGCTTAATGGTAAGATGTACTGCAATAATCTGAGACAATAGCTTAGTGGTAAGATGTACTGCAATTATCTTAGACAATAGCTTAATGGTAAGATGCACTGCAATTATCTGAGACAATAGCTTAGTGGTAAGATGCACTGCAATTATCTGAGACAATAGCTTATTGGTAAGATGCACTGCAATTATCTGAGACAATAGCTTAGTGGTAAGATGCACTGCAATTATCTGAGACAATAGCTTTGTGGTAAGATGCACGGCAATTATCTGAGACAATAGCTTTGTGGTAAGATGCACTGCAATTATCTGAGACAATAGCTTAGTGGTAAGATGCACGGCAATTATCTGAGACAATAGCTTAGTGGTAAGATGCACTGCAATTATCTGAGACAATAGCTTAGTGGTAAGATGCACTGCAATTATCTGAGACAATAGCTTAGTGGTAAGATGCACTGCAATTATCTGAGACAATAGCTTAGTGGTAAGGTGCATTGCAATTAGCTGAGACAATAGCTTAGTTGTAAGATGCACGGCAATTAGCTGAGACAATAGCTTAGTTGTAAGATGCACTGCAATTATCTGAGACAATAGCTTAGTGGAAAGATGCTCTGCAATTATCTGAGACAATGGCTTAGTGGTAAGGTGCATTGCAATTATCTGAGACAATGGCTTAGTGGTAAGATGCACGGCAATTATCTGAGACAATGGCTTATTGGTAAGATGCACTGCAATTATCTGAGACAATGGCTTAGTGGTAAGATGCACTGCAATTATCTGAGACAATAGCTTAGTGGTAAGATGCACTGCAATTATCTGAGACAATGGCTTAGTGGTAAGATGCACTGCAATTATCTGAGACAATAGCTTAGTGGTAAGATGCACTGCAATTATCTGAGACAATAGCTTAGTGGTAAGATGCACTGCAATTATCTGAGACAATAGCTTAGTGGTAAGATGCACTGCAATTATCTGAGACAATAGCTTATTGGTAAGATGCACTGCAATTATCTGAGACAATAGCTTATTGGTAAGATGCATTGCAATTATCTGAGACAATAGCTTAGTGGTAAGATGCACTGCAATTATCTGAGACAATAGCTTAGTGGTAAGATGCACTGCAATTATCTGAGACAATAGCTTAGTGGTAAGATGCACTGCAATTATCTGAGACAATAGCTTAGTGGTAAGATGCACTGCAATTATCTGAGACAATAGCTTAGTGGTAAGATGCACTGCAATTATCTGAGACAATGGCTTAGTGGTAAGATGCACTGCAATTATCTGAGACAATAGCTTAGTGGTAAGATGCACTGCAATTATCTGAGACAATAGCTTAGTGGTAAGATGCACTGCAATTATCTGAGGCAATAGCTTAGTGGTAAGATGAACGGCAATTATCTGAGGCAATAGCTTAGTTGTAAGATGCACTGCAATTATCTGAGGCAATAGCTTAGTTGTAAGATGCACTGCAATTATCTGAGACAATATCTTAGTTGTAAGATGCACTGCAATTATCTGAGACAATATCTTAGTGGTAAGATGCACTGCAATTATCTGAGGCAATAGCTTAGTTGTAAGATGCACTGCAATTATCTGAGGCAATAGCTTAGTGGTAAGATGCACTGCAATTATCTGAGACAATAGCTTAGTGGTAAGATGCACTGCAATTATCTGAGACAATGGCTTAGTGGTAAGATGCACTGCAATTATCTGAGACAATGGCTTAGTGGTAAGATGCACTGCAATTATCTGAGACAATAGCTTAGTGGTAAGATGCACTGCAATTATCAGAGACAATGGCTTAGTGGTAAGATGCACTGCAATTATCTGAGACAATAGCTTAGTTGTAAGATGCACGGCTATTATCTGAGACAATAGCTTAGTTGTAAGATGCACTGCAATTATCTGAGACAATGGCTTAGTGGTAAGATGCACGGCAATTATCTGAGACAATGGCTTAGTGGTAAGATGCTGGTAAGATGCACTGCAATTATCTGAGACAATGGCTTAGTGGTAAGATGCACTGCAATTATCTGAGACAATAGCTTAGTGGTAAGATGCACTGCAATTATCTGAGACAATAGCTTAGTGGTAAGATGCACTGCAATTATCTGAGACAATAGCTTAGTGGTAAGATGCACTGCAATTATCTGAGACATTAGCTTAGTGGTAAGATGCACTGCAATTATCTGAGACAATGGCTTATTGGTAAGATGCACTGCAATTATCTGAGACAATGGCTTAGTGGTAAGATGCACTGCAATTATCTGAGACAATGGCTTAGTGGTAAGATGCACTGCAATTATCTGAGACAATGGCTTAGTGGTAAGATGCACTGCAATTATCTGAGACAATGGCTTAGTGGTAAGATGCACTGCAATTATCTGAGACAATAGCTTAGTGGTAAGATGCACGGCAATTATCTGAGACAATAGCTTAGTGGTAAGATGCACGGCAATTATCTGAGACAATAGCTTAGTTGTAAGATGCACTGCAATTATCTGAGACAATAGCTTAGTGGTAAGATGCACGGCAATTATCTGAGACAATAGCTTAGTGGTAAGATGCACGGCAATTATCTGAGACAATAGCTTAGTTGTAAGATGCACGGCAATTATCTGAGACAATGGCTTAGTATTAAGATGCACTGCAATTATCTGAGACAATAGCTTAGTTGTAAGATGCACGGCAATTATCTGAGGCAATAGCTTAGTTGTAAGATGCACTGCAATTATCTGAGACAATAGCTTAGTTGTAAGATGCACTGCAATTATCTGAGACAATAGCTTAGTTGTAAGATGCACTGCAATTAGCTGAGACAATAGCTTAGTTGTAAGATGCACTGCAATTATCTGAGACATTAGCTTAGTTGTAAGATGCACTGCAATTATCTGAGACAATAGCTTAGTTGTTAGGTGAACTGCAATTATCTGAGACAATAGCTTAGTTGAAAGATGCACTGTAATACTCAGTCAATGACGTCCTAGTGTGTGCACGCCGTTGACACATGTTATTCATTGTATTATCCGTTTAATTATACACGTATTCTTTTATGCTTTGCATTCATTTCTGTCTTTTTAGTCTTACTTAACAATTCTACAGGCTGTTGAATCTGTGTTACATAATTCTTAACTTGATTCTATATGGACATTTATAAGACTTGATTTGAATTAAATATAGAACATTACTGTAGTCAAAAAAACAATTGTTACATTATTGACAGATATCGCGTTAATGTCACTGTGTGAAATTACAAAATCCTATACTCTGAGAAATAAGTATTTACAACCAGGTGATTCAATATTTGATGAGACATATTCCAAACTGCTAAGTGTTGGCTCAATTTAACAAGTGCATACTTAAGAGGTGAAATATTGTCCAGGCTCATTACCAATGCATATCCAAACATCACGGTATTACAACTAGATATGACATTGCGAATGTTCAAAATCAATATATTGACATCCCCGGTAAAATAAAGACATATTCCAATATAGTTTGAGACACATGAAACTGGTCTCGACCAGTTAGTAATTAAAATCAGCGACATTGACGCTTAATAAACAACAACAACAACAAGCACGACAACAACAACAGCAGCAACAACAACAGTTATAACAAAAACAACAACAACAACAACAAGAGCATCAGTAACAACAACATTGCCACGATCTTTGCTATTGTAGTCATTGTCAGGTGACAGTTGTCAATGTCAGGTGATAATGGTCAATGTCAGGTGACAGTAGTCAATGTCAGGTGATAGTGGTCAATGTCAGGTGACAGTAGTCAATGTCAGGTGATAGTGGTCAATGTCAGGTGACAGTTGTCAATGTCAGGTGACAGTTGTCAATGTCAGGTGATAGTGGTCAATGTCAGGTGACAGTAGTCAATGTCAGGTGATAGTGGTCAATGTCAGGTGACAGTTGTCAATGTCAGGTGACAGTTGTCAATGTCAGGTGATAGTGGTCAATGTCAGGTGACAGTAGTCAATGTCAGGTGATAGTGGTCAATGTCAGGTGACAGTTGTCAATGTTAGGTGACAGATGTCAATGTCAGGTGATAGTGGTCAATGTCAGGTGACAGTAGTCAATGTCAGGGGATAGTGGTCAATGACAGGTGAAGTTGTCAATGTCAGGTGATAGTAGGCAATGTCAGGTGACAGTTGTCAATGTCAGGTGATAGTAGTCAATGTCAGGGGATGTCAGGGGATAGTAGTCAATGTCCGAGGATAGTAGTCAATGTCAGGTGATATAAGTCAATATCAGGTGAGAGTTGTCAATGTCAGGGGATGGTAGTCAATGTCAGTTGATAGTTGTCAATGTCAGATGACAGTTGTCAATGTCAGGGGATAGTAGTCAATCTCAGGTGACAGTTTTCAATGGCAGGTGACAGTTGTCAATGTCAGGGGATGGTAGTCAATGTCAGGTGACATTATTGTTTATGTAGTATGATTTTCACAAGTCTGGACGATTAGATCTTACCATCAACTATGTAGCTCCATATAGAAGAACACATGTATATACCTACTCATTAATCATATATTTTCATCAACCATTAAGCTTAAAACGGCATTTTTATTTTTTGAAAATTCCATACCCAGTATGTCTAGTACATGTCGCGTACGTATGATTTGATGGCTACCCAAATATCAACGTGCAATCGGAGCATCTCGGCCATTTTCCTTCTGTCAATGTCAGCGGATAGTAGTCAACGTCAGATGATAGTGGTCAATGTCAGGGGATAGTAGTCAATGTCAGGTGATATTGGTCAATGTCAGCGGAGAGTAGTCAATGTCAGGGGATAGTGGTCAATGTCAAGGGGTAGTACTAAATGTCAGGTGATAATTGTTAATTTCAGGGAATAGTGGTCAATGTCAGGGAATAGTGGTCAATGTCAGGTGATAGTGGTCAGTGTCAGGTGATAGTGGTCAGTGTCAGGGGATAGTGGTTAATGTCAGGTGATAGTGGTCAATGTCAGGGGGTAGTAGTCAATTTCAGGGGATAGTGGTCAATGTCAGGGGATAGTGGTTAATGTCAGGGGATAGGAGTCAATGTCAGGGGATAGTGGTTAATGTCAGGGGATAGTGGTCAATGTCAGGTGATAGTGGTCAGTGTCAGGTGATAGTGGTCAATGTCAGGGGATAGTGGTCAATGTCAGGGGATAGTGGTCAGTGTCAGGTGATAGTGGTTAATGTCAGGGGATAGTGGTCAATGTCAGGGGATAGTGGTCAGTGTCAGGTGATAGTGGTCAATGTCAGGGGATAGTGGTTAATGTCAGGTGATAGTGGTCAATGTCAGGGGATAGTAGTCAATTTCAGGGGATAGTGGTCAATGTCAGGGGATAGTGGTCAATGTCAGGGGGTAGTAGTCAATGTCAGGGGATAGTAGTCAATATCAGGGGATAGTGGTCAATGTCAGGGGGTAGTAGTCAATGTCAGGGGATAGTGGTCAATGTCAGGGGATAGTGGTCAATGTCAGGGGATAGTGGTCAATGTCAGGGGGTAGTAGTCAATGTCAGGGGATAGTTGTCAATATCAGGGTATAGGAGTCAATGTCAGGGGATAGTAATAAATATCAGGTGATAGTGGTAAATGTCAGGTGATAGTGGTCAATGTCAGGGGATAGTAGTCAATGTCAGGTGACAGTGGCCAATGTCAGGTGATAGTAGTCAATGTCAGGTGATAGTAGTCAATGTAAGAGGATAGTAGTCAATGTCAGAGGATAGTAGTCAATATCAGGTGACAGTGGTCAATGTCAGGGGATAGTGGTCAATTTATGTGGATAGTTTTCAATGTCAGGGGATAGTGGTCAATTTATGTGGATAGTTTTCAATGTCAGGGGATAGTAGTCAATGTCAGAGGATAGTAATAAATATCAGGTGATAGTGGTAAATGTCAGGTGATAGTGGTCAATGTCAGGGGATAGTAGTCAATGTCAGGTGACAGTGGCCAATGTCAGGTGATAGTAGTAAATGTCAGGTGATAGTAGTCAATGTAAGAGGATAGTAGTCAATGTCAGAGGATAGTAGTCAATATCAGGTGACAGTGGTCAATGTCAGGGGATAGTGGTCAATTTATGTGGATAGTTTTCAATGTCAGGGGATAGTAGTCAATGTCAGGTGACAGTTGTCAATGACAGGTGATAGTAGTCAATGTCAGGTGATAGTAGTCAATGTTAGGTGATAGTTGTCAATGTCAGGGGATAGTAGTCAATGGCAGGTGACAGTTGTCAAAGTCAGGGGATAGAAGTCAATGTCAGGTGACAGTAGTCAATGTCAGGTAACAGTTATCGATGTCAGGTAACAGTGGTCAATGTCAGGGGATAGTAGTCAATGTCAGGTTATAGTAGTCAATGTAAGGTGATAGTTGGCAATGTCAGGGGATAGTAGTCAATGTCAGGTGACAGTTGCCAAAGTCAGGGGATAGAAGTCAATGTCAGGTGACAGTTGTCGATGTCAGGTAACAGTGGTCAATGTCAGGGGATAATAGTCAATGTCAGGTTATAGTGATCAATGTCAGGTGATAGTAGCCAATGTCAGGTGACAGTTGTCAATGCCAGGGGATAGTAGTCAATGTCAGGTGACAGTTGTCAATGTCAGGGGATAGAAATCAATGTCAGGTGACAGTTGTCAATGTCAGGTGATAGTAGTCAATGTCAGGGATAGTAGTCAATGTCAGGTAATAGTGGTCAATATCAGGGGATAGTAGTCAATGTCAGGTGACAGTTGTCAATGTCAGGGGATAGTAGTCAATGTCAGCTGACAGTTTTCAATATCAGGGGATAGTAGTCAATGTCAGGTGACAGTAGTCAATGTCAGGGATAGTAGTCAATGCCAGGTGACAGTTGTCAATGTCAGGGGATAGAAATCAATGTCAGGTGACAGTAGTCAATGTCAGGGATAGTAGTCAATGCCAGGTTACAGTTGTCAATGTCAGGGTATAGTAGTCAATGCCAGGTGACAGTAGTCAATGTCAGGGATAGTAGTCAATGCCAGGTGACAGTATTGTGTATGTTCTGGTTGTGTTACAGCCTTATGATCAGGCACCCGCAACACATTTCAAGCGCAGATTCGTCGTTATTGTAGTTGGAGCAAAACTTTGTAATAATTATTGTTTAATTTTGGTGTTCTTAGCCATTTACTTTATTTTCAGAATAAAAAAAATAACTATTCACCATCTTAGTCTCTGGCACGCAATAGTTTTACGATGTTTAGCGCTACTGCATTTAACTCAATGACAAAGTTTAACTATGGCAGTTGTTTCGTAACGGTTTTATCAGAATCTGTCCGGCGGTGTGATAGGCGCAGACATGCGCGTAAGCATTAAATATATATTTTGGGAAGGCGTTTCTTTTAAACCTCGTCATGCAATGTAATTGATATCGATTGTTTTGTCGATTACGTCTCTTGTCTGTGGGACACAAACATACGAGTTATTCTAAGGCATGCCTAAAGTTTGGTTACATAATAACAAGTTCATATTAGGAATGCAATGAAAAATATAATTATCAATATCACGTGTCCTATTCACCGCATGGCGTTTGAACCCCATTAATAATTGAATTAAATGTTTACTTAAGTATTTGAAAAGGCCGGAGCTTCAGATCTTGCTGTACTATGTGAAGAGAAGTCTGAGTTTATGGAAGAAATGAAATCAGTAGAAACTGCTGAAAAAAAATATAAAGAGTAAACATATAATCGTGGAATTCCTGGAAAACTGCTTGTGATATAACAGAGTTTTAATTTTAATCCCATGAAAACAGTTTGATTAACATCATGGTAGAAATCGTTCATAATAAGTGAAAAAGGTAATTCAAACTACAAATACTTTGATTGATTTTACTAGACATTATTTTTACAATAAAATACATAGTTCATTTGGTTAAAACATTTCCTTTACAAACGTTTTACGTATACACGTGTACTTGTTTTATTGGGCTGTAACACATATATACGGATATAAGCGTCCATAAACAATTGTTTAATCATTTACTATTTAATCAACTTATTTGTTCTAAAAAAGTATTCGTTTTTTTTTCAGGAAATGCGGGCATTTCTTGAAAACTTCGTCTGTAGAATAGTATACGTGTTTTCCATTTTGATATTTGGTAAGTTTTATCATGTTCAACTTGCATATGACGGAATGCTATATATTTATTATTGTACTCATTTATTATATATTGTCCACTCATATTCTATTACTGATGCAATTACCAAATTGATTTTCAAAAAATAACGTTTATTTACGAATACACGCACGCACGCACGCACGCACGCACGCACGCACGGGTTGACGAGCCGCGAAGTAATATCGTCCCGAGAGCTTTAACTTGAGGGCCGATGTTACTCGGCCGGGCCGATATCACCTCCTGGTCTCATAACCGTGTTATTATATGTGGCGGACCAGTGTCAAGGTCGGTACTTATGACGCCCTTGTCTGATGTTCTTCGTAAAGATAGATACTGCATCATGTATACATTAAACCAGTATATTCATAATCAACATTGATGGAATACATTGCTACACTGTAGTATTTTAAATGTTCACCTCCTTCATAACAGTAATTGATTGGTGTAGTTGTCAGCATAACGTAGCGCTTCTATATGCTTGTATATGTGAACATGTTTCTAGTTAGTGCAAATGTACCCATATCAATACAGTTTTATTTACCCAATTCGCATATATACGACGACTTTTACCCTCGATGGCAAATATGTGCATATAAACGCAATAACCCACAGCGGAGCAAATTTTAATCATCTCGGGAAGCAAAAGTTGGTCTTAAAAATGAAGGATTGAATTAGATTTCCCACGTTACTACAACATGATATAGATGATTATTTTTTTATCATATGTGAGTTTAAAAGGGTGCTGTTCCACTGATGTCGTAAATACTCTATTCTCTGATATTAGAATTATTTGTACTAAAATAAGCTTTTAACAGATATTGTCATTTTAGTCCACTTAATGAAACCTTTTGATCATATATTTTTGGAAATGCATAAAGGTTAAAGATGTATGAATGTGGAATATAAAGATAAATATTTTAAACTGTGCGTGATATGTATTAAAAATTCAAATATTGTGTTAGATCAATGTCAGTATTTTCTTATTTCCTTAGTTTTTCTATTGGTTTGCGTTCAAGGGAAGGATAGAGGATATTAAGATGAACTTGCATGATGTTAATTCACTGTTTCTTATATAGTTTTGTCTTTATATAATAATTATTGTTATTGTTTTTATTTATTTTTTTATTTTTATGATTATGATTATAATAATAATAATAATAATAATAATAATAATAATAATAATAATAATAATAATAATAATAATTATTATTATTATTATTATTATTATTATTATTATTATTATTATTATTATTATTATTATTATTCAAAAGCAATTCAAGATGGAAGTATAATGGCCATGACATACGATTGTGATTAATTAAAGTTGTAATTTTGCATAAATCAGGAACACTGCATAGGTAAAGCACTAAACGCAATGAACGTTTTGTATTTTTGTATTGTAAACGCCTTGATTTTGACTTAAAACCCTAAAACTAGTGTCAGTCATTGGCTCTATCTTGAATTACCTTGCGGAGGTTTGGGGGTACACCAAATCCAAAACGTTAGAACGAATTCAATTTAAATTTTGTAAAAAAAATATTGCGAGTGAAAACTAATACTTGCAGTGCCTGTGTAAATAGACAATTCGGCAGCTATCCTTTATATAAACTTGTATATCTGCGTAAAATACAATATTACACCTAAGCTTTTACCTCCGACACTAATATTATCAAAACATATGTTATCATATTTACACAAAAACAATATACTAGTATGACATTTCTTAACTACTAATGCAAATGAATAATCAAGTATCATACTTAATTAAAATTATATAATAATGATAAAAGGAAAACAAATCAGAAGTAGTTATGGAATAATATTATTGCTATAAATGACAAACTTCGTTGCACATGTCATACCCAGTTTCATAACCATGCCGATGAATTATTTCTATCCTGCTGTGAATACGCCGCGGGGTACAGTTGAATACACAATTTCTGGGCATCGAATTTCTACAAAATTTACATAAATGTTCAAAGAGGACCAAAAGATATTTAAAAATACATTATTTCAAAAAGTGCATTTGAAAGAGAAAAAAATTCTGCATCGTAATCCGCTTGAAGCTCAGCGATCGGATGTCTATAATTACTTTAAATAGCAAAACATTTTTAGCTCCTTCTTATTTCAATGTAACTTTTAATGACCAACAAAACCCTTAAAAAGGACCAAAATGTAAAAATCATACAATTAATACAAAACCATCATCTTCAAGGGCAAGAATTATCCTAACATATATGTAGGAAGTAAGTTGATCTGTTGAAAGACTAAGTAGTGAGAACTGTTTAACCATATTTTCCCTATATAACTTTAAAGGCACTTTCGCTTCAGCGGATTTCTCCGAAGTTGGAAATGTAAGCAAAACTCCGTATATCTGTAAAGGATGTCGTAACTGGGTGTATACTGTTAAAACATATTAAATGATTTTGGTTTAAGCCATATCTTTGATAATGTTCTCAATATCGATATAAAGATATTCTTAGGAGTATTCAAATGTAGAATACACGATTGTTTTAGACAAAACTTAGGAAATAGCACAGAGTTAGACGTATTCTAAACCAATGTAGAAAAAACTTAGGTAATTTGCCATATAGTTTTTAGATTTTATTTTTGTAGATTACGACTGTCTGTGTATCCACTTGGTTTTTAAATTGGTAGATACACAAAAAATAACATAGCTGGGAACCAAGGATATTGTCCATGTTGCAATACCATTGATTTAGAAGAAGAACTTCACTTTGTTTGTGTTTGTCCTTCTTTATATCTGAATTCTTTGAATAAAGAATTGATAACCATTCCTAATGTTAGAACGTAATTTTGTACATTGTTATCCTTTTATACTAATGAAGATTTTACAACTAATGATATAAACTTTAATGCACCGCATGCAATTGTTATAGTTTTGTATATTTACTCATTTGTATGTTTTGTTTGTTACTATGCGTTGACATATTTATACATGTATCAAATAATTTTAAACAATATGTGTTGTTGATAATGTACTCTGTACACGTCCCACTGTCCGCCTGTCTGTCTGTGAAAGCTACTTCATTGTGTTTTATGTACACAAACTAGAGGAATTTTGATTTAAAAATCACAATCCAGTTTTGCCAGGGGCGGTATATTTTGCCCTATACTGGAAAACGTGAGTAATAATGCATTCTCATTGGAAAAAGAATCTTAATAATATTTGAACAATATCGTTATTAATGATTGGTTGTATATGTGTATGGTTTCAGCAGCTGTTTCCGCACCGCCATGTGTAAATGTTGCAACATGTACTGGCTGCGTCTATGAGAGCAAATGCGAAACAGTAGCGGCATCCGATGAAGCAGGATGCCTTGACCTTATCAACACGGATTCTTCGGTGTACGCGGTATCATATATAGGTAATGATGTAGGCGGTATCATATATAGGTAATGATGGTACGATATCATATATAGGTAATGCTGGTACGCCGTATCATATATAGGTAACGATGTAGGCGGTATCATATATAGGTAATGATGTAGGCGGTATCATATATAGGTAATGATGTAAGCGGTATCATATATAGGTTACACACCACCATTGTCATTTCCTCTATAATTCAATGTGAAATGATTATTTTTAGACAACATTTAAAGGCATTTCGAGCGAATGCAGACTATGATAAACATATATATTCTTAAAGTACAAGCTTTAAATTACCTTTTAAGCCAATAAAAAAGGGGGTCAAGTTATTCCTAAGAAAAATCTCTCCACATGAAAAACAAACTCTAAAAATTGCACCGTCCGCCATGACAGTTCTTCCAAAATGACCTTTCAACTATAGGGCAGCAGTTTATGCTTAATCTCTATTCTAAATGATAAATCAAGCAATAATAGATACTCGAGGTATAAAAGTTTCAGGAATAATGATATTGTTGATTTACAGTGTATTGAGCATGTGAAAACAGGTCTATCAGTCATAAAAACATTATTTTTTTATTGAGAATTTTCCACACAACGGAAGTACATATGACGCAATGGTGACGTCATACCTATAAGGTAATGATATAGGCGATATCATATATAGGTAATGATGTAGGTGGTATCATATATAGGTAATGATGGTACGCGGTATCATATATAGGTAATGATGTACGCGGTATCATATATAGGAAATGATGGTACGCGGTATCATATATAGGTAATGATGGTACGCGGTATCATATATACAGTCGAACCTCGCTATGTCGACGTCGGATAAGTCGACTTTCCGGTTATGTCGACTTTTTTTCCGGTCCCGAATTTATTCCTTGTTATTCTTTACAAAATAAATCTGTTTGTGTCGATTTTTTTATCTCAACTTTTTCGCTATGTCGACCTCGTTTTTCAGTCCCAGTGGTCTAATTTCACACATTTCCTATGTTCTTTATCTTTATGTCGAACTGTAGATCGAGACGTAGGTGTGAAAATATTCATGACGGTTTGCGGCATGTCACAAAATATCGTGCGTGTCAATATAACAAACTGTCATAATTGGGGGTTACAAAAATGTAATTGGTAAGTGCGAATAATTAAAGTTGTTTGTTTATGTATTTAATTAAAGAGACATTTATTGCTCAAGCTCTTTGGTATTGTTTTAAACATGAACATTTTATTGATAAGATATCAATCCCGAATGGGAACAAAAAGAATAACTTCAAAATGTCAAATGTTAGTTCCACTGTTCTGGTCGACCAATTCAGAGAAGGACCCGGAATAAAATCTTACAATGTACAAATGTATGCAATTGTGGTTTTATATGTGTTTTGTGTGATCCATAAACGTAAAAGAAATACATTTGACACAAATAATTCTTCTTTTGTTTCACTTTATTTTTCAATATATAATATATAATAATTTTTATATAATAAGTTTGCTGTTTTCACGACGACAATATTTAACAAGACCGTTCAATTGTGGAGGTAAACATCGTACAATCCAACTCAAACGTGTTGGGATTGGTGATATTTTTTGTAATTCTGATGAGTCGACTTTTCGTTATCTCGACTTTTTTCACTAGGTCCCTAAAAAGTGAACATAACGAGGTTCGACTGTAGTAAATGATGATACAATGAGCGATTAAAATCAAATAGTTGTCGTTGAGGCCCAAGATAGTTGTCGTTTAGACAGTTGTGGTTGAGGCTGAGGCCACAGGTAGTTGTGGTTGAGGTCCCAGATAGTTGTCGTTTAGATAGTTGTGGTTGAGGTCCCAGATAGTTGTCGTTTAGATAGTTGTGGTTGAGGCCCCAGATAGTTGTGGTTGAGGCTGAGGCCCCAGGTAGTTGTGGTTGAGGTCTCAGATAGTTGTCGTTTAGATAGTTGTGGTTGAGGCCCCAGATAGTTGTCGTTTAGATAGTTGTGGTTGAGGCCCCAGATAGTTGTGGTTGAGGTCCCAGATAGTTGTCGTTTAGATAGTTGTGGTTGAGGCCCCAGATAGTTGTGGTTGAGGCCCCAGATAGTTGTGGTTGAGGCCCCAGATAGTTGTGGTTGAGGCCCCAGATAGTTGTCGTTTAGATAGTTGTGGTTGAGGCCCCAGATAGTTGTCGTTTAGATAGTTGTGGTTGAGGCCCCAGATAGTTGTCGTTTAGATAGTTGTGGTTGAGGTCCCAGATAGTTGTGGTTGAGGCCCCAGATAGTAGTCGTTTAGATAGTTGTGGTTGAGGCCCCAGATAGTTGTGGTTGAGGCCCCAGATAGTTGTCGTTTAGATAGTTGTGGTTGAGGTCCCAGGTAGTTGTGGTTGAGGTCCCAGATAGTTGTCGTTTAGATAGTTGTGGTTGAGGCCCCAGGTAGTTGTGGTTGAGGTCCCAGATAGTTGTCGTTGAGGTCCCAGATAGTTGTGATTGAGGTCCCAGATAGTTGTGGTTGAGGTCCCAGATAGTTGTGGTTGAGGTCCCAGATAGTTGTGATTGAGGTCCCAGATAGTTGTGATTGAGGTCCCAGATAGTTGTGATTGAGGTCCCAGATAGTTGTGATTGAGGTCCAAGATAGTTGTGGTTGAGGTCCCAGATAGTTGTGGTTGAGGCCCCAGATAGTTGTGATTGAGGTCCCAGATAGTTGTGGTCGAGGCCCCAGATAGTTGTCGTTTAGATAGTTGTGGTTGAGGCCCCAGATAGTTGTCGTTTAGATAGTAGTGGTTGAGGCCCCAGATAGTTGTGGTTGAGGCCCCAGATAGTTGTGGTTGATGCCCCAGATAGTTGTGGTTGAGGCCCCAGATAGTTGTCGTTTAGATAGGTGTGGTTGAGGTCCCAGATAGTTGTCGTTGAGGTCCCAGATAGTTGTGATTGAGGCCCCAGATAGTTGTGGTTGAGGTCCCAGATAGTTGTCGTTGAGGTCCCAGATAGTTGTCGTTTAGATAGTTGTGGTTGAGGCCCCAGATAGTTGTCGTTGAGGTCCCAGATAGTTGTGGTTGAGGTCCCAGATAGTTGTCGTTTAGATAGTTGTGGTTGAGGTCCCAGATAGTTGTCGTTGAGGTCCCAGATGGTTGTGGTTGAGGCCCCAGATAGTTGTCGTTGAGGCCCCAGATAGTTGTCGTTGAGGTCCCAGATAGTTGTCGTTTAGATAGTTGTGGTTGAGGCCCCAGATATTTGTCGTTGAGGTCCCAGATAGTTGTGGTTGAGGCCCCAGATAGTTGTGGTTGAGGTCCCAGATAGTTGTGATTGAGGCCCCAGATAGTTGTGGTTGAGGCCCCAGATAGCTGTGGTTGAGGCCCCAGATAGTTGTCGTTGAGGTCCCAGATAGTTGTGGTTGAGGCCCCAGATAGTTGTGGTTGAGGTCCCAGATAGTTGTGATTGAGGCCCCAGATAGTTGTGGTTGAGGCCCCAGATAGTTGTGGTTGAGGCCCCAGATAGTTGTCGTTGAGGCCCCAGATAGTTGTGGTTGAGGCCCCAGATAGTTGTGGTTGAGGTCCCAGATAGTTGTGGTTGAGGCCCCAGATAGTTGTGGTTGAGGTCCCAGATAGTTGTGGTTGAGGCCCCAGATAGTTGTGGTTGAGGCCCCAGATAGTTGTCGTTGAGGTCCCAGATAGTTGTGGTTGAGGCCCCAGATAGTTGTGGTTGAGGCCCCAGATAGTTGTGGTTGAGGCCCCAGATAGTTGTCGTTTAGATAGTTGTGGTTGAGTCCCCAGATAGTTGTCGTTGAGGTCCCAGATAGTTGTGGTTGAGGCCCCAGATAGTTGTGGTTGAGGCCCCAGATAGTTGTCGTTTAGATAGTTGTGGTTGAGTCCCCAGATAGTTGTCGTTGAGGTCCCAGATAGTTGTGGTTGAGGCCCCAGATAGTTGTCGTTGAGGTCCCAGATAGTTGTGGTTGAAGCCCCAGATAGTTGTGGTTGAGGCCCCAGATAGTTGTGGTTGAGGCCCCAGATAGTTGTCGTTGGGATAGTTGTGGTTAAGGTCCCAGATAGTTGTCGTTGAGATAGTTGTGGTTGAGGCCCCAGATAGTTGTGGTTGAGGCCCCAGATAGTTGTGGTTGAGGCCCCAGATAGTTGTGGTTGAGGCCCCAGATAGTTGTCGTTGAGGCCCCAGATAGTTGTCGTTGAGGTCCCAGATAGTTGTGATTGAGGCCCCAGATAGTTGTGGTTGAGATTGAGGCCCCAGATAGTTGTCGTTGAGGCCCCAGATATTTGTGGTTGAGGTCCCAGATAGTTGTGGTTGAGGTTGAGGCCCCAGATAGTTGTCGTTGAGGTCCCAGATAGTTGTCGTTGAGGCCCCAGATAGTTGTGGTTGAGGCCCCAGATAGTTGTGGTTGAGACCCCAGATAGTTGTGGTTGAGGCCCCAGATAGTTGTGGTTGAGGCCCCAGATAGTTGTGGTTGAGGCCCCAGATAGTTGTGGTTGAGGCCCCAGATAGTTGTGGTTAAGACCCCAGATAGTTGTGGTTGAGACCCCAGATACTTGTCGTTGAGGCCCCAGATAGTTGTGGTTGAGGTTCCAGATAGTTGTGGTTGAGGTCCCAGATAGTTGTGGTTGAGGCCCCAGATAGTTGTCGTTGAGGCCCCAGATAGTTGTGGTTTAGGCCCGAGATAGTTGTCGTTGAGGTCCCAGATAGTTGTGGTTGAGGCACCAGATAGTTGTGGTTGAGGCCCCAGATAGTTGTGGTTGAGGTCCCAGATACTTGTCGTTGAGGCCCCAGATAGTTGTGGTTGAGGCACCAGATAGTTGTGGTTGAGGCCACAGATACTTGTCGTTGAGGCCCCAGATAGTTGTGGTTGAGGTCCCAGATACTTGTCGTTGAGGCCCCAGATAGTTGTGGTTGAGGCCCCAGATAGTTGTGGTTGAGGCCCCAGATAGTTGTGGTTGAGGTCCCAGATACTTGTCGTTGAGGCCCCAGATAGTTGTGGTTGAGACCCCAGATAGTTGTGGTTGAGACCCCAGATACTTGTCGTTGAGACCCCAGATAGTTGTGGTTGAGGCCCCAGATATTTATGGTTGAGGTCCCAGATAGTTGTGGTTGAGGCCCCAGATAGTTGTCGTTGAGGCCCCAGATAGTTGTGGTTGAGGTCCCAGATAGTTGTGGTTGAGGTCCCAGATAGTTGTGGTTGAGGCCCCAGATAGTTGTCGTTGAGGCCCCAGATAGTTGTGGTTTAGGCCCCAGATAGTTGTCGTTGAGGCCCCAGATAGTTGTGGTTGAGACCCCAGATAGTTGTGGTTGAGGTCCCAGATACTTGTCGTTGAGGCCCCAGATAGTTGTGGTTGAGGCCCCAGATAGTTGTGGTTGAGGCCCCAGATAGTTGTGGTTTAGGCCCCAGATACTTGTGGTTGAGGCCCCAGATACTTGTGGTTGAGGCCCCAGATAGTTGTGGTTGAGGCCCCAGATAGTTGTGGTTGAGGCCCCAGATAGTTGTGGTTGAGGTCCCAGATACTTGTCGTTGAGGCCCCAGATAGTTGTGGTTGAGACCCCAGATAGTTGTGGTTGAGACCCCAGATACTTGTCGTTGAGACCCCAGATAGTTGTGGTTGAGGCCCCAGATATTTGTGGTTGAGGTCCCAGATAGTTGTGGTTGAGGCCCCAGATAGTTGTCGTTGAGGCCCCAGATAGTTGTGGTTGAGGTCCCAGATAGTTGTGGTTGAGGCCCCAGATAGTTGTCGTTGAGGCCCCAGATAGTTGTCGTTGAGGCCCCAGATAGTTGTGGTTGAGGCCCCAGATAGTTGTGGTTGAGGCCTCAGATAGTTGTGGTTGAGGTCCCAGATAGTTGTGGTTGAGGCCCCAGATAGTTGTGGTTGAGGCCCCAGATAGTTGTCGTTGAGGTCCCAGATAGTTGTGGTTGAGGCACCAGATAGTTGTGGTTGAGGCCCCAGATAGTTGTGGTTGAGGTCCCAGATAGTTGTGGTTGAGGCCCCAGATAGTTGTGGTTGAGGCCTCAGATAGTTGTGGTTGAGGCCCCAGATAGTTGTCGTTGAGGCCCCAGATAGTTGTGGTTGAGGCCCCAGATAGTTGTGGTTGAGGCCCCAGATAGTTGTGGTTGAGGCCCCAGATAGTTGTGGTTGAGGCCTCAGATAGTTGTGGTTGAGGCCCCAGATAGTTGTGGTTGAGGCCCCAGATAGTTGTGGTTGAGGCCCCAGATAGTTGTCGTTGAGGTCCCAGATAGTTGTGGTTGAGGCACCAGATAGTTGTGGTTGAGGCCCCAGATAGTTGTCGTTGAGGTCCCAGATAGTTGTCGTTGAGGTTCCAGATAGTTGTGGTTGAGGCCCCAGATAGTTGTCGTTGAGGTCCCAGATAGTTGTGGTTGAGGCACCAGATAGTTGTGGTTGAGGCCCCAGATAGTTGTCGTTGAGGTCCCAGATAGTTGTCGTTGAGGCCCCAGATAGTTGTGGTTGAGGCCCCAGATAGTTGTCGTTGAGGTCCCAGATAGTTGTGGTTGAGGCACCAGATAGTTGTGGTTGAGGCCCCAGATAGTTGTGGTTGAGTCCCCAGGTAGTTGTCGTTGTGGCCCCAGATAGTTGTCGTTGAGGCCCCAGGTAGTTGTCGTTGTGGCCCCAGATAGTTGTGGTTGAGTCCCCAGATAGTTGCCGTTGAGGTCCCAGATAAATATCGTTGAATACCCCAGATAGTTGCGGTTGAGGCCCTAGATAGTTGTGGTTGAGGCCCCAGATAGTTGTCGTTGGGATAGTTGTGGTTAAGGTCCCAGATAGTTGTCGTTGAGGCCCCAGATAGTTGTGGTTGAGTCCCCAGATAGTTGCCGTTGAGGTCCCAGATAAATATCGTTGAGGTCCCAGATAGTTGCCGTTGAGGTCCCAGATAAATATCGTTGAAGCCCCAGATAGTTGCGGTTGAGGCCCTAGATAGTTGTGGTTGAGGCCCCAGATAGTTGTCGTTGATTCCACAGCATCAGAGATAATTTATTACGATATTTGTTAACTTATTTTATTATTACTTTATATTGAGAAATTCCATAACATACACGTTCAAAATACCATTTACTGTATCATTACGTTATATATTGAAAGGTTTTGAGGCAATTGTGAAATGTATATGGCATCGAAATTGTTACTCTAATCATAACGGGTATTAACATACCAATACATGTATTTAGTTACAAATATCCAGATTCAATGATCGATTATGGTTGTCCATTTCAATTCGATTATAGATTTTGAAATCTGTCTGATTATCCAGCAGCAGCCAATTGTATAAAACCGGTTATCTTTTTGGTTTGGTCAAAGTTATCCGAAATGTTTATCGATTGGTCAATATTTATCCAATAATTTTTTCTAACCAATCAAATCATTGAAAAGTGTTCACTAGCCGAAATATAACCTTTGGACAACTTATCCAAGTTTTATACAAATGGCTGCAGGAGACGATGCAAACCAGTGTTTCAGTCATACTTGCGAAGGAATAGTAAAAGCATGGCAAGGCGGACAAAATGGACAAAATGGCCAACAAAACGGACAAGATGTACAATATTCAAAATATCGAACATGTGCCTCAGGTAATGAATGCGCGAATGGTTGTAAACAATGTAATGAATGTTAACTTAAAAGTGGTATTGCAACCATTAGTGACAACATATATTTATAAATGTATACAATTTATGCATGTACGTTCCAATTATTGCTTAATGTTCGTCCAACAGTTATTCATTTAACATTAAGTATTGCCAATATTATGAAAAAATGTAAATCATATATATTTCGCGATATAATGATTGTATTCGTCCGGTGGGGAAATCCTTTTTGGCATCATTATCTAAATGCAAATCTAGTGATTTCGTTTTCTTTCCAGGTTGCTTTAATTACACACTTTCATCTTCTAACGGTACAAAACTTTCCGGAACATTTACTTTCGATCATACTTTTGCATCTATCGTCGATATGGACGATTGCCTTCGACAATTTGAAGAGCTGGGGACTACAGGAACTTTGCAATATTATTTTGGTACCCCTCGCAACTGCTCGGTATTGAATACATGTACGCCAGATTGTGCTTTGACGTCTGATGTAAACCATATGATCTACGAACGGGTCTGTCATGACGGTAACACTGACTTTCATTGCACATGTTGAAAATGAAACAAAAAACGTGTATTCGTTTACATTCATGGCAACACCCATATTTTTTCACCTATTTGTAAAAGTACACATCATAGTCAATGCAACGTTTTTTTTTCTTATTCTGCATTGTTTTCAATTTGATGATGGCTCTAGTGAAGCTTATATTTTTTTATCAAGTTTTCAACGAAACCAGATTAGAATGGGGATATCGTTGGGCGGGGTTGGCGTACGGGCGGGCGGGTGTCAAACTTATGTGAAGAGCTAGCTTGGGGTTGCTTTTAAGGGGTTGTGGTCAACGTAAAGGTCACTGTTACTAAAATCAGAACATTGGTTTTAGCCCAATAACTGAAGTAAGAAATGATGGATATTTATGAAAGTCTGTGTGTAGGTAGCTTTCAAGAAGAACTAGCTTTGGATTGCTTTTGATGGGGAGGGGGTCGAAGTCAAAGTCACTCCTATTAAAAATAGAAAAATGGTTTCCGCCCAATAACTTAAGTAAGAATTGATTGATAGTTTTGAAAGTTGGTATGAAGGTTGCGTATGTGAAGATGTGCTTTTTATACGGGGTCAAGGTCAAGATGTTACTTACTTTTCACTGTAGTATGTTTATGTATTGTGATTTATATGCGATGTTTTTCCATATTACTTCAGTTTCAACTTGCCAAATTCCAACCAATATTACTAACGGATACGCGAATTATACGGGGACTAATGAAAATGATGTCTTAACCTACCAGTGTCAGGAAGGATATCAATTATCGTACAATGTCACAAATATTTGCAATGGTACGGTGTGGATAGGGAATAATGCACCAAGCTGTTTAGCAGTACAATGCCAAGAACTTATAGTCCCAACAAATGGCTTGCGCAACGACATAACTGGAAATATATACGGATCTGTAGCACAGTTCTCTTGCATAATGGGATATTACATTTCTGGAAGTGCTAACATTACGTGTCAGGCGTCTGGGGAATGGAACAGTTCAACTCCCCTTTGCACCAAATACAACTGCGGAAATCTAGAGATTCCAGCTGACGGAAGCATATACAACTCATCAGGAACGGAATACGGGGCAACTGCATATTTTTCATGTAGAGATGGATATTATCTGACTGGTAGTCCAAACGCTACGTGCAACACAACAGGCCAATGGGATAACCCCGAACCGAATTGCACCATATACGACTGTTTTTCCTTGAACAACATAACAAGTGGATATGTAGATACTCCCGATGGAACAACTTTTGGAGAAACAGCAACTTACGCATGTTTTCCCGGAAATGACCTCACCGGAAATGCTACTACGCAGTGTCTTCATGGAGGAGAATGGAGCTCCAAACCACCGATCTGTGTCGTTAAAGATTGTGGGAATGTTACTTTACCTGTTAACGGTTTTGTGGACGATACGAACGGATCAACCTTCGGCGAAATCGTTAAATACAGTTGTGCAACAGGGTACGATCTGGCTGGAGACGCGGCTAGAATATGTGGAGCCGACGGTAAAGAGATATTGCATAGTTACTTTCAACCTAAGAGATACTTTGCGATTACATGTGCAAAAAACACTTTCATTAGACGATTGCCTAAGGCTTGAACCTTAAATACGTATAAAACACGGTGGGGCGGTTTTGATAAGAACATGAGTTGAAGTTTTTATATTTATTTATTTTGAGGTTTTCAAAATGATATTATCAAGCATCGGGTAAATACAAAATAAATTGATATACACACTTTTTAGAATTAATTGCTATTTGTTCGCAAGTGTTGAAATATTTAAAGCTGCACTTTAACATATTAATTGTTTTGACATTTTTTGTCTTGCAATGAGCTAATTTTTGCGTAAATATCTGGAAAGCAGTGATATAAGACTGCTGACAAAAGAGCAAATTGCAGAATTTATATTTACGCTCAAAAATTAATGTTCAATGGTTAAACGCGTTACTAACACTAAAAATAATTTTCGGCAGTTTTCTAAACAACTGAGATCTGTTTTATTGTTGGTTATCTTATTATGACTGAATTAAAGGCATAGATGCCCCAAATCAGCTGAAACGACTGTGAGAGTGCAGCTTTAATGCCTGTTTTCAAATTTAAAACAAACAGGGACCTGGAACTCGTCTGATCCTAAGTGTGAAATTCATGATTGCGGTAATCCTGGAAACGTGGATAATGGGAATGTGCAAGTCAAAAACGGCAGTACCTACCAGAGTTCTGCTTTGTACACTTGCAACAATAGATATATGATTTCCGGCGACAATGCGTACAGAATGTGTACACCGACCGGCTGGGAAGATCCGGCCCCTGAATGTGTTAAGGAAGGTTAGTTTATATGTGGTGGTTCAATGTTATGCAGCATCGTTTCCTAGCACGAGGTTCTGTTTATAACGCGTCGAAAAAAAAATTAAAATATTATTTGGTATTATACGTACTGTTTTAATTTGTCTAAAATAGGTATACGTTTGGACCCCCCCCCCCCGCCCAATGTGTACGTAACATACGTACACGTGAACGCATTTGTAATACTGACAATAAAAACTTATATCCAAAATTCACCAATTCATTATATCAATATGCATTTTATATAAAGTAACACCAGGCCCCAATTTCTCGAAACTTCTTAAGCTTAACAGGCTTAAGTCGCTTATTTCAATTAGCCAAAATACATACTGAAAATGTTTTTTGGTAAATAAAAAATGGTTTATTCTGATAATCATACAGATTATTCCTACATGATTTCTAAAAATTCTTGAAGAAGTAAATATAACACATTTTATAGAATAACAAAAATAGTGAGCTTAGCTTAATCCTGTTATAAGGGACTTAAGAAGTTTCGAGAAATTGGGGCCTGCTTCGTTTCAAAATACTGATTTCTGGACAGTGTTGCACTTACTATGACAATCGAACAAAGACGGCAATAGTCATACTGTATGCTGTAAATATATATGTTTTATTACTCGACAAGAGCATGGTTGCATATATATATGTTTTATTTTTGTACAGCTTGTCCTTCACCCCCAATTACTATGAACGGAATGATTATACTGTTGGACAACAGTACGTTGGTTGGAAGTAAATACAAAGTCGCTTGCGATCCTGGTCTTAAACCGAAACCAGGCGGTCCACGAACATGCAAAAAATCAAATCTGGCGTGGACTGGTCCTAATATAACGTGTGAAATACCTGGTGAGATTCTCTGTTATTTAATTGCAAGTCGACGTTGAATGTTGTTGTAAATAGTTGGTTTTATACATATACTAGTATATAGGTCCTTTTTCAGTTTTCAAACTAAGTAACAGATTCCTTAAAGTTTAATTTAAATGATAACTCAATTTCAAGCATGTTTTGATTCAAACTTTGGATGAAACGTGTGTTTAATAGAGACTGATCAAGTTGTGTGGCCAATATTATAAAGTCGGTGTTGCTCATCGTTTTGTGGTTCAAATGTTCATATTTTGCTGTATAATTACATCATCGAACATTTGTTTCAACATTACTTTTTTCGTTTGATAGATGCGCACAATGGTAGGTTTTATCACAAACACTGACCATACTTTATACGCTATGATACATTTTCAGAGTGTATACCGCCAATCCAGTACGGTGCAAATATAACGGTAAATGGTTCACGACCTGGCGATTTCGCATTTTATGAGTGTTTGCCGGATTTCAACATGTCGACCACAGATGCTTACCGGACATGTTTGATTTCGGAGTTATGGAGTGATCCCGAACCACTGTGTTTAGGGCGAGATTGCGGCGAAGTGGAAACTATAACAAACGGTTCTGTGTTGACCCCTAATGGAACACGGCATCCCTACAGTATATATTACGTGTGTGACGAAGGCTTTAACAGTATTGGAGACAGTATTAGAACCTGTCAGGTTAACGGGTCGTGGGATAATTTGAAACCTAATTGTAGCATAGTGGATTGCGGTCCACCTCCAACGCCTGTAAACGGGTCTATTGCGGAGCTCCTCGGCACTTCATATGGCAACAATGTAACATTTCAATGCAACTTTATGTTTAGGTTGAATGAAAGTTATTCAAATCACAGCACTTGTTTGGCAAATGGTAATTGGTCGCATCCGATTCCAACATGTGATCACATTCATACAGGTAGGCACATCTTATATATGTATTAATTGTTTTTCTTTCAATATCCTTTAGATCTTATTCCATTTACTAAACAGTTTTGATCAGTGCGTTTAAATCATATAAATGTGGCCCTGTATTCCCGTTGTATAATGAAACTTTAAAGTGCCAAGCAATATATTAGTTCGTTCCTTATACAAGCTAATGTGTGATAGTTAATACAATACGTTTGGTCTTATTTAAGAATGTGGTATTCCCGAAAATGCATCAAACTCACAAGTAACCTTTACCGGTACTGGATATAATGGCACTGCGACTTATACTTGTCACTATGGTTACACGTTATCCACCAGCGAAAACAACCGCACTTGCTTGCTAAACGCAACATGGAGTGGACCTCCGATAAATTGTTCTCTTGTTCACTGCTTCACACCCGAACAGATACCTAACGGAAATGTTTCTACACCTTCTGGGACAGCTTTCGGACAGAACGCATCATATACTTGTAACGAAGGTTATAAATTAACTGGTGGTTCAACCATCACATGCAACGCAACAGGACAATGGAATGGTCCGGTACCGAAATGCACAATATACGATTGTGGTGAACGTAACTTAACAAAGGGCCTCGTAAACACATCCACCGGAACACAGTATGAGGCAACTGCTTACTTCTCCTGTAATGATGGATACTATCTGATGGGTAGTCCAGACGCTACTTGCAACGCAACAGGCCAATGGGACAGTCCTTTACCGAATTGCACAATATACGATTGCGGTGAACCTTACTTAACAGACGGTGTCGTTAACACATCCAATGGAACACAGTATGAGGCAACTGCTTACTTCTCCTGTAATGATGGATACTTCCTGACAGGTAGTCCAGACGCTACTTGTAACGCAACAGGCCAATGGGACAGTCCTTTACCGAATTGCACAATACATGATTGTGGTGAACTTAACTTAACCAACGGTAACGTAATTACATCCACCGGAACACAGTTTGAGGCAACTGCTTACTTCTCCTGTAATGATGGATACTTCCTGACAGGTAGTCCAGACGCTACTTGTAACGCAACAGGCCAATGGGACAGTCCTTTACCGAATTGCACAATACATGATTGTGGTGAACTTAACTTAACCAACGGTAACGTAATTACATCCACCGGAACACAGTTTGAGGCAATTGCTTCCTTCTCCTGTAGTAATGGATACTTCCTGACAGGTAGTCCAGATGCTACTTGTAACGCAACAGGCCAATGGGACAGTCCTTTACCGAATTGCACAATACATGATTGTGGTGAACTTAACTTAACCGACGGTAACGTAATTACATCCACCGGAACACAGTTTGAGGCAACTGCTTACTTCTCCTGTAGTAATGGATACTTCCTGACAGGTAGTCCAGATGCTACTTGTAACGCAACAGGCCAATGGGACAGTCCTTTACCGAATTGCACAATACATGATTGTGGTGAACTTAACTTAACCAACGGTAACGTAATTACATCCACCGGAACACAGTTTGCGGCAATTGCTTCCTTCTCCTGTAGTAATGGATACTTCCTGACAGGTAGTCCAGATGCTACTTGTAACGCAACAGGCCAATGGGACAGTCCTTTACCGAATTGCACAATACATGATTGTGGTGAACTTAACTTAACCGACGGTAACGTAATTACATCCACCGGAACACAGTTTGAGGCAACTGCTTACTTCTCCTGTAGTAATGGATACTTCCTGACAGGTAGTCCAGATGCTACTTGTAACGCAACAGGCCAATGGGACAGTCCTTTACCGAATTGCACAATACATGATTGTGGTGAACTTAACTTAACCAACGGTAACGTAATTACATCCACCGGAACACAGTTTGAGGCAATTGCTTCCTTCTCCTGTAGTAATGGATACTTCCTGACAGGTAGTCCAGATGCTACTTGTAACGCAACAGGCCAATGGGACAGTCCTTTACCGAATTGCACAATACATGATTGTGGTGAACTTAACTTAACCAACGGTAACGTAATTACATCCACCGGAACACAGTTTGAGGCAACTGCTTACTTCTCCTGTAGTAATGGATACATCCTGACAGGTAGTCCAGATGCTACTTGTAACGCAACAGGCCAATGGGACAGTCCTTTACCGAATTGCACAATACATGATTGTGGTGAACTTAACTTAACCAACGGTAACGTAATTACATCCACCGGAACACAGTTTGAGGCAATTGCTTCCTTCTCCTGTAGTAATGGATACTTCCTGACAGGTAGTCCAGATGCTACTTGTAACGCAACAGGCCAATGGGACAGTCCTTTACCGAATTGCACAATACATGATTGTGGTGAACTTAACTTAACCAACGGTAACGTAATTACATCCACCGGAACACAGTTTGAGGCAACTGCTTCCTTCTCCTGTAGTAATGGATACTTCCTGACAGGTAGTCCAGACGCTACTTGTAACGCAACAGGCCAATGGGACAGTCTTTTACCGAATTGCACAATACATGATTGTGGTGAACTTAACTTAACCAACGGTAACGTAATTACATCCACCGGAACACAGTTTGAGGCAACTGCTTCCTTCTCCTGTAATGATGGATACTTCCTGACAGGTAGTCCAGACGCTACTTGTAACGCAACAGGCCAATGGGACAGTCCTTTACCGAATTGCACAATACATGATTGTGGTGAACTTAACTTAACCAACGGTAACGTAATTACATCCACCGGAACACAGTTTGAGGCAATTGCTTCCTTCTCCTGTAGTAATGGATACTTTCTGACAGGTAGTCCAGATGCTACTTGTAACGCAACAGGCCAATGGGACAGTCCTTTACCGAATTGCACAATACATGATTGTGGTGAACTTAACTTAACCAACGGTAACGTAATAACATCCACCGGAACACAGTTTGAGGCAACTGCTTACTTCTCCTGTAATGATGGATACTTCCTGACAGGTAGTCCAGACGCTACTTGTAACGCAACAGGCCAATGGGACAGTCCTTTACCGAATTGCACAATACATGATTGTGGTGAACTTAACTTAACCAACGGTAACGTAATTACATCCACCGGAACACAGTTTGAGGCAATTGCTTCCTTCTCCTGTAGTAATGGATACTTCCTGACAGGTAGTCCAGACGCTACTTGTAACGTAACAGGCCAATGGGACAGTCCTTTACCGAATTGCACAATACATGATTGTGGTGAACTTAACTTAACCAACGGTAACGTAATTACATCCACCGGAACACAGTTTGAGGCAATTGCTTCCTTCTCCTGTAGTAATGGATACTTCCTGACAGGTAGCCCAGATGCTACTTGTAACGCAACAGGCCAATGGGACAGTCCTTTACCGAATTGCACAATACATGATTGTGGTGAACTTAACTTAACCAACGGTAACGTGATTACATCCACCGGAACACAGTTTGAGGCAATTGCTTCCTTCTCCTGTAGTAATGGATACTTCCTGACAGGTAGTCCAGATTCTACTTGTAACGCAACAGGCCAATGGGACAGTCCTTTACCGAATTGCACAATACATGATTGTGGTGAACTTAACTTAACCAACGGTAACGTAATTACATCCACCGGAACACAGTTTGAGGCAACTGCTTACTTCTCCTGTAGTAATGGATACTTCCTGACAGGTAGTCCAGATGCTACTTGTAACGCAACAGGCCAATGGGACAGTCCTTTACCGAATTGCACAATACATGATTGTGGTGAACTTAACTTAACCAACGGTAACGTAATTACATCCACCGGAACACAGTTTGAGGCAACTGCTTCCTTCTCCTGTAGTAATGGATACTTCCTGACAGGTAGTCCAGATGCTACTTGTAACGCAACAGGCCAATGGGACAGTCCTTTACCGAATTGCACAATACATGATTGTGGTGAACTTAACTTAACCAACGGTAACGTAATTACATCCACCGGAACACAGTTTGAGGCAACTGCTTACTTCTCCTGTAATGATGGATACTTCCTGACAGGTAGTCCAGACGCTACTTGTAACACAACAGGCCAATGGGACAGTCCTTTACCGAATTGCACAATACATGATTGTGGTGAACTTAACTTAACCAACGGTAACGTAATTACATCCACCGGAACACAGTTTGAGGCAACTGCTTACTTCTCCTGTAATGATGGATACTTCCTGACAGGTAGTCCAGACGCTACTTGTAACGCAACAGGCCAATGGGACAGTCCTTTACCGAATTGCACAATACATGATTGTGGTGAACTTAACTTAACCAACGGTAACGTAATTACATCCACCGGAACACAGTTTGAGGCAATTGCTTCCTTCTCCTGTAGTAATGGATACTTCCTGACAGGTAGTCCAGATGCTACTTGTAACGCAACAGGCCAATGGGACAGTCCTTTACCGAATTGCACAATACATGATTGTGGTGAACTTAACTTAACCAACGGTAACGTAATTACATCCACCGGAACACAGTTTGAGGCAACTGCTTACTTCTCCTGTAATGATGGATACTTCCTGACAGGTAGTCCAGACGCTACTTGTAACGCAACAGGCCAATGGGACAGTCCTTTACCGAATTGCACAATACATGATTGTGGTGAACTTAACTTAACCAACGGTAACGTAATTACATCCACCGGAACACAGTTTGAGGCAATTGCTTCCTTCTCCTGTAGTAATGGATACTTCCTGACAGGTAGTCCAGATGCTACTTGTAACGCAACAGGCCAATGGGACAGTCCTTTACCGAATTGCACAATACATGATTGTGGTGAACTTAACTTAACCAACGGTAACGTAATTACATCCACCGGAACACAGTTTGAGGCAACTGCTTACTTCTCCTGTAGTAATGGATACTTCCTGACAGGTAGTCCAGATGCTACTTGTAACGCAACAGGCCAATGGGACAGTCCTTTACCGAATTGCACAATACATGATTGTGGTGAACTTAACTTAACCAACGGTAACGTAATTACATCCACCGGAACACAGTTTGAGGCAACTGCTTACTTCTCCTGTAATGATGGATACTTCCTGACAGGTAGTCCAGACGCTACTTGTAACGCAACAGGCCAATGGGATAATCCTTTACATACAACTTGTTCTCTTGTTGACTGCTTCACACCTGATGAAATATCTAATGGAAATGTTTTTACGTCTTCGATGACAACATTTGGACAAAACGCTACATATACTTGCAGCGAGGGTTATAACCTGACCGGAGCGCATATAAGAACATGTCAAGGAAACGGATCTTGGAGTTTTGATACACCATCGTGCTTGCTAGTTGAATGCGGGGATTTGCTCCCTCCGACAAATGGAAACATTGCTGTTTCCACTGGAACGACATTTGGACAGCAAGCTGTATATTCGTGCCAACACGGTTACGACCTTAATGGAGCCAACACTCGGACGTGCACCGCTAACGGCACCTGGAGTGGATCACCGCCGGGCTGTATAGGTATTGTAGCAAATACTGATTAATGCTCAACTTCAATGAAAATGCATAACCCTTTTTATTTAAACAAGTGTATTGTGGAGAAATTAACGAGTCAACAAATGGTTATTGTTGACAAATAAGTAGAGCATGATGTGTTTAAATGACGATTGAAATATTCAAGAAATAGTGCGCTGATCTTGATTGACATATAATTGTTTAAGAAATTGGGTCCAGGCTTCAAGTAAAAAGTTTAATCTATATTGGTCCTAACCGTTCTACATGGTATTTTCCGCCTCTCTTCCGTGAGCTTACGAGCTATCAGAATCACTTTTCAAAGCCCCCCAAAATGGTATTTTTTTCAACCGCGTGTGAATCTCATCGGTGTATTACTGTCTCTAAAACAGGGACAGGGTGCTCTGTTTTTCCATACCATATGACCTCATATCAATTGCTAAAATGCGAGAATTATTCCCAGGCTTATAAATACTGACAGGGGACTGTAGCTAGTACTTAATCACAATAATTATTGTTTTTTTATATTATTCATATATATATATTTATCATAATCAAAGGTTGTTTTATTCCTTTTAAGTTAATTTGTGAAGGGAATTGTGGCCATAGGGTGTGGCATAACAACGCCCCCGTTGTCTTCGTAGAATATGTATAGTTTGTTTATTTTTTTCTTCTTCTAGTGTCCCTGGGAAAAGCAAGGACCACGCCGTCACCAAAGAAGCTGTACATAATGCCTTGTATATGTTATGAACACCACGAATGGGAGAATCTGACGCAAGAAGAGATCATAGATCAACTCGTTAAAGACCTGAGCATCGACGTGACCAATACGACACTCGCCCAGTCAAGGCTCATCAGTAGGTCAGACCCGAGAGCATCGTCTGCCGCTATAGGAACAGTTGCTATTAGTTTATTAGCTGTAATATTTGGCACTGTAGCGTGTTTAGATGTGTTAACTATATGGAAAGATAAACGGTTTTCCAGATGTAGAAAAACTATATCAAGAAGATGTCGTGGAAGAAAAATATATGATGTGTCATCCGTTCCACATGACACACACATTGAATTAAATGACCAAGACGATGTAAGAGAAAGAATAACATTTTCTTCGGCATAGATGCGTCAAATTATGCCATGTTGAGTGACTTAATCAAGTTTGATTATATAACGCTCATTTTCAATTATACGTTTTGGGTCATTTTGGAACTCCTCAGCTTTTATCCATCCAGGAAAACCTCAAATGCCGGTACATCAGTAGAAGTACTTCGTAAACTTATAGATAATAGTATAAATTATTTGTAATGCTTTAACTTGTATTTTGTATACTTAAGTTTAAATTGATTGCTAGTGAGGTGAATTATAACTGCATAAATAATTAAGAGATTCAAGAGTAAAGTCATTAAGTTTAGCTGTGAAATTGAAATTTCTACGCGATATAATCGTAGCGTAGTTAAATATAAAGATTTCTGACATTATAAACCCTCCGTAATCATCCGAGGTTGTTTTCGATGGAAAATGGCCGAGGTTTCTGAATGCGTTTTAAGTATATTAATAGTTATAAACATGTCTGTGTTTATATTTTTTGTTAAAAGAGTATAAATATTTGATGTGAAACAGTGCATAGATATAGCACAAATACGCCTGTTTGTTAAAAAGAAATGAAACGATAAATAATAAATAAAAACGGTTGACAAAAAGTTAAAAACCAACTAGCGTATTAAATTCTGGATCATTAGCCCAGGGCCCATTTTATGAACGGTCTCAAATCTGCGTTCAGTCTCTATGCTTAAAACTACAATATAAATCCTTTTTTTTCTTTCTTTTTTTGGGTGGGGTGGGGTGGGGGGTAACTCTCATTCTTGATGACAACCTTTAAAGATGCACTCTTACTCTCAAATAAGATTTACCGCAATTAAAACAATTCTATTAGTTTTTTCTCATGAATATGTTGATGAACATCATTTCCTCTAGTCTCTAGAAATGTTATTCTAATTCAAAACATGTACTTGTGTAATAATTCAAAATATCAAGATTATAAATATTGTACTCTTTTGGAAAGCGTATTATCTCATTTATAATGTAGATTAATAATTTAAACATAATATTTATAAAGCAAAGCTTGTACTAAGGAATTAACTTTTAATGTACAACAATGTATATGCATGAAACATCCTTGTGCTCAGTTCAACTTGGTGTAAACCTCCTGTTTTAAACCACAATTAATTTTAATACTCAAATTATTGAAAGGCGTTTATCTTAAGACAATTTTCTTGGTTATTTCCATATAGTAAACATTTTCATTTTTCTTTAAATTGAACAAAGTAAATACGACTCCTGGTGTGCTACATTAAGTTAAATTATATTAAAGGAAAAGTAAATACCATTAACAAATGACAAGTGTTGCTTAAGTTTAACACTTGAATGTTAAACTTATGGTTGAACACACTATTTCCACAGCCAATTTGTAAATAAGATGTTTGTTTAAAGTTAAACGATAGACGGCATGGCGTCACGCAGTATGATCCGTCTGAATTTAGGCTATCATAACAGTCGCTGACATTAGCTTACTGTTTCGGTCTGTATCCCTGTGCCATGAAAGCTCATACACTGCAAGCAGGGAAACAAAAACTCAAACGGTAGTAGTAAGCGTTAACGTCAACGCGAAGTATAGGTGTTTGCGGCCAGTGACGCTTGCAGTGTAAGCTAACGTGAGCGACCGTTAGCGGTAACTGAACTCCGGGCTGCGCTGAGTTCAGTCAACGCGAAGTATAGGTGTTTGCGGCTAGCGACGCTTGCAGTGTAAGCTAACGTGAGCGACCGTTAGCGGTAACTGAACTCCGAGCTGCCCTCCAGTCAACGCTAATTATAGGTGTTTGCTGCTACCGTTTGCGATATGGTTCCCCGCTGGCAGTGTATGCGCTACGATGCATCAGGGAATTCAACATTTAATATTCTATTAAAATGTTTGTTCGAATATGTATGTTTTGCATTGTATATTTGTTGAAATGTCTGACCTAAATCAAATAAATAATCTGCAAATGTATACTTTCGATGACTACGTGTTATTCTATGCACGGTGAGTGTGGTAGTTTTATTTAACGGCGTCAATGACCTATCCATGAGCGTCGGCTCGGAGAGAGTTTTAGTACGATTGTAGGGTATAGTACACAAACAGAGTGTTACATTGGTCTTTATACATGTGCCAGGGTATAGAACTGGCAAACGGGACCTCCGTTTAGCGTCCCTCTCAGAAGACAGCTGGTATTTTTTATTGGTTAGGCGGGGTATCAAACCTTCGGCCCCTATATTCAAAAGAAAGAAAAACTGTTAAAATTGAAATTGATTTGACTCGTTCTTGCTTTATATTGAAAAAGGCGTTTTTACGTTCTTATATTAAACAGTGAATTACTCAGATCTTAATCGTTCTCTATTCACCCAAAAGCAAAACCTATTTTCCTAAACGTATTATGGTCTGTGTAATATATTTCCAAAACACTGCAGCTGAAGTCGGGTGAAAGACCTAATATTTTAAAATATATATAACGATCTTAAAAGTCCACTTACACTGACAGACATTTATTTAAGGAATGAATTGCGGGGTTGATGTCATTATCGGGGATATGAACGCAATTGGGCTGGTCAAAGTACGCGTTCCGACCACTTATTTAAATTTGGTTTTTGACGGTTTTTGATGATATGTAAAAGTTATATGATATGAAATAAGCTCGTAATGATTAGGAATTGTCGGAGTAAGCGTAGCGAACGAGCCTTTCTTTATCATTAAGATATAAATTCCCGTCATCTAACTGACTAAGAATACAACCTCATTGGCTGACACATTGTACAAGCTAAATCTGACGCAGGGAGTGTGTATCGGATCATTGGCAGTAGGCGGACGTTTTTAAAAACACAATATATCTGCATAAGAAGAAACAGTCATCTTTTTCTTAAACGTGTTTGTGCTTTTGATCTATAAAAAAGCATAATGAGGTCATGTCACAATTAAAATAAATGTTGTAATTTCAAAAAGAAAAAAACGTCGATAATAGACAGTTTGATTAAACAAAATGTTAAACAAATTGTATAAATGGAACAGTATCTCAAGAGAGATTCTTATTTAAAAATATAGTGAATGTGGTACCGTCTTCATTAAAAACGGGGCCTAAATTCTTCCACATACTTACGAGTTTCTGGCCTAAATGCGTTGTTTGTTCTTCCCATTGATATCAAGCCCTTTGAAGTATAGAGTAAAAAAATCAAGCATGGCGTTGAGTAGAATTGGAAAGTGTCCCACTTTCAGGTATGATTAGTTGCAGCAATGTAGGTGACGTGCACAGAAACTGGCTGGCCTCCATTTAACCGGGGCTGGTCACATGTAGGTGCACATTGTACACAGTTCGTTTTCCACCAACGCAACATGATTGAACGTAGCAAGGACGTGGCGCAGACGCAGCATGGACGTGACAATTTTACATCTTTGATTTTCTCGAAGAACACGGCATCGTCGCAGAGTCCTTGGATTTTTTAGAACTCCAGGGATGCTGTCGGAACATTGTAAGGTGTGATTGGGGCATTTTACGTTTAAGATGCCAATCACCGTTATGACACAACCACTATTTTGGCTCTTAATTACTAGTATTATGTTGACCACGATGAAGGTACATTCCCCCTTTTTTATGAGGGGTGATTCGATATAAAAAGTAACCGAGTTTTCTAAAATTGATCAAGACTAGCTTTTGCTATATATATATAGATGCGTACTGGGCAAATTTGAGGCGTTATGAAAACACCCAAAACGCGCACAATTCATAGCTTTATTCATTTATGACGTTAATAGTTAAAACTGCGAGTATGAATATATATCAAATGGCATTCTCGTTGTTGACACGGCAAAAACACTGATTCTTTTGTTTTCAAACATTTGCCGAGTATTTAAAAACATACATAGAATTATTATTTTTCATTCGTATTTCATAATTGAGTGCAAGCATTTTAATATCACTAATTAACTACCCGATATTTCATCAACACACTCATTCTGATCAGGATTCAGGTGTTCAGATAAAAAACAGCCACTATTGGCCATACAAGGTTTTTCTAAGGTTTGACCTTGCATTTTTACCGAAGCTGACCTTGTGACCTAGTTTTTTTTACTAGAGATGACCCAAATTTGAACTTCATCATGTCACCATTAAGAAAATCATTCTAATCACGTTTTATCCTGGGGTTTTAAATATGTTGACGATCGACGACGGGCACCGGAAGTCTATCGCAATACCTTATATTGAGCTCTTCGTTCTCAGTTGAGCTAAAACTTAATACTCTCGCAATGGTATGCTTTACATGTATGTGCACGTGGAAACCGTGGTATGTTGCTACAACAAATGAAACGCTCCTCGTATATAACGTATTTAGGGTTAATACAATACAATAAGTATGGTGAATATTCAGAAATTACCAGTCAGGTGCCGAAATCAACATGTGACAGTGTTACAATGTATGCAATTATAACAGGTATACACTCATACAGGAGGTTATGTTCATAAACACAGAAAAAAAAAACATTTAAAATATTTCAGTTTGTTGTTGTAGTACTTAAGAGTATAGCTTTATGATACAAGTGTTCATCCGTTCAAAGCTGGTTGAATAAAGCCCACGCCCTTCACAGAATAGTACAGGAATCACTCGACACTGGCTGGTTATCTGAAAAAAGTTAACCCCTTTTATTCCTATAATATACAACAATGAACTGTATAATACCGTTATACAGTGCAGTGGGTTCTGTTTTATATACAACTCCACGAACTTACAAACCTCGTAGAAATGAAATAAGGCATTTGCAAAATCATTCCTCATACAACACGAACTATCCTTGTCCATTAACTTACAAATGTGGGAATATAGATGTGTTAAATGCAAAACCCTATCACTATCAGAAAATATTAACTATGCCATCTAGTCAGGGTGACTTCTCATTCCCTAAATGTAATGTTAGGCTTAAAATAAGGTATTAAGCATTTCCTTCCCACGACCGACTCGAAAACAATCGGCCTGACCCCAATAATTTTATTGCTGCAAGAGGGAGAAGTCTTTTATTTCTATTTTGGATAACTATAATTTTGGAATAAATTAATAACACTATATCCGTAGTTTAGGGAAAAACAATATATACAAAACTATTTATAGACCGACCAACACTTAATCTACCCTGGGTCGTGGTAAAGGAAATATAATAATTATATGTTTTAGTGTAATGTATAGCTCATTATACAATTTTTTCCGTCTATTCCTTTGTTTTATTATCAGCTGTATTAATTCAAATACAATCATCAAATGCAATCATTAAGCTGTTTAATATACCTGTAAATCTTAACCTCAGTCTGTAGTTTCCAATTACCCATTAATACACATATATAACAATTAATGACACTTACTTTTGTCGACCCTCTTCCGAATGTCTTTCTGACAAATGGGGCACTTCTTAAACCGGAAGCAGCATTTCTCACATGACACCTTGTGCTTGCAGGGTTCAAACCTGACTATGGCCTCGAGGGCCGAGCATTTATGACACATCTGTTTTGCAGTGGTGAAGATCTCCTTTTCAACCTTGGCTGTTTTGGGTCTCGTCTGATGCCGTTCTGGTTTTGTGGGTTTGCTAAAAGTTATTTTTTTATTGCAAATATTTGTTGATAATGTTTGCAATCAAAAGACAGTCGTATTTAAACAGTTATCAGTTATAATCGAAACTTTAGATTAAATATAAGTTTTCAGGTTTTACGACAGTCGTACACACAAATACCACGTAGTATAATTACTTTCCTTAATACAGTACATCACTGTCACCATGAACATCACGTGACCATAGATACTATTAGTATTATAAATTATCTTAAATTTTAAATATATGTGCTTGTATTTTAATCTCAGTCTCTTGAAAATAATTGAAATTCTATAAAACTATTGAAACGAAAAGAGAGAAAATAAAATATTAAAAAGAATAAAAGTTTATAAAAAGTTTATATAAGGCCAAAAAGAATTATAATTGTTTGTTAAGGGTAACCTTCCCAAATTTTTAAGGTAGGGTAGGTAGGGATTTTTTTTTGATTTTTTTATAAAAAAATTCAAAATCTGTCGTAAGTTCAGAGTGTTTCCTTGCACATGGCAGTCTGTCCTACATTACTGTCATTGCCTGACTTTGTTTTATCATATAAACAATAATTATGATCGTCCAATTCGCATTTATCCGCCCTTCGTAACTCTCTATTCGCTAACGAATATTTTTTTGCTCAGAAACGGTAGTAGTTAGGGTCGGCGCATTTTTATAGGTAGGGTCGGGTTACCCGAAACAGACATTATTATTTTTTAGGCCTAATCCAACTGTAACGGTGACAGAGATCTAGTTCCTGCTTGACACTTCGTAGGAGATTGCCCTACAGATTGAAAGTCAATCGGTTTTCTGTACGTGAAGGGGAGCAACTACAATCTATGGATGGTGTTAACCTTCCATAACGGACATGATACTACTACTACTACTACTACTACTACTACCTACTGCTACTACTACTACCTACTACTACTACTACTACTACTACTACTACTACTACTACTACTACTACTACTACTACTACTACTACTACTACTACTACTACTACTACTACTACCTACTACTACTACTACCTACTACTACTACTACTACTACTACTACTACTACTACTACTACTACTACTACTACTACTACTACTACTACTACCTACTACTACTACTACCTACTACTACTACTACTACTACTACTACTACTACTACTACTACTACTACTACTACTACTACTACTACTACCTACTACTACTACTAACTACTACTACTACTACTACTACTACTACTACTACTACTACTACTACTACTACTACTACTACTACTACTACTACCTACTGCTACTACTACTACTACTACTACTACTACTACTACTACTACTACTACTACTACTACTTCTACTACTACTACTACTACTACCTACTGCTACTACTACTACTACTACTACTACTACCTACTGCTACTACTACCTACTACTACTACTACCTACTGCTACTACTACCTACTACTACTACTACTGCTACTACTACCTACTACTACCTACTACTACTACTACTACTACCTACTGCTACTACTACTACCTACTACTACTACTACTACCTACTACTACTACTACTACCTACTACTACTACTACTACTACTACTACTACTACTACTACTACCTACTACTACTACTACTACTACTACTACTACTACTACTACTACCTACTACTACTACCTACTGCTACTACTACTACTACTACTACTAATACTACTACTACTACTGCTACTACTACTACTACTACTACTGCTACTACTACTACTACTACTACTACTACTACTACTACTACTACTACTACTACTACTACTACTACGGCTACTACTACTACTACTACTACTGCTACTACTACTACTGCTGCTACTACTACTACTACTACTGCTGCTACTACTACTACTACTACTACTACTACTACTACTACTACTACTACTACTACTACTACTACTACTACTACCTACTACTACTACTACTACTACTACTGCTGCTACTACTACTACTGCTGCTGCTGCTACTACTACTACTACTACTACTACTACTACTACTACTACTACTGCTGCTGCTGCTGCTGCTGCTGCTGCTGCTGCTACTACTACTACTACTACTGCTGCTGCTGCTGCTGCTGCTGCTGCTGCTGCTACTACTGCTGCTGCTGCTGCTGCTGCTACTACTACTACTACTACTACTACTACTACTACTACTACTACTACTACTGCTACTGCTACTGCTACTACTACTACTACTACTACTACTACTACTACTACTACTACTACCTACTACTACCTACTACTACTACTACTACCTACTACTACCTACTACTACTACTACTACTACCTACTACTACCTACTACTACTACCTACTGCTACTACTACTACTACTACTACTACTACTACTACTACTACTACTTCTACTACTACTACTACTACTACTACTACTACTACTACTACTACTACTACTACTACCTACTACTACTACTACTACTACTACTACTACTACTACTACTACTACTACCTACTACTACTACTACTACTACTACTACTACTACTACTACTACTACCTACTACTACTTATTGAACACGACGAGAAGTTGTTTGCTGTAAATTAAGTTTTCACTACTTATTGAACACGACGAGAAGTTGTTTGCTGTAAATTAAGTTTTCACTACTTATTGAACACGACGAGAAGTTGTTTGCTGTAAATTAAGTTTTCACTACTACTACTACTACTACTACTACTACTACCTACTACTACCTACTACTACTACTTCTACTACTACTACTACTACCTACTACTACTACTTATTGAACACGACGAGAAGTTGTTTGCTGTAAATTAAGTTTTCACTACTTATTGAACACGACGAGAAGTTGTTTGCTGTAAATTAAGTTTTCACTACTTATTGAACACGACGAGTAGTTGTTTGCTGTAAATTAAGTTTTCACTACTTATTGAACACGACGAGAAGTTGTTTGCTGTAAATTAAGTTTTCACTACGTATTGAACACGACGAGAAGTTGTTTGCTGTAAATTAAGTTTTCACTACTTATTGAACACGACGAGAAGTTGTTTGCTGTAAATTAAGTTTTCACTACGTATTGAACACGACGAGAAGTTGTTTGCTGTAAATTAAGTTTTCACTACTTATTGAACACGACGAGTAGTTGTTTGCTGTAAATTAAGTTTTCACTACTTATTGAACACGACGAGAAGTTGTTTGCTGTAAATTAAGTTTTCACTACTTATTGAACACGACGAGTAGTTGTTTGCTGTAAATTAAGTTTTCACTACTTATTGAACACGACGAGAAGTTGTTTGCTGTAAATTAAGTTTTCACTACTTATTGAACACGACGAGAAGTTGTTTGCTGTAAATTAAGTTTTCACTACTTATTGAACACGACGAGAAGTTGTTTGCTGTAAATTAAGTTTTCAGTAGACTTGGTAAAGAAATGCTGGAAATACTCCTCCTTGCCGATCTCACAATGGCAAGCACCAATATGAGTAATGGTTACCATGAAAGCAGGTGGCCCTTATACATGTTGTAATATTGGACATTTCATATTTATGTGGTAAATAGCATATGCTTTGTTCAAATAGTTCAAGTAAGTGTAGTATATTCCAGTAGTTGATTCATTATTTATATTTGTATTTTAAGTGTTTAAATATTTGTAGTATTCTACAATATGTTTATTCATATATTTGACAATTTAGATAAGGAAATAAATGTTTAATATATTTCAAGTAATACCATATAAATATTGAAATACGCAATGCAAATATCAAAGTTTAGAACATACCTCGTTTATGAAATTATACCACATAAATATAAGATATTGAATATTGCAACATTTGACTCGCCAAAATATTGGGGTTACGGTCTTTTTACAAATACAACGTACTTTTCAGTGGCATATTTAAGCACGCCCTCCCGAATGTGTGTTATTTGACAGCATGTGATGGGAGTCTGTCCTTTGTTGTTCCTCGCTTCCAGGTTGGCGCCATGTTGGTACAGGAAGTTGGCAATCTTGATCCGCTCCACGTCCTCCGACAGGTTTCGCAAGCCCAGAATGTTTAACAGCTGATTTATGAAAATCGCCATATAAATACGTTTATAATATGTCAGTGTAGTTTGATTGTAGCTTAACGACTTTAAGGTGATATGAAACACTCTCGAGTCCGTTTCCTACAGTCCGTATAAACAATGAATGATTTTTGAGAGGTCATTATAATGTGCCCTTGGTGGGGTATGAATCTATTACCTTTTCGGTGAGAGGCGTGCACAAATACATCTACTGTACTCGCGCCCTCTTTTGAACAGTTATCAGTCATGCTGAAGCTTGGTAAATCAATATTGTATGTCGGTTTCTCTGGCGCAACATCTTGCCAACAAAAGTGACTTATCTTGACGTAAAATAATATAAATGTCTTCACCATCATTTTGAAATAAATCAAGTTTAAACTAAATTGTTCATTTTTTGCATTACAACCTTATTTAAATGTTCCCTAATTTACTTATTTTTCACAGTGTTTTTTAAAATATTCTAAATTAATGGATATTTGATTTAATAGTTTGCTGGTTTGTAATCTAAAAAAAGTTTCTAATATAGTTTTATTTAACATTATCTAAGTATTGGTTTAGCTTATAGACCATTAGTGAAACCGATCACAATGTTAGTATGTGTTATAGCAAGGTTTGTCCCAGGGTTCCAAGCTGATTTTGAAATTAAAAAATAACACATATAAGCTACAATTAGGCCTCAATAAACAAACTGAACACGTGCTCCATTTATATTCAATTAAAGATACACAGATAGTTGTTCTTACCACTTGGTCCGTCCGCCTCCCCATCATGCACATGTGTAAGGCCGTGTCACCGTCCTTGTCCTTCAAGTCAAAGTCAGCTTCTGGAAGTGTTACATAATTCCACATTCAGCCCTGACATTGTCATACAGAACCGTACGTACACCAAGAACTGTGAAAACCCACCGAAACATCGTTGTCCAATCCTTCAGTGCTAGGGAATACACATTGGTTAGTTCTGAACATTGCTTTGTTAACAAATTGAAATTACATGTATATGATAACTACAATGTTCTATGCTTAAATCTAACTGAATTTAATTTATACCAGCCTATTCGAGCTCATATGTGTAGTTTTAAACCTAACATATTATTTAAAACTTTCTCGAGTCGGCTTCCTGGGTCAAACTCACCTGTACTGAGTGTTCATGTTAGAGCACACAAGAACATCCCCGACAAGGGAATGAACGTTTGACCTCCTGGTCGGGAGGGGGGCACTTTACCTCTGTACCATCCCAGCCGTTTTAACTCAATTTTGCCTGATATAAATTAATTATCGGTCTCAAAGATATAATCTGATTTTTATTATTTACCGTACTCCAGCAATAATTTCGTTATGTCGAAATGAGCCTGGGATGCTCCCAACATAAGAGGGGTGGCTTTTTCATTTGTCCTTGCGTTAATATCCACACGACCCTAAATATAAATCCACAAACCGGTTAAGGAACAAGTCACGAACATATTTCTTTAATTCGACAAGACTTATGAGATATTCGTTTGGTAAGTTGTTGACCTGACTGCGGGATGCACGAGTATTGTCCCTTTTACTGAACAAAAAATCAGATTTTGGCAAGCTTGAAATGAAGGGAACGCCAGTCAATAATTATATGATAGAATACATGTATATCATTGTTCATTTAGTTTTGAGTAACAATCTTTTGCAAGAGTAAACAAATATACTGTTACCATATACGTACTGCGTATAAATGACGAGGTTTACCCTCGGGGACAAACTTGCTCCTGTGGGCAACTTTACACGGGCGGAAAATATGTGCATATAAACGCAAATACACATGGGGTAAATTCCCCCTCGAGGACAAACTTTTCCAGGTCTTGGGGTGGGGAAATTTACCCCGTTGGAATGTTTAGTCATATGAACGTTACGATTGATTTGCCTCGGGGGTAGTTCGATTTGGCGGAAGTACGAGTACATGACACATAAAACAAAACAAAAGCAGGAAATTGTTACAAAATCATCGATCCTTAATTTTAATTGTCAGCAGACTGTTTCTACAAAAGACAGTCGCATTTACTTGAGAAGTTATCAACTGTAAACCACTTGGGAAGTTATCAACTGTAAACCATTTGGGAAGTTATCAACTGTAAACCATTTGGGAAGTTATCAACTGTAAACCACTTGGGAAGTTATCAACTGTAAACCACTTGGGAAGTTATCAACTGTAAACCCATGTTTGAGTAGTTGTGATGATTGATTTTAACATGAAAGCCGTGAATACGTGCTGTTTAAAAGTTTCCTGATAGGATGACATTTTCTTTGCAACAACATAATATTGCTGAGTGAATAAGAGTGATAATAAATACAGGTATTGATGTAATACGTTACAATGTAGTAATATTAGCTTCAACTTTTTATATACTGTTCTTTTCAACACAAAATATTGGCATTTTATAAAAAAAATAACACACACGCACAAAAAATCATTTTTCATCATACAGACACAGACGTCCAAAGTTATAACGTGGGTATATATTCCTCCGATGGCAAAGTTGCTCACGTGGGTATATTTGCCTCCGATGGCAAAGTTGCTCACGTGGGTATATTTGCCTCCGATGGCAAAGTTGCTCACGTGGGTATATTTGCCTCCGATGGCATATTTGCCCCATGTGCAAATGCTCGGCGTGTATAAGGCAACATTAATTAGAGGGAAATTTACACGTGCAAGTCTTTATTTATTTATTTATTTATTTTCTTACTGAATATTCTTGCAGTTACGATGGCATATAGAATATATTTCCAACTCGTCCTAATGCACCAGTCAATTGTAACCACGCCCCTCCCAGGTCCGAGGGTATACCGAGGATAGCCAGGGAAATGGGCCGTGTTTTTACCTTTCAGGTGGCCCCGAAGTGCCGGGTGAATGCGGTGGTTTTGTCTTCGCGCAAAATACAGCGGGGAATGGGCCTTACCTAGGGTCCCTTGGGTGCGGGGCCATTTGTCGGGGATTTCACCATCAATTCGTCTCTGCAGGACGGGGATTTTACCCGGCTTTGCTGGACCGAAAGCACAGTCCCCGCTATTCCCCGGACCTGGGGGAGGGCGTGGTTACAATTGACTGGTGCATGAAGACTTGGTCATCAATCATTCGTGGACACGACATGCTTAGTCGTGGGAAGGCGTCGGATCTAACGGTGAACGCGGAACGGCAACGTAATGGAACATGGAGCAACCGATCTGAATCCAGAAAACCTCACTGCTTAATTTTGAAGATCCGAGCCCTTCATTTATTCCGTCGTTTTAATTGAGCCTTTATATATATATATATCCATCCTAAAGCAAAATTATAATTACTGTTCATCATTATACAACAACATAGTGGTTAATAGCCGGGAACAATTTGTCCCACATATGGGATGTTCTAAACCGAGCCTAGTAAACAATGCTGTTTTGCACTGATTGATACGAGGTTAGTCATACACTCTATCTTACTTCTAATTTTAAAAGTACAAACATCTTCATGGGATAGATACAGCTGAATGTCGATAGCTGGGACATGTATATCCTGTAACACTGCACCGTGGACGGATGCGGTTTAGTCTCAAGGAGTCAATCATGGGTATAACTATACAGGGAATCGCCGTAACTGGACGTACCTAGTACATGGCACGTAAAAAAGTAATCGGAAATTATTTAAAAACCTACGACTAATACGTTCATGACAGTAGGTCTGTTGTAAGCCACATCCAGACTTTAAAATAATAATACTTGGAATAACAATTAAAAAGAAAACTTAATTTGCCAAGCCTAATGTTTTAATGTCTTGTTATAACAGCTCTTTTCATTGGTTCTTCATTTGATAATACGCACATGATCGCACTTATGTAATTGCATGTCGCTTTCATTTGTTCGCGCTATTTAGAATTCATAACAAGTTAAAACCAAAACCGATTAAGTATTATACTCGTAATGGTATAGAACCGACAAGTAAACAAACAACATGCACCACATATATATTAACACCATAAATTTTATACAAGGGCGTAGCCAGACCAAAATTGATGTTCTAGTGTTTTTCGGGGACATGCTCCTGTGCTGTTTATGTACTATATACGCCCACTCCCGCCCCCACAACAACAACAACAACAAAAACACCACCGACAACAACAACAACAGAACATCAACAACATAAAACATACACACACAAAGGCTAATTCCTTTACCCCAAACCTAGTTTTGAATAGTTTTTTTTAACTTTTTAAAATACCATTTATGGAAATCATGTGAATGCCCGTGCCCACAGTGTACACATGGAGCTACGCCAGTGAAAAAATGTAAATTGTAAATCGAAATAAACCATCTCGTTGGTGGATGAAGTTGAGTGACATTCATGAGGCCTATTTTCTTGACATAATTAATAACCTTCAAAGCTTCGCGACGCAAGTATGAGTTTGAACCTGCGCAGAGGACGTATCAATTAATTACTAGTAAATTATATTGACGATTTAGATGATGAATCATAAGTTATCAAAACGGAAACAGGAAGAGTATATAACAGGATGGGACGGCCAGAAGACAGTCAACACTGCATGAACCGCCTGTCGATATAATATCATAAAATACAGCTTAAACTGGCAGTGAAACTAAGTTTTCATAAATGAGATAATTGAAAAATCACGAAACATTGTTCATCAGTACTTAAATTGTGTTTGCTTTTTCTTTTCTTATTAACAGAACTGTCGCCAGGACAATGATAAACAAAATATGGATGACAACCGCTGTCACTCTGCTGATGGTATGCTGTCAATCTGAAGGTAGATAATTTAATAGTAATTATTATTATTATTATTATTATTATTATTATTATTATTATTATTATTATTGTTAATATTGTTAATATTGTTATTATTGTTATTATTATTATTATTATTATTATTATTATTATTATTATTATTATTATATTATTATTATTATTATTATTATTATTATTATTATTATTATTATTATTATTATTTATTATTATTATTATTATTATTATTATTATTATTATTAACATGTAAATCTTAATTCATATTATCAGGAACCCATGACGAAACTGCCCCTGCACATGGCACGTACAAGCGCGTCTGTTACTATACTAACTGGTCACAGTACCGGTCGCCCCCAGGACGCTTCACCCCAGATGATATCGACCCACGACTCTGCACCCACATCATATTTGCGTTTGCCAAGGTCGTGAACAGCGAGATACACACTATTGAGTGGAATGATATACAAATGTGAGTAAAATTTCGAGGATGAACTTAAAAAGAAAGAAATCATACAGTTTAGTTTTACGTCATAGTATTTCTTGTTGTTTTAAATGTGTGTTTTTTGTTTAATTATTAGACTTTTGAATGGGATTTTTTTTCCTTTTTGGATTACGTTTCAAATAAAAAGAAATGGTGAGATGAACTCAGCCGTTTTCAGTAACTTCATGTGAAAATCCAGAAAGCTTGAAGCCTTAAAATTTCTCCATAACCTTAACTGATGTATAGTACTATATATTTGAACTGGAACGAAATTGCATATTATTGAAAATGCATAAACATACATAAATATTATACGCACACACCCAAAGACTGCGTGAAAGTGTGAAAGTTGTTAAAATGGGAAGTCATAATGGTGTTTTAAGAAAATGAAATATTATTGCAAGAGGTGGAATGATTTCTGAGATACAACATGGTCTATCATGTTTTTTTCATTAACCGTACTATAACCAAATTAAATTAAGTGACATGTATGTATAATTGACCTTCATGGGGTGTTTTTACATAATGTTTGTCACTTGCGAACTAGTGGGGTGGGGGTGCACCCGGCGCCATCCCGAACCTTTAATAAACAAGTATGCACTGCACCATTTTAGAATAAAGGAAATATTCGGAAAAGGTCGGGGCGGGCTGCCCCGACCCCAATGGCCATGTTAAGAGCCGATATTTGAGTTCCTTGGGAAAAGGGGAGGCTCTATTTGTTCACATACAGTTTACCACCTTTTAAGTCCATGTCCTTTATCCGCCCTGATAGTAATATTCTTCATTTTACAGGTTTGAAAAGCTCAACGCTTTGAAAAATCGAAATCCGGGTTTAAAAACGCTTATTGCAGTGGGTGGATGGAATGCTGCAAGTAATGAGTTCACGAAAATGGTGTCATCAGTGGCGTTTAGGCAGAAGTTTGTTCTATCAGCGTCGGCCTTCATCAGTCGCTATGGTTTCGACGGCCTCGATCTGGATTGGGAATACCCCGGACAGAGAGGAGGAAAGCCCTCCGACAAACGAAACCTTGTAAAGCTTCTTCAGGTGTGTGTGTGTATGCGTAATGGTGACCACCTTTTGCATTGAAACGATAAGATTTTTAGTTTCAGACTACACTTAAATATCATAAGTGCCTTTTAAATTGTCTACCAAGGAAATAAACTCTATCACGGCAATAAGAGCTCGAAATAAAAATTAAAATATGTATCATTGATACCTCGAGTTCTGCATTACACTTTTTAGCACTTTAACATTGCCTAGTTTTTTTGTATTATACTACTAGTATCACAAAATTAATGTTGGTTGTTCCATGACAGCATCTGCACCGCGCGTTCACGCCGAAGCATTATCTCCTGACGGCGGCCGTTCCGGCGGGCAAGAAGAACGTTGACGTCGGCTATGACGTACCCCAGCTTGCCAAGTAAGTTTTTGGGACAATACACACATTGATATTGCAGTGTAATGGATAGCTCATATGAAAAGGATAAATTTGTGAATTGGAAGATCAGTTACGTTCTCGGTTTCCCCCGAGACCCTATGATCAGCCTTGACCCCCTCCCAGGGAGAGAGAAGTACACAGCTAAGACATTCCCTCGATGAAAAACTAATAAGACTAAAGGCTATGACCATTGTATTAAAATACGAAAACATAATTCAGTTGTATATGTCAATTGTTTCTCTTCCAGGTATCTAGACTTTATCAATGTAATGACCTACGACCTTCACGGTGGCTGGGAGCGGCAGACGGGCCTCAACTCGCCCCTGTACCCGCGGACGGGGGAAACTGGCGCCGAGCGGGAGCTTAATATGGTACGTCAGGCAGCATAACGGGATTGCAAGCAGGATTTTAAAAATCGGGCGGTAGAATCTGTGACATACACGCCATAAACCCTATTCATTAGTAAACAGCCTAGCTATTGCTCTGTTTTGGTACAAAATGTACACATTATTTCAGACGTTAGCTTTCGACTATACTGAATTAAACGTTGCATAAGACGACATCTCATGCTGCATTACATGTTATGCATTACACTTTTTAGTTTTTATTGATTTATTAATTAATGATCTGTTACAGCAATGGGCGGCAAATTACTGGGTAACCAAGGGAGCGCCCCGCCACAAACTGGTGATTGGCCTGGCTCTGTACGGACGCTCCTTCGCGCTGACGTCCCCCGCACGGACGGACGTCGGCGCACCAGCCACCGGCCCCGGACCCAAGGGCAGATACACTGGAGAGGCAGGATTCCTCGCGTACTATGAGGTATGATAACTAGCTTATTTTAATCACCTTTGACGGTTAGGCACTCTGTCGATAATTGAACGGGGTTTCCTTCATTTATTTTCTGACGAAAAACATAACGTATTATCACTGACGGATTTATATTTAATACGTAGACCATTGAATAACTTGGATATCTTCAGTTTTGCATCAGTTTGTTAATGCATGGTATACTAGTAAGGCCTCAAAAATGTTTGGTTAGGGTAACATCCTTCGCCAAATTAGGTAGGGTAGGTAGGCTTTATTTATTAGGCTTATATAAGAATGTCATTTTCATCAATGCGGAATGGTGTTAAAGTTATCTTCTGTATAAGCATTTAAGGTTTCAAACTACATATTTAATTATTTTTCTTTACATTATTTTTTAACATTTTTTTTTCAAACTGACAATAAAAACCGTAGGGTCGGGGCCTATTTCGTAGGTAGGGTGGGGCTACCCGAACCAAATGTATTTTTAGGCCTAACAGTCAGTTCCTTCTATAGTGTTAGTTGCTGGCTGTTACTAGAACATCCAGTTGCACTGATTTACGATCATCGACGTGATTCAATGTCATAAAAACCTGAATGATGGATGCGTCCAACTAACATATGGTCTGGTTTTTTTTGGCAGGTGTACTTCATGTCTACATGCAATCTATCTTTCCAAATCATTTTACTTCGATCAATAAATGCATTTGTTCACTAAATATACCGGCTAATTTTCGTCATTCCATTATAAAATCTAGTTAAGTAAAGTAGGGCAATCTGTACAACTCGTAGTTTAAGATGTATACAAAGTTCACACAGTTTATGACTTGTATCGAAAAGCCTGTTTAAATAGCGTTTATAAATTACGTAGCTGTATACGTACGCGTCGAAGTAATGTCGTTGTATCTGATAAAACAAATAACATTTACGTGGTCAAGTCTAACGTTCCATTAAAAAATCGTTATGCTTTAAAAGGGAGCAGCATATTTCTATTAGAAGGGTTCGGGTTCTCGAATGGACTTAGACCATATAGAAACTAGACCAAGGTGGTAATGTAAGTGAACATTCCGGGCATTTGGCGTGTACGGATAATAAGCGCAAACGTTCGGGCGTAAAGTAGGTAGGCCGCACAAAGACCTCACATGACGTACACTGACGCGTCATACGACTCACACATGTTTGTTTCTTCTGTTGGTGGTTTCGCATGTCTCATTAAATATTTAGCTTTGACACAATTAAAGATTGAATTTGACTTGTAATCTAGTGTGTTTTTATGTCAGATCTGCGCGATGCAGGAAAGTGGGAAGGGGCGGACGATCTGGCAAGCGGAACAACACACGCCGTATTACGTTAACGGAAACCTCTGGGTCGGCTTTGACAACAAACGCAGCATCACGGAAAAGGTATTAACTTTGATAATGAATCAGTAACTCGCATAACTGGTCTTACACACTTACTAAAAAGGCAAAATTTATCCATATTATGGTTTCTGCACTCAGCGATTTATAACTTCATTGTATGCGATCTTAAACTGTTACAAACAACCTCCGTTTTAAACCATACCCATAATTAATGCCATTTTTACATTAGAGCAGTGACTGTTTGCTAGTATGGTCGAAGTCACTAACTATTGTACACACATTAATTCATGATTTTGATCAATCCCAGGTGAAATGGTTAATGGATAACAAGTTCGGTGGTGCGATGGTCTGGTCCCTTGACCTGGACGACTTCCGGCGCACGTGCCGCACCTCTACCGAACGTTACCCGCTTCTCTCCACCGTCAACCGCCTCCTTGCTTCCGGTCAGCAGCCAACGACACCAGACAGACGGATTGAAACAACGACGTCACGACAGAAAAACCATACTGTCGTCACCACAACTTCGTCATCGACCACTACGATCCACTCCAAAACAGGTGGGTAATGGTAAAAAATGAGAATTTACTATCGAGCTTCAAAATTTATAACATGAACATGATCGATTTGTTTTAACTTTATAATGCTATGAATGCTGTTTACTCTTCAATGGCGTTTGGAATTCGACCCACAAATCAAATAAGCTAGTTGTCTGATAGCTTTGTTAACCACAATGTTTCAGTTTTTATGGTGAACCCATGTTAATTCAAAATGACCCTTTAATCCTAATCTATATCGAAGGTTTTGACTTGTTGATTACTAATATGGAAATAACGTGCCTGAAACTAAATTGTAAATAAAAGATAGTGCAGTTTGTGTGTGTGTGCTCTTTTTCGAACTGAAATAGGATCTGAAATAACATATATGCAATGTGTTGTTTTTTTCAAGGCCAAAAACGGCTTGTTTGTTATAATACTTTCTGTCTATTTAACATTTTCTTTCTATTGAAGGGGCTTTATTTGTAGAAAAACAAAACAAACTAAGTTTCTGTTGGCTTTGAAGATGGCAAAAATATGGAGTGTTAATGTCCTGTTTCAGATGAAATAAAGAGAAAATTGTTAACTGTATTAACTTTATGTGTAATGTATTCTGAGTCACTTTATTTACATACAAGTCACAAGCAAGCAAACCAATGCATTTGGGTGAGCAGGCATAAACATTTAACATAATTGTTCATCGAGTTGCAGAAGACGTATGTGAAAAGCTAATAACACGTGCTTCACAGATTATTCGGAAATGGGCTGTGTAATGTTGAAGTATTCTTCTACAATACCATAAGAACATAATAAAAAAAACTTCTGTTTTCTCTTTTAATATTTAGAGTTCACCTGTACGGGAAAGACTGATGGGTATTACGCGGACCCAAGCAGCTGTAAGCGTTTTTACCGGTGCATCTTCCAGCGGAAGTACGAGTTCTCGTGCCCGGGTACGCTGGTCTTCAATCCAAACGCAGGCTTCTGTGATTGGCCAAGGAATTACCCGTGCAAACACTAATAAAAGAAATCCAGTGAAACAGTACTGTACAGTGACTGCCTGTCTCTGCCCAAATATATCTTATACCAAAGACGTTTACAAGCGCAATTTTGGAACTTGCACCGATAAGAGGTCTTTCGTTTAAGGTGGTTATGTAAAACCACAAAAAATAACGAGGCAAATATTGCGCAATTCCAAAACTCGTTCATTGCTTGTACATTATATTATTGTTTTCGCCAGTTATCCCCCAGGGTCTGTAGCCATTAGTTACATTCTTATTTTTCCATTCGGTCATTTCTTTACAAATCTAGTCCAGAATTTTACTTGTTAATTTCTAAACCATGTCATACTCTGTTTTCTACTGTTGCTTTACTACATGAAATTATTTATTTTTTATACATGTCTTTTTTGTAATTTTATGTTTACATGTATTTCAATAAATATTTTGCTACTATGACACTCTCTTATTTGTTGTGTTGTAATGAAAACGGGACAGGGTTTTATCACATTTAATTCTTCATACAAAAAGACAACAAAGTTCATAAAATATACAAAAATCAACAAAGTCAGTGTTAAAAGCCCATTCACAGAGCCCGCAATATAGCCCATGTTAATCTCATACTTAAAGAGGCTGATTATTATGGCCACCTTTTTTAATTAACCAGGTATACTATCCATTTCGAAACATATTACATATACTTTATAGGTCAATATGCCAGTCTATTTGATTTTTCAAGTAAACCTTTGATCTAGTTTTTGAAACCCACTTCATTTTAAATCTGCATTCTCACAGATTTAACATTTTGAAAACATTTTTATTTTTTGTTTTGGAACTAGCTAATTTTTGCGAAAATCCATGGAAGCCAGTTATATAAAGCTGCTGACAAAAAAAAACAAAAACAGATGGCAGATTTCTATATTTAAGTTCCAAAAAGGATGTTTTATGCATTTTTCTTAAACCGTCAGTAACATAAATTTTCAAACGGAAATATAAAAAACCAAAAATCTGATTTTTTGTCAGCAATCTTAAATCATTGGTTTGCAGAAATGTATGGAAAAATTAGCCCTTTCCAAGACATTTCTTTTTATATAAAAATGGTATATCTGTGAGAGTGAAGCTTTAAACTTATGTTCTTGATCTAATAGTTTGTGTTTAAGATATAAGTCATAAGATGGCCCCATTATTCAATGTTACGAACTTCAGATGATCATCAGATAACCACTGACGTACCTCCAGATGTGACCTAATTGGTGTCATTAAAGATTAATCATCCTAGCACTTATGAGCCGTTACTCGATTAATAATCTAAAATCATCTTACATCAACCCAAAAACGTAACAAGAAACACTTATAAAACAGGAAACCAGCAATAATTCATTCTTAACCACCAATAAAATAAAAACATGAAATTAAAGGTCAGTGACCTTTAACTGAGGCTCATAGAATTACCAGCTGGTAAAAGCACAGACCTATAGACCTGGGGCGGTATTCATAAAACGTCTTAAGTCCTTTCATAACTTAAGTCACTTTCCTAATTTTATTATCTCAAGTCATATGAAATAAAATGTAAAGAATTTCCGAAATTATTTCTTTTGACCTTATTGAAAAACATCCTTTATTGTTAAAAACACTTATACATTTCTTTTCATTTGACTTCGAAAATTTTAAAAAATCAACTTAAGATAGGAAATGATTTAAGAAATTTTATAAATATAGCCCAGGCTAACAGGCCCATGGTAATAGTTAGAGATATATATAACTAGGACAAAATACTGTTAAAAATGGATCACTTTGACATTCGTTGAAAATAGCCAAAGCTTAATATCAAAAACTATTTACTTAAAAAAACACACATCATTATTTGTTTTGTTCATGTAAACGTTACTGTATAAGTAAATAAGTCCACATTTCAAAACACTGTTTGCTTGTGGTAATGGAAGGGTTTATGTTTATTTCAATAACATTGTAATCAATCCTCTTACAATTTTTAATCCACTAGCTGTCACAATTTTTTTTGGGAATTTCAAATAAAAAATGAGGCATGCATCATCCCCTTAAATAGTTGTTTGTCAAATTCACAGTTCTTGAGTTTGACATCATGTTTAAACAAAAACAAAAATGTATGTTGCTTCTGACATAACATCTTAATGCACCAGTCAATTGTAACCACGCCCCCCCAGAAAATCCCGGGTTAAAGCCTCGCCCTGTGGGGACAAACTGCTGGAAAAATCCCCGACAAATGCCCCCGCACCTGGGAATACCTAGGTAAGGCCCATTCCCCAATATATTTGGAGTGAAAACAAGCCACCGCATTCAGCTGGCACTGCGGGGTGAATGACAGGTAAAAACACTGCCAATTTCCCCCGCTATCCCCAGTATACGAGGGGCGGTGGTTACAATTGACTGGTGCATACCATGTGAACTTGTGCTGACTTTCAATAAACCATAATATTTTTCAATTCAATATATTAAATAGTTTGACAGTCAGAGAATTGTTATGTGATAGATGAAATTATTTTATAAGAAATTCAATGTTTGGAATGACCTGTGCTCATATGATAACGGTAAAATAAGTACAGTATGAGATTTGCATTGCTGGTAATTTAATACTGATATGCAAGTTTTGTTGAATAACAGTCTGTTAATATAAAAACAAACAGTATTTACACATGTATCAACATCTATGGTAGAAAACTTCAAAATCTTAAAGACATTTACAGTAAATACTAGAGAAAAATATACGTTTAACAATGTTTTAAAAATTGACGTCACAATGATCGTGATCTGGATTGGGAATACCCCGGACAGAGAGGAGGAAAGCCCTCCGACAAACGAAACCTTGTAAAGCTTCTTCAGGTGTGTGTGTATGCGTAATGGTGACCACCTTTTGCATTGAAACGATAAGATTTTTAGTTTCAGACTACACTTAAATATCATAAGTGCCTTTTAAATTGTCTACCAAGGAAATAAACTCTATCACGGCAATAAGAGCTCGAAATAAAAATAAAAATTAAAATATGTATCATTGATACCTCGAGTTCTGCATTACACTTTTTAGCACTTTAACATTGCCTAGTTTTTTTGTATTATACTACTAGTATCACAAAATTAATGTTGGTTGTTCCATGACAGCATCTGCACCGCGCGTTCACGCCGAAGCATTATCTCCTGACGGCGGCCGTTCCGGCGGGCAAGAAGAACGTTGACGTCGGCTATGACGTACCCCAGCTTGCCAAGTAAGTTTTTGGGACAATACACACATTGATATTGCAGTGTAATGGATGGCTCATATGAAAAGGATAAATTTGTGAATTGGAAGATCAGTTACGTTCTCGGTTTCCCCCGAGACCCTATGATCAGCCTTGACCCCCTCCCAGGGAGAGAGAAGTACACAGCTAAGACATTCCCTCGATGAAAAACTAATAAGACTAAAGGCTATGACCATTGTATTAAAATACGAAAACATAATTCAGTTGTATATGTCAATTGTTTCTCTTCCAGGTATCTAGACTTTATCAATGTAATGACCTACGACCTTCACGGTGGCTGGGAGCGGCAGACGGGCCTCAACTCGCCCCTGTACCCGCGGACGGGGGAAACTGGCGCCGAGCGGGAGCTTAATATGGTACGTCAGGCAGCATAACGGGATTGCAAGCAGGGTTTTAAAAATCGGGCGGTAGAATCTGTGACATACACGCCATAAACCCTATTCATTAGTAAACAGCCTAGCTATTGCTCTGTTTTGGTACAAAATGTACACATTATTTCAGACGTTAGCTTTCGACTATACTGAATTAAACGTTGCATAAGACGACATCTCATGCTGCATTACATGTTATGCATTACACTTTTTAGTTTTTATTGATTTATTTATTAATGATCTGTTACAGCAATGGGCGGCAAATTACTGGGTAACCAAGGGAGCGCCCCGCCACAAACTGGTGATTGGCCTGGCTCTGTACGGACGCTCCTTCGCGCTGACGTCCCCCGCACGGACGGAAGTCGGCGCACCAGCCACCGGCCCCGGACCCAAGGGCAGATACACTGGAGAGGCAGGATTCCTCGCGTACTATGAGGTATGATAACTAGCTTATTTTAATCACCTTTGACGGTTAGGCACTCTGTCGATAATTGAACGGGGTTTCCTTCATTTATTTTCTGACGAAAAACATAACGTATTATCACTGACGGATTTATATTTAATACGTAGACCATTGAATAACTTGGATATCTTCAGTTTTGCATCAGTTTGTTAATGCATGGTATATACTAGTAAGGCCTCAAAAATGTTTGGTTAGGGTAACATCCTTCGCCAAATTAGGTAGGGTAGGTAGGCTTTATTTATTAGGCTTATATAAGAATATCATTTTCATTAATGCGGAATGGTGTTAAAGTTATCTTCTGTATAAGCATTTAAGGTTTCAAACTACATATTTAATTATTTTTCTTTACATTATTTTTTAACATTTTTTTTTCAAACTGACAATAAAAACCGTAGGGTCGGGGCCTATTTCGTAGGTAGGGTGGGGCTACCCCAACCAAATGTATTTTTAGGCCTAACAGTCAGTTCCTTCTATAGTGTTAGTTGCTGGCTGTTACTAGAACATCCAGTTGCACTGATTTACGATCATCGACGTGATTCAATGTCATAAAAACCTGAATGATGGATGCGTCCAACTAACATATGGTCTGGGTTTTTTTGGCAGGTGTACTTCATGTCTACATGCAATCTATCTTTCCAAATCATTTTACTTCGATCAATAAATGCATTTGTTCACTAAATATACCGGCTAATTTTCGTCATTCCATTACAAAATCTAGTTAAGTAAAGTAGGGCAATCTGTACAACTCGTAGTTTAAGATGTATACAAAGTTCACACAGTTTATGACTTGTATCGAAAAGCCTGTTTAAATAGCGTTTATAAATTACGTAGCTGTATACGTACGCGTCGAAGTAATGTCGTTGTATCTGATAAAACAAATAACATTTACGTGGTCAAGTCTAACGTTCCATTAAAAAATCGTTATGCTTTAAAAGGGAGCAACATATTTCTATTAGAAGGGTTCGGGTTCTCGAATGGACTTAGACCATATAGAAACTAGACCAAGGTGGTAATGTAAGTGAACATTCCGGGCATTTGGCGTGTACGGATAATAAGCGCAAACGTTCGGGCGTAAAGTAGGTAGGCCGCACAAAGACCTCACATGACGTACACTGACGCGTCATACGACTCACACATGTTTGTTTCTTCTGTTGGTGGTTTCGCATGTCTCATTAAATATTTAGCTTTGACTCAAATAAAGATTGAATTTGACTTGTAATCTAGTGTGTTTTTTATGTCAGATCTGCGCGATGCAGGAAAGTGGGAAGGGGCGGACGATCTGGCAAGCGGAACAACACACGCCGTATTACGTTAACGGAAACCTCTGGGTCGGCTTTGACAACAAACGCAGCATCACGGAAAAGGTATTAACTTTGATAATGAATCAGTAACTCGCATAATTGGTCTTACACACTTACTAAAAAGGCAAAATTTATCCATATTATGGTTTCTGCACTCAGCGATTTATAACTTCATTGTATGCGATCTTAAACTGTTACAAACAACCTCCGTTTTAAACCATACCCATAATTAATGCCATTTTTACATTAGAGCAGTGACTGTTTGCTAGTATGGTCGAAGTCACTAACTATTGTACACACATTAATTCATGATTTTGATCAATCCCAGGTGAAATGGTTAATGGATAACAAGTTCGGTGGTGCGATGGTCTGGTCCCTTGACCTGGACGACTTCCGGCGCACGTGCCGCACCTCTATCGAACGTTACCCGCTTCTCTCCACTGTCAACCGCCTCCTTGCTTCCGGTCAGCAGCCAACGACGCCAGACAGACGGATTGAAACAACGACGTCACGACAGAAAAACCATACTGTCGTCACCACAACTTCGTCATCGACCACTACGATCCACTCCAAAACAGGTGGGTAATGGTAAAAAATGAGAATTTACTATCGAGCTTCAAAATTTATAACATGAACATGATCGATTTGTTTTAACTTTATAATGTTATGAATGCTGTTTACTCTTCAATGGCGTTTGGAATTCGACCCACAAATCAAATAAGCTAGTTGTCTGATAGCTTTGTTAACCACAATGTTTCAGTTTTTACGGTGAACCCATGTTAATTCAAAATGACCCTTTAATCCTAATCTATATCGAAGGTTTTGACTTGTTGATTACTAATATGGAAATAACGTGCCTGAAACTACATTGTAAATAAAAGATAGTGCAGTTTGTGTGTGTGTGTGCTCTTTTTCGAACTGAAATAGGATCTGAAATAACATATATGCAATGTGTTGTTTTTTTCAAGGCCAAAAACGGCTTGTTTGTTATAATACTTTCTGTCTATTTAACATTTTCTTTCTATTGAAGGGGCTTTATTTGTAGAAAAACAAAACAAACTAAGTTTCTGTTGGCTTTGAAGATGGCAAAAATATGGAGTGTTAATGTCCTGTTTCAGATGAAATAAAGAGAAAATTGTTAACTGTATTAACTTTATGTGTAATGTATTCTGAGTCACTTTATTTACATACAAGTCACAAGCAAGCAAACCAATGCATTTGGGTGAGCAGGCATAAACATTTAACATAATTGTTTATCGAGTTGCAGAAGAACGTATGTGAAAAGCTAATAACACGTGCTTCACAGATTATTCGGAAATGGGCTGTGTAATGTTGAAGTATTCTTCTACAATACCATAAGAACATAATAAAATAAACTTCTGTTTTATCTTTTAATATTTAGAGTTCACCTGTACGGGAAAGACTGATGGGTATTACGCGGACCCAAGCAGCTGTAAGCGTTTTTACCGGTGCATCTTCCAGCGGAAGTACGAGTTCTCGTGCCCGGGTACGCTGGTCTTCAATCCAAACGCAGGCTTCTGTGATTGGCCAAGGAATTACCCGTGCAAACACTTATAAAAGAAATCCAGTGAAACAGTACTGTACAGTGACTGCCTGTCTCTGCCCAAATATATCTTATACCAAAGACGTTTACAAGCGCAACTTTGGAACTTGCACCGATAAGAGGTCTTTCGTTTAAGGTGGTTATGTAAAACCACAAAAAATAACGAGGCAAATATTGCGCAATTCCAAAACTCGTTCATTGCTTGTACATTATATTATTGTATTCGCCAGTTATCCCCCAGGGTCTGTAGCCATTAGTTACATTCTTATTTTTACATTCGGTCAATTCTTTACAAGTCTAGTCCAGAATTTTACTTGTTAATTTCTAAACCATGTCACACTCTGTGTTCTACTGTTGCTTTACTACATGAAATTATTTATTTTTTATACATGTCTTTTTTGTAATTTTATGTTTACATGTATTTCAATAAATATTTTGCTACTATGACACTCTCTTATTTGTTGTGTTGTAATGAAAACGGGACAGGGTTTTATCACATTTAATTCTTCATACAAAAAGACAACAAAGTTCATAAAATATACAAAAATCAACAAAGTCAGTGTTAAAAGCCCATTCACAGAGCCCGCAATATAGCCCATGTTAATCTCATACTTAAAGAGGCTGATTATTATGGCCACCTTTTTTAATTAACCAGGTATACTATCCATTTCGAAAAATATTACATATACTTTATAGGTCAATATGCCAGTCTATTTGATTTTTCAAGTAAACCTTTGATCTAGTTTGTGAAACCCACTTCATTTTAAAGCTGCATTCTCACAGATTTAACATTTTGAAAACATTTTTATTTTTTGTTTTGGAACTAGCTAATTTTTGCGAAAATCCATGGAAGCCAGTTATATAAAGCTGCTGACAAAAAAAAAACAAAACAGATGGCAGATTTCTATATTTAAGTTCCAAAAAGGATGTTTTATGCATTTTTCTTAAACCGTCAGTAACATAAATTTTCAAACGGAAATATGAAAATCAACAATCTGATTTTTTGTCAGCAATCTTAAATCATTGGTTTGCAGAAATGTATGGAAAAATTAGCCCTTTCCAAGACAAAAATGGTATATCTGTGAGAGTGAAGCTTTAAACTTATGTTCTTGATCTAATAGTTTGTGTTTAAGATATAAGTCATAAGATGGCCCCATTATTCAATGTTACGAACTTCAGATGATCATCAGATAACCACTGACGTACCTCCAGATGTGACCTAATTGGTGTCATTAAAGATTAATCATCCTAGCACTTATGAGCCGTTACTCGATTAATAATCTAAAATCATCTTACATCAACCCAAAAACGTAACAAGAAACACTTATAAAACAGGAAACCAGCAATAATTCATTCTTAACCACCAATAAAATAACAAGAGATGTTAGTGAAACATTTATGCCCCCTTGGGAGCCAAATTGTTAGTAGGATTTGGACACTTAAATAAAATATGGACAATCAGAAAACCTTTTTTCAGCTTACAGTCACACTGACCTTGACCTTTGACCCACTGACCTCAAAATCAATAGGGTTCATCTGCTGGTCATGACCAATAAGCCTACCTAGTATGAGGTCCCTGGGTCAAAGCGTTCTCAAGTTATTGATCAGAAACCGTTTTTCATGTTAAGGTCACACTGACCTTGACCTTTGACCCACTGACCTCAAAATCAATAGGGTTCATCTGCTGGTGATGACCAATACACATACCAAGTATGAGGTCCCTCGGTCAAAGCGTTCTCAAGTTATTGATCGGAAACCATTTGGTATTCCGACCGACCGACAGACAGACAGACAGACCGACCGACATGTGCAAAACAATATACCCCACTTTTTTCAAAAGGGGGCATAAAAACATGAAATTAAAGGTCAGTGACCTTTAACTGAGGCTCATAGAATTACCAGCTGGTAAAAGCACAGACCTATAGACCTGGGGCGGTATTCATAAAACGTCTTAAGTCCTTTCATAACTTAAGTCACTTTCCTAATTTTATTATCTCAAGTCATATGAAATAAAATGTAAAGAATTTCCGAAATTATTTCTATTGACCTTATTGAAAAACATCCTTTATTGTTAAAAACACTTATACATTTCTTTTCATTTGACTTCGAAAATTTTAAAAAATCAACTTAAGATAGGAAATGATTTAAGAAATTTTATAAATATAGCCCAGGCTAACAGGCCCATGGTAATAGTTAGAGATATATATAACTAGGACAAAATACTGTTAAAAATGGATCACTTTGACATTCGTTGAAAATAGCCAAAGCTTAATATCAAAAACTATTTACTTAAAAAAACACACATCATTATTTGTTTTGTTCATGTAAACGTTACTGTATAAGTAAATAAGTCCACATTTCAAAACACTGTTTGCTTGTGGTAATGGAAGGGTTTATGTTTATTTCAATAACATTGTAATCAATCCTCTTACAATTTTTAATCCACTAGCTGTCACAATTTTTTTTTGGAATTTCAAATAAAAAATGAGGCATGCATCATCCCCTTAAATAGTTGTTTGTCAAATTCACAGTTCTTGAGTTTGACATCATGTTTAAACAAAAACAAAAATGTATGTTGCTTCTGACATAACATCTTAATGCACCAGTCAATTGTAACCACGCCCCCCCCCCCCCCAGAAAATCCCGGGTTAAAGCCTCGCCCTGTGGGGACAAACTGCTGGAAAAATCCCCGCCAAATGCCCCCGCACCTGGGAATACCTAGGTAAGGCCCATTCCCCAATATATTTGGAGTGAAAACAAGCCACCGCATTCAGCTGGCACTGCGGGGTGAATGACAGGTAAAAACACAGCCAATTTCCCCCGCTATCCCCAGTATACGAGGGGCGGTGGTTACAATTGACTGGTGCATACCATGTGAACTTGTGCTGACTTTCAATAAACCATAATATTTTTCAATTCAATATATCAAATAGTTTGACAGTCAGAGAATTGTTATGTGATAGATGAAATTATTTTATAAGAAATTCAATGTTTGGAATGACCTGTGCTCATATGATAACGGTAAAATAACTACAGTATGAGATTTGCATTGCTGGTAATTTAATACTGATATGCAAGTTTTGTTGAATAACAGTCTGTTAATATAAAAACAAACAGTATTTACACATGTATCAACATCTATGGTAGAAAACTTCAAAATCTTAAAGACATTTACAGTAAATACTAGAGAAAAATATACGTTTAACAATGTTTTAAAAATTCAAAACACTCCACAGCAAAACCTATCAAAATGACAAAAAAATAACAATCACAAAATAATGACAACATGTCCGCACCGGAACCGACAGTATGTCAAATTCATCTTACTTAACAAGAAAATCTGTCAGTCTTGAAGAGCTTGACTCAATGCTTAACTTTCATCATTTGTATCTAAAAATATTGAAACCAGCTTTATTACAGAAAATAACAGTTCCAGTGTATGTATACCACGTGATAAATTACGTCCTTTATGCTACATCGGAAGGCAATATTTTGCTTAAAATGAAGACTTTAAACAAAGTTAAATTTTCATTTACTACACAATTTTACACTGAGTTAATGGTCCTTTTAAATTATACTTACTAAAATGCAACATATATAGAATAGGAGAGTTAGACATGTTTGTATTCTGCTCTGTATACTTTTTAACCTTCCCCATAGGAGAGATGTTATAATGTTAGCTTTCAGCTATCTTTCCAATCCTTATCATGATATGTGTTTATTATGTGTTGTTTCAATGTATATTTATTAAATCAATATTTTTTAACCTAAACGTTTCAATAATGTATATATGACAAGGTTGATATGAAAAATGACCACGCCATAGTCACCATGCTCTTGACATATACATGTCAGTGATGTCACCATAAACCAATTATTCATAATTGTTTAATTTAGTCAAACATTCCTCAAATCATCAAATGCACATCAACTTGAATTTCAATAGATTCTCACGCTGAATAACCTTGACAGAATGAAAGTACAATTAAGGAGATGATTCCAATGAAGTGTAATTTCAATTGCTTTAAATACAATACACAAAATGATCAAATGAGCTACTTTGAACACTTAGAATTAAGTCTCAGTGAATCAACATGGCCTTGATGCATCATCAGTGCTTACACATGTATAAAAACAACAGATCATATACCGCATGTCGTTACAAACATCTATAAATATCAACAAATACATGGAATTGTTTCAATGGTTTTGATTTCTATCTTATATAGTCAGACTCTTCATGAAGTGTTTAGGGTTGGTGTTTCTGGTAAATATTAACTGCAAATTAATGTAAATTTATGAGGTTTTTATTTCGCACTTGTTTGGCATTGGTCAATTTTCAAAATTTTTGCAAGATTAAAATTCACCACAACAATGTAAAATTATATTCATCAGCAAAACTCGGTAAAGTTATATTCACATAGATTTTAAATGTATGACTTGGTTCACAAAAATGTCATAAATACTAAATGAAAGTTACGAACCAACAGTATTTTTAAGAAGAAGTCTAATACAAGGTTGACAAACTACTAACATCAACTACGTCACAGAGACCCTATCTTGAAAAACCTGGGCCCATTACAATATCCTGCCCTGACAGTAGCTGTGAGCAGACTGCATCATTCAGCCCAATCTTCTCTCATTCAAGAGAAAATTAAAATCAATCATTAACAAACTGTTCCAATAAAGGAAATTTATAATAAATAAATGCATGATCCCATACACATGGAGTCACAATACTTCCAAATCCTCCGGTCATACAACTATTCAGGAAGCATTCAATGTGTTGTTGAACTCTCTTGACTTGAAAAACCTGAAAATAATATCCAGTAATATTAATATACATGTTATACACAAATACAGGTTGGTAGATATTAACCCTCATGGGCAATATGTTTAGCAGACTGCAAACACAAGACCAAATAAGTAAATATAACTCAACTTACAGAAGGACAAAAGTAGTGAGCTTAGCTAGATCATCTGTGAAAGTCACATAAGTTCTCAAGACAGATGGATAGATGGACAGACGATAAGAGAATCTCTAAATGCCTACAACCATTTTTTTAGGGGGCATAAAATGAACCCATTGGGGATAAGTAAAATTTGAAAATACAAAATTTTAATGTACGTACAAAACAATTGACAAATAACCTAATTGTCACAATCCATTGAGTATGTCCCATTTGTGAAAACACGGACAGCAATAATTTGATTAAACATAAAACATTACAGCTGCACTCTGACAGTATTGACTCATTTTGGCATCAATGCCTTCAATTGAGTCATACACGTTTACGAGAAAAAAGGTTTGTTCCATGACAAAAAATAAAAAAGTTGTCAAAACAGTCAATCTGTGAGAGTACAGCTTTAAAAGACATTATATTTATTATGACAGCTGACCTGTTGAGTGCATCCCCACCCTTGTCTTTGATCACAGCACGTGCAGTTTTGTTCTCCCGGGCAAGTGTTGTCAATAGCAACTGGAAACAGCTCTTTGTCTCCTCGGCAACTGTGTTTGCTGTACAAGATTGAAATATGATAAATATTATCAGTGAACATCAATTAAACATAGACATTATTGTTGAGATTAAATCAACTGAAATCAAAACACTTGAAACCCTACGTCTAACCTCAATAAATAAGGTGTTTTGTATAGAAACATACAAGCTAACACCGGAAGGCACCCTCTTCCTTCACATATTTATATCATGTAAATATGTCTCCCTATAGAAATGAGGTAATCTCTTTTTAAAATAACTTTAACTTGAAACTAGATGTTCACTGAAAACTGATACTTCAACTCATGCATTTAGTGACATATAAATTTCTACTGTCTACTATATAAGAAAATAAAATATGGACAATCAGAAAACCTTTTTTCAGCTTACAGTCACACTGACCTTGACCTTTGACCCACTGACCTCAAAATCAATAGGGTTCATCTGCTGGTCATGACCAATAAGCCTACCTAGTATGAGGTCCCTGGGTCAAAGCGTTCTCAAGTTATTGATCGGAAACCGTTTTTCATGTTAAGGTCACACTGACCTTGACCTTTGACCTCAAAATCAATAGGGTTCATCTGCTGGTCATGACCAATACACCTACCAAGTATGAGGTTCCTGGGTCAAAGCGTTCTCAAGTTATTGATCGGAAACCGTTTTTCATGTAAAGGTCACACTGACCTTGACCTTTGACCCACTGACCTCAAAATCAATAGGGTTCATCTGCTGGTCATGACCAATAAGCCTACCTAGTATGAGGTCCCTGGGTCAAAGCGTTCTCAAGTTATTGATCGGAAACCGTTTTTCATGTTAAGGTCACACTGACCTTGACCTTTGACCCACTGACCTCAAAATCAATAGGGTTCATCTGCTGGTCATGACCAATACACCTACCAAGTATGAGGTTCCTGGGTCAAAGCGTTCTCAAGTTATTGATCGGAAACCGTTTTTCATGTAAAGGTCACACTGACCTTGACCTTTGACCCACTGACCTCAAAATCAATAGGGTTCATCTGCTGGTGATGACCAATACACATACCAAGTATGAGGTCCCTCGGTCAAAGCGTTCTCAAGTTATTGATCGGAAACCATTTGAAACCGTTTTTCATGTAAAGGTCACACTGACCTTGACCTTTGACCCACTGACCTCAAAATCAATAGGGTTCATCTGCTGGTGATGACCAATACACATACCAAGTATGAGGTCCCTCGGTCAAAGCGTTCTCAAGTTATTGATTGGAAACCATTTGGTATTCCGACCGACCGACCGACCGACCGACAGACAGACAGACCGACCGACCGACCGACCGACCGACATGTGCAAAACAATATACCCCACTTTTTTCAAAAGGGGGCATAAAAACTGACAGGTTTGTGGTCACTAAGCCGGGCAAGTGAGTTTTCTAAGGGTACTCCGGTTTCCCTCACAACACAAGATCACACTTTTGTATTACACCATGCCAAAGCGAAGGTGATAAATATAATGTTGTTATAACTTGTTTCACAATCGTTGTAAAATAAACAAGTTAAAACTAAACCCATTATTTTTTCTGTTAATGATACACATATTTCTATACTCTGATAAAACGCCTAAATCAAATTACGACTGCCTTTGATAATATCCTATCATTTAAAGCTGCACTCTCACAGATTGAATGTTTTGACAACTTTTCTTTTTTTTGTCTTGGAACGAACATTTTTTTTTGCGAAAATCCATGGAAACCAATTTTATAAGACTGCTGACAAAAAAATCAGTTTGCAGATTTTTATATTTAAGTTAAAAAATTGATGTTTTATGCATTTTTCTTACACCATTAGTAACGGTTTAAGCCAGAAAACATTAATTTTTGAACAGAAATATGAAAATCTACGATCTGATTTTTTTGTCAGCAATCTTCTATCATTGGTTTGCAGACATTTACGCAAAAATTTGCTCTTTCCAAGACAAAAAATAAACAAGAGATGTTTGTCAAACATTATGCTCCCCCTGAGCGCCATGTTGTCAGGATTATATAGACAATTGAATGAAATTTGCATGGACTGAAATGACAGCTGATTTCTCACTGACATTGGATGCTGTTGAGGCAGTTTCAAGATTATGACCATTCAAAGTGTGAGGATAGAGTATGTTATGACCATGATCTTTGACTCTATGACTTCAAAATCCATAAGAATCTTCAGCTGGTCACCAAAAACCTGAATGTCTAGTTTGAGGGCCATGGGTGCAGGCATTGTCAAGTTATCACACAGACAAGCTTTTTTTGTTCAAGGTCACTGTGACCTTGACCTTTAATCCAATGACTCCTAAAATCTACTGGTCAGGCCCAGCCTCCATGTCAAGTTTGATGATCATAGGTCCAGACATTGTTGAGATATCATTGGGAAAAGTATTGCTAACTTTTTCGCATTAAAGGTTGCCCTGACCTTGAACTCCGGCTCGAGGACCCAAAATCTAAAGGGGGTCAACTACTAGTCAGGGTCAATCTTCATGTCAAGTTTGATGACCATAGGTCAATGAATTGTTTAGTTTGCCTTCAAGGTCACTGACGTTGACCTTTGACCCGATGACCTAAAAATCAATAGGGGTCATGTACTTGTCAGGCCCAACCTCCAAGTCAAGTTTGAGGGCTATGGGTGCAGGCATTATCGAGTTATCACTCGGACAACTCTTTATCATTTAAGGTGTGTGACTGTGACCTTGACCTTTGGCCCAATGAACCCCAAAAAACAATAGTGGTCATCTACTGGTCAGGCCCAACCTTCATGTCAAGTTTGATGACCATACTTCCAGGAATTGTTGAGCTATCACTTGGACAAGCTTTGGTCTACCGACGGACCGACCTACCGACCGACATGTACAAAGCAATATAACCCTCTTCTTGGAAGGGGGGGGCATAAAATGGTTTATCTGTGAGAGTGCAGCTTTAACCCAAAAATACAATACTAAATCAAACTTTATGAGCATTTCCTTCTCAAGGGTTAATGTGTGACTAGTTAGTCTAGTTAACAATAATGAATATATCGGGATGGCTCAACGTCAGGTATATTGTTCCTAACACAAGAACAGCCTCCAATCAGAGAATCTAACATTATCCCTCTTACGTTTGACATCTGAGATGACCTTGATCATGGAAGGCAGCCAGGATGACGCCAATATCAGGCCCGGCAACTCCCCATACAGGGGAATACAAGCTGCAAACGCTGAAAATAGATGGTTTTATCCGTTATAGAATATCATGTGTCATATTCTATCATTTCATGCTTCATGTGTCTTATTATATTAGTTCATGTTTTTCGGTGGTTTAAGGCAGCTGTTCAATACAGTCTGAATGCTTTGCAGAAGGGTTGCCCATACAATTTTGCTAATTTCGGGATCATTTATCAAAAAAATGGGTGAAGCCTTGCCATCAAGCACACTCCACATGTATTTCTCAGAGTGGCAACTGAACAGTTGCAGTTTAATGCTGAAACCTATCTGAAGTAGCCACAGGTCGACACGGAAGAATGCCACTAGTTCTGAAATTGACTCTCAATCGTGCCGAAAGGTTGCGGAAATATAGCAGAACATGCTGAAGAGATGCGGAATCATCTTGTGGAGCATTTAGCATTGATTCAGCTTCCTTTAGGGACCGCATGGCATGGTTCAAGATTACAAAGCCTCGCAAAAGGCTTTCCTAAGATGCCGATGATGTTTAATTTAGATTTTTTATACTCTGGAATATTCTGACAATCTCATACAAATCAAACAATAAATAGATCTAAAATAATATTAATTAAAGTAAGTTCATTTCTTTCACAAGAGAAGGCCTTAGAACATACATATAACTTGTTAAGGAATTGTATAATCATAACATTTTTAGGAATAATCTTAATTCAACATTTATTCTTAGCCTACCTTGCATGCTAAGGAACCATGTTTGTGAGATCTGTTCCCAGACGACCTTGTATGGCTCAACAATGTCAAGGACGGCTCCCTTCTTCTTGTGTCGCGCTGTGTAAGCCCCGCTCAGGAAGCGAACAGACGACTGGTAAAACTTTTTGATGCTCTCAGGCTCTAGAAAGTCTCCTGGAATAACAGTAATAATTTTTTTAATAGAACTTAAATCTAATATGTTTACTTAGGGAATCCTAGCAAGAGTTTAATTTATCACTGTCCAAGCTCTTTGAAGCACTTAACATGGTTATAAGCAATGAACAGTGATTAACTGACACAAAATGGTGTTAAATTGTGAGACATACCTGCAGTTTTATTGAGTGCTCTCATCAACATGAGTCCTAGGGTGATCAGATGGGACCACAGCACTAACAGCTTGTCTTCATGTTCTGGGAATATACACACAATTGAGAGAGTGCTTCAGATAAAAACATGGCACAGACATTTGCTTGAGTGAGATTTGATTTACTTAATATTGAAAGCATTGACAAAATAAATACATGTAAATATATAATTTGGAAGCTATTAAGACTTCTGCCAAGAGAGTGCCAAATGTTGCCTGCTTTTTATCAATTGAAAAAGGGGCATAACTCAAGTATTATGAAATTCAGAGTTATGTGCTTTGCCACACCTATGCATACTGTTACTGGGAACATGTGTAAATGTTTCATGTGAGTATTTTCAATGATTATTGAGTTATGGCCAAGTTTATGGTTTACATGACTTTAGACAAGAATAACTATATGCCTGTTACTACAAGAGTTACCTGCCTTGCTACACATGTGCATTTTATCATGGATAACATGTGTACAAAGTTTCATGTGAATATGTTTTTTTTAAATATTTTTTTTGTTATGGCCAAAGTTAAAGATTATGCCACATCATGATAATGAAAACATTGGCAACTTGCTAAGGGCTATTCCTTTAAAAAATATAACACCCAGGGGAAAGGCACTTTTAAACTATAGCACACACCGAAAGAAGAAATTTTAATCTTTTGGGGTCTAACTTAACGAACAAAGCCACCCACCCTTATACTATTTAAATAATTGCCTTCCCCCCATGGTTTATATGTTTTACTGAAATAGCCCTAAATATAGGTGTAACATATTTCTTCATGATAACAATCTCCATAAAAATTAACAAACCTATGAGATGGATGCCTTTGACAACCAATAGAAGGATATGAGAAAATTCCTTGTTCTCGGGTACGACAGCCGGCTCAACGATGATCAAGTTCAGGAATATGTTGCACAGGATCACAAGGCAGGACTGCAATATGTCAAAATATCCCATCATAATTGTTGCATTTACCTTAAATTCTTCGTATTTTTTACACTGTTCACAGGCTCTTAACCAGATGTGATTATGATTTACATGTCAAAAAAACATTTGATAGAAGGTTGATATGGGAAAACAAGAGGCCCAAAAGGGCCTATGCTCTACTGGCATGGCTTTTGTGGTCATATCAATCCAGAGCATGTATGTATGGGTAAAAGGCAACAGACATATGGTTTATGTTCTGTATTTGGCTTACCTGAAAACGTAGCACGTTCAACATCTGAGCTCAGAAAGTATTGTAAGCAGATTAGTTCCATGAACTATTTTAATATGTGCCAAGTAAAAGTCATCTGACAAAAAAAAAATGCTTTCAAAACTGTACTCATAGTAAAAATTTCTGTAGTTTTAAAAGTTAAAAAAGTTGGTCAAAAGGTCAAAGTCAAGGGCATCCTAGGAAAACATTGATCAATTTGAACAAACATTCACAATCAATTGTGCTGAAATGGATGCAGGAACACACAAAAAGATTTTCAAACCTTTCTAGATTTATGTTAACCAAACCAGTGAACCCTGGGTATGGCCAGTAATGACACCAGGTGCATAACTTAAACATTCACAACCAATTTTGTTAAGATGAATGCGCAAACTACAGAACTTAAAGCTAAAAAATGGCTTTTGGGCTTTCAACAAGAACAAGGCAGAGTAATTCACAAAATCAGCTGCAGAAGCAAAAAGCAAATTGTCTCTCAAAATCCTAGACTTGCAAATTGTCTCCCTTAACTCTAGACTTGAATTTACATGTACATGTAAACTTGGCAAAAATAGAATTCGCTCATGCAGACCTGGCTAAAAATAGAGAGCATTTCTTTAAAACTTTCATGGCCCATAATCTCGGCATTCATGGACGGATCTGGCTGGTTTTCGAAAGGAACCGAGCTCTAATGGATGTCTAGATACTGTACAAGTTTCATTGAGATACAATAAAAACTGAAGACTGTATCATGTTCACAACCAATTGTTTACACAATAGCATTTTTTTATACTATCAAGGGCCATAATCTAGGCATGCATGGGCGGATCTGGCTGGTTTTCGAAAGGAACCCAGCTCTAATGGATATCTAGATACTGTACAAGTTTCATCGAGATACAATCAAAACTGAAGACTGTATCGTGTTCACAAGCAATTGTTTAGACGCACGAACGCACGACCGCACGGATGCACATACTACGTACACATTACCATCGCATAAGCTCTTCTGGCCTTTGGCCAGTAGAGCTAAAAACACATATTATATGCAATGTGTCACAAGTATAAAAGATGCACTCTTACTCCCACATGAGATTTACCACAATTAATACTATTGCTTTATTATTCCAAAAAGGATGAATAAATGTCGAAAACAATGGTTCTAATGAAGGATACCTATTTTGATTTGAACAAAATGAGCATAAAACATGGTATTTCTACCTTATGAGGCTATAGTAGACCACAGTAAATTTTTTAGCATTCATCAATCATTTAATATTTTTGCGTATTCAGCTATTAAATACACGGTTACAATCTCGTTATCAGTAATTAATATTTTCCATAAATGCATTATTCAGTAAGGGCTATTCCAGTTAAACATATGTCCCACCCCAGGACGGCAAAATAAAGAAATTCTGTAGGGGGTAGGTCTTTTTCTTAATTTGCTACTGTAGGGGGTGGTGATAAGTCCAATTTCGCTTCTATAGGGGGGCGTCATTTTCTTTTTTGCTTCTGACCGTATCTGCTCATTTATATTCACTGCCCGATGGTGAAATACCGTTTTTTTTATCCATATAACATATTTTACCGAACGTCGTGTACAGAATTGGTTTGGATACAAATTTTCGCGATATTACGAGTCGGTTCCGCGGTACCGGAAATCAGAAGAAGTTGCGTCCCTTGACAACAAGATGGCGGAGGCGCCAGAATTTGTAAAGTCGTGGTCGAAGACCAACCTACAAAATTGGCTAGAAACCAATAGTTGCGCCGCATGTGTGGATACGTTTCGTGGTAAGTATTCCAAATTGACAACAGTTGTCTAGAATTTTATTAGAAATCATAATTTGTACGTATTGCGTAAATGTTATAAATCCGAATGTTTCGTCCCCTTAACATTTCGACCACAAGTTATTTTTAGGTTGTATATAATTACATGGGTGAAAGTTTCTTGCCGTTATCCACCGTTCTTGCCGTTATCGTAAATCGTACATTCTCGGTCAGTTCCGATCTTCTGTCCACATCTTTTTTCCAACATATAGATCTATATAGGAAAAGTTCTGTCAACACAATCTGTTTAGTTTTTCCGTCATTTTTTAATGATTTTTCAAAAAGTTTCGGAAGTTGCTATAAATAACTATAGAATGACTGAATAACAGAGAATTTTTTAACCAGAAACGGAGAATGGTGTCTTGCGGACTGTCAATAATGTATATGTCTAGTGAATTTGTAGAGGCATATATGCTTAGGATTTAAACAATAAAGCGAACATCAGAATTTGCATGATCTAATCAGAAGACTGGGATAACAGGTAACAGAGTTTTATTGTCTATCTAACTGGGAAAAGGTGGTATTTCTGAACACGGGCACTAGCCAATTATGAGTCAGAAATACTAGACCAAGCCTTTTCTATTTCTGTCTTGTCCAACTCCTATTTAAAAGTCATGCAACAGTATTATATAAATCAAATTTGGCTCTGTCCTATGGGGAAGTGCTGCCGATTTTTTTTGTACTTGTGGACTTTGTTGCATTAATACATGATTTTGTTTTTCATCCATGCGGTTTCCCATGGCTATTTCGGGCTTTTCAGTTTCAAACACTCACCCATGTATTAAATGATGAAAATTCACTCTCTTTTTTTGTGAACTTTGAAAAAAAATGTTCCGTAAATACTGCTATTGAATTGTGAAAATGATATATTACAGCTGCAGGAGAAGCTTGTACTTGAGCGATCCCCAATCAATGGTAAACATAGAATAGTGGTGGCTATAGTATAGTCCCCAAATAATGGCATTTTGACTTCATTATGTTGCACTTTGGGGATCGTTCAATTATAAGTGTTCCCAATTGGAGAATCAAAGGTAATAAACTGGTGTGGTGAATCTTTATAGAATAGATCCGTATTAATGTATCTTTGTACATAGATGCTAGATTAACTTGCAAAGGCTCAATACTAATATAAACATTTATTATATGCCTCTCTCTGATATCGGGTATTTTCCCTTGTATTCCTAGAGTGGAATACAGAACCTTGTATTCCACTGAGTGGAATCCGATTCCGTATTCCACTGTAGCTCACGTACTACACCGATTCAAGGGAACAAACAAGCAGCCTCATGTGGCTTAATATGCACTTATAGCAACATATGAAGAAACAAGAGAACCGTGGTGTGTAGGTTATAGTCCATATAATGGAAAATAACCAAATTTATTAATGGAAAATAACAAAATTTATTACAAGCGAAGCCCAGTAATAAGTTTTGTTATTTTCCATTAGATGGGCTGTAACCGACTTATAGTTCACCCTAGTTTCTAAGCCAATCATCGAACAAGGCCGTATACAGCGTGCCCATTGGCTGCTCGAAGTTCATTTGGCGCGCGCCATGTAACTTATTGGGTGCAGATGTGATCTTATATGAAACCTATTCGAGCAAAGATTTGAAAATCTCTGGGTGATGATTGGCTTAGAAACTAGGGTGAGCTATAAGGTCCTATATAGCTCACCTGATCAAAGAGTTACAAAAGAGTAATTGCAAATAATCTTTGCATATAGACGTTAAAAAAATAAACTTCTCAAGGGGGTCTGAATTTGCTCAGTAAAGGGGGTTCTTTTCTCATCAAATAAACTTCTGAAGGGGGATGGTCCATTTTGAAAGTGCCTTCCTGGGGTGGGACATATGTTTTACTGGAATAGCCCTAAGTAGTTTAAGGTTTATCAGACAATATTTATGTTTACTATACATGTGTATGCATTGATTTTGAATAAGAGTGTCACTTTAACTTTTATTTTTTGAGATATGACTGACTTACCAGTGTTTCCCTGCCCCTGGCTCCGTGGGTGATCAAGCGTTCCCAGGCCCTCCACATGTACAAATCAAGCACACCCAGAGCCCCACTCTCCATCAACAGCTTCCGTGGCTCTTCCTCTGCTGTCAGGTGACACAGGCCAGGTAACAGGTAGTGCAGGATGTCAGCTATAAAGTAGAAATGGAGATATATTAAATCTTACGTCTGTAATTACTCGATTTTAAACGACTTACATGTGGCTTGTTTGAATTTTTCAAGGTCCTGTTTTTCGTTTTCGCCATTATAATGGGGTTTTAAATTTAAAATGCGATCCTTTAAACATTCTGAATTTTAAATTTGTCACCATCACTTTGCAAAATTTGTGAATATCAATTAATTCAATGTGAGATCAATTAATTTTATGTACATCACGTTTTAAATCAACAAATTACTACAAACAATAGTGTGAAACACATCAGATAATGGGAAATTGCTGCTGTAATTTGTCTTGCGTTAACACGAAATTTTCTGGCGTATCAACACCAGTGTCCACAAAAACTTTTTTTTTTGCCAGTACAATAAATACATTTCCAACAATTTATACATAAAAAAACTCAAAGTATGAAGGCCAAGGATATCAAAAATTTGTTGATGACTTTATTTTGTCCTATAAGTCAACAAAATGTCCTACTGGAGCCACATAGACATCAGACAAAATGTCCTACTGGAGCCACATAGACATCAGACAAAATGTCCTGCATGCTTAAAAGCTTAAAAGAGTTATTGAAAGGCATTTTTCTCTCAGACTGGAAATAACCTTGAAATCCTATATTTTACCAAATATTGCATTGTTATATCTGGTTAAAGAATTTCAAGCACTTTACACACCATCCTCTTAGTAGGCCTTCCTACATGCTAAGAAAAACTTAAATTCATTACCTTTAACATGTAGCTCCTGCAACTCTTCCTCAGTGAGGATGTCTTTCTCGAGGTTAGCATCTCTAACCCTCTCCTGCATTGCGTCTGTGTACCCATCCTCATTCTCTGCATCTGTTGACACACCTTGAGACTTTGTCTCTGGTCCAGTCTTGTCTGGTTCCCCCTCAACTTCAGTATGAGTGTCTATCACAGTATTTATGTCTAAAGTGTTCCCATTGGATTTCATTTCTACATCAATACTTGGTTTAGTAATATCCTCTAGGTTTTGATCCCTTTCAGATTTCTTCTCACTCTCTGGTCCACTATCACAGTCCATTTCAACCACTTTCCCTTCTGTTTCACTGCCATTAGATTGTCTTTCACCATTTTTCACTGTGTCACTTTCAGATTTGTCCTGTTTGACTGGTTGTTCTGTATTTGAGCTACTAGTTGCATCAGCTATATTTTCATTACTATCAAGTTTAAGATCACTTTTCACTGTCTCGGTTGAAGCATCTTTACAGTCGGGTTTATTTGATGGGGGAATGCACATTTTACTGCAAATCAATGATAAGTAAATTATCAATTTTTATCAAGAAAAATACTATTTGTTCTTTTCCGTCCATATTAAGGGTGAAAGCGAAAAGGTTCTATCTGCTTCTTTATTTAATGTCACTTAGAACCTTTTCGCATTCACCCTTCCATTGAAAGTACCTTGATGATTAATCAAGGGGCATAACTTGATAATTATTAAAGGGACTATACACCAGATTGGCACCAAGACAATTATTAAAGGGACTATACACCAGATTGGCACCAAGACAATTATTAAAGGGACTATACACCAGATTGGCACCAAGACAATTATTAAAGGGACTATACACCAGATTGGCACCAAGACAATTAATATTTACATTAACACTTCATTCCTTAACGATGGTTGTTGTTTATCAATTTCAAATTTCAAATTTTATCTGTATAAAGTGCAATGGCATTTTCCATCGAAATCGCGTGGGTTTGTTGGATACTTCTGTCCTGTCATTGGGCGCAATAATACTAATGGGCGGGGCATATTTACTATGGAACTATTTTTTCAATGAAATCGTAGTAAAATTATTGGCAACATGCAAAACTGTTATCTGCAGTAAAGCAGTTAAAACAAGATAAGCAATGGTAATTTGATTAATTTTAATATAGATGATTTCATGATGGATGGAACAGCTATTTTAACCATTATTTGTTTTGATAACTAATTTAAGCCTGAAAATAAATTTTGTAAACATGTTCTTGATAAAATGTACAGCATCTTAGCATCAGAGAAAAAAATATTTGAAATTTCTTTGTTCATTGCATACGACGTAATGGAATCATGTCCATATATAAAGTCGTATGTTCTGAATAAAATTGACAGAAATAACTAAAGTTCGGAGGAGTTAGTCGTTTTAGACATAATTTAGTGCTTTTAATAGTCAAAATAATTGCAGAAAAAACTATTTAGTAAACACATTAGCTTGCCAGGAAAGACAACTCAGTAGAAAATATGTAAGTTATATGTGGTTTATTTCATGTTTTGGTATTTGTATGCAGCTACATTATATATGCTAAAATATGCTTTTGTGCAAAAGTTTGCATCGTTGACCAACTTTCGGTCAGAAACCAGGTCGCTCAGCCTTCATTGTTATGATGCGGACCCTGAGAGCGCATAAGTAAAACAAAAAAACGGGCATTAACGGCACGTGAATTTACTGAATAATGCACGTTTTCTATAGATAACGCCCGGGTTTTTGCGTTTTAATACACCACGATAACGGACCGAAAAGACACATTTTATGCAATAATACGTATTTATAATATTCTTGACCTTGAAAAGATAGAAAGTAAACATATAAATAAGGAACTATTTTATCTGTGCATTCATTGTGGTATAAAATTAGGTTACGATAGCTGTTCTAATTTACCCACCGTTGAGAACAACGAGAGAAAGAAAAAAGAGAAAATGCTCTTGAATAATCAATTTATTTTAGCAGAAATGTAGATTTAAATGAATGTAAATATAAGTATTAAATTCTGACTCCACCCATTTTGAACAGCCCCATTGCATACCATACTCCAATAAAATGCAACATGTCGAATTTTAATCCTTAATTAAAGGGACTTTACACCAGATTGGCACCAAGACAATTATTAAAGGGACTTAGCACCAGATTGCCACCAAAAAAGTTTCTTTCTGTAACGAATCTCAGGGCAATTATTTAATAAATGTTTTACTCTTTGATGTTATAATTGTAAAAAAAATACCATAATCATAATGTAAAAAAAAAATCAAGTCGGAGACTGGGTTTCGAACCGGTGACGCCGAAATTGCAGTCCACTGTTGTATCCACTGTGCTACGAAGGCTTATCCTAAATGGTTGGAATAAGCTGTATACCTAATTTGATTATATCACGTGATAAAATCTACTAGCCAATCATGCATAAGGAATGAATTCTACTAGGTAGACATACCTAGTTCTCTTTTTTTAATGGAAAAATACGAAAAAACTGCAAAAAATAAATTAATTGTGAACTATGTGGTACTTCAGTTAGTAAGTTTCAATGCATTGTACACCAAGTTTATGTCAGTTTTCGACAATTTTCTTTTTTTTTCACTAATTCATCATACCGAGTCCAGCCCCTTTAAAACAATGGTTATGGGCTTTTCTATTCATGTGGTTATTGTCAATGGTAAGAACACTACAAAGTTTCATATGAATATTTTGAAAGGTTTTAGAATCATGGCCAAGGTTAAAGATTTTGCACCCAATCACCAACACCAAGGCCATGACAATCTCTTGGACATTTCTTGTTTCTCAATTTTTTGTTTCTTGATAATAAGACCAGCTAATAAAAGTGTCTGTCCGTGAAATGACTCAACCTAAAGACACATAATTCTGTGATATTTACCTGAGTTGTACAAGGAAGGGAATGAGATCGTAGATTTCCTCTCGGAGTGCGGCGGTCTCCTCCGCCATCCAGGCTCCTAACACACGCACCGTCGCCAGCAGGATACTGTTCCACTGGATAATTCAAATAAAGTTTATGATTCACATGTATTAATTGCATTTTGGGGACATAAAGAGTCTAACTTTACAAGGACTGATTTCTTTATAAAACTTAAGTTGTTTTACGGCAGACGGGTTCAAATGCAGGTTTGAAATTTGCCAGAAGGTATAATATATTTTCATTTGGCAACTCCTTGCATTAAACCCTGGACAATGTGAAATCACTTACTAAGGGTTTACAGCTAATCTTTGTAAATGACCAGTTATATATTTCAGATTTTTTAAAATATTAACCACACTGAAATCTACCCACCTGAAGTTCTGGTGTGAGTGCCACCCTCTTGAGAAAGTGTATAACAGCCCCGAACGCACCCACCATGGCGCTGTGTAGTTGAACAACCTGCCGTTCCTCAAGGTCCAGCGGTGGACCAGACGACAGATGGTTGATAACGTTCTCCAGGTAAGTGTAGCATGATGAGAGTAGTCTCCCTTTGGTGTTTGCCTGAGAGGGGTTAAATGGATCAGCAGAAATTACACATGAGAAAAGTTGAAAGTAGTATATTGTCAAACCACTTGTCAAAAGTATTTATCATCACCTGCAGGATGATTGAAATCTCTCAACTAAATAATAGTTTCAAATATTCTTCATTCTCATTCATCAGGGGTTTGATAATGATAAATCTACCAGTTTTTGTGGAACGCATAGCATCATCATTCTGGTGTATGAGAATGATATACTTAAATCAGTACATGTTCAAAATTATCATATTATTTTCAGATCAAATTGTTTTTAGCAGGATTGCTTAATTAATACAGGTGTAGAAGAAGCAGTACCAAAAGCTAACAGGAACAATGCGAGTGGATACCAATACCTGTCATTTATTTTCATTTGGTCAAAGGGCAGGGATTTACAAGTAAAGATACAGTCAAACCTGGTTGAACGGTCACCTGCTTTAAATGGCCACCGGCCTTAACCGGCCACTCCAAATTCCCCCCGTACGTTTTTACTATATAATGTACGTGCATTAAGCAGCCAACTGTCTAACGAGGCCACGGCCACTAATTTTTGTCCCCATGAAGCCATATAATCACTAATTAGCGGCCACTAATCCCTTGTCACTGACACTTCCGAATTTTTCCAATACACAGCTTTTTTTGCGTATAGAAGTTTACGGAAAAGAACGACGGCCTCGGATATCTCCGTCATCCAATGAAAATGAATATTGCATCACACGATTGACATGCGTGTTTACTCATCGAGAAATCATATTTATCACACGTCGGCGAATGTTTTGATCAGAATTGACACAATTAATAAGATAATTAAATCATTATGAAGTGAACTACTAGTATTAAATACCGACAAAAACACCGGTTATTATGAATTCACAGTTTGCATTGTCATTCGACGGCGTGAAACGAGTTACGATTTTTATTCACTTCAATATTATTTTTTAAAGTGAACGGATTTATATTTCTACGAAGGGATATTTAAAATACATTGTTCCTTAACTTTGATTATGGCTAAAAAAAGAAAGACTAATCGAAAGTGTTTGACTCTAAAAGAACGTGTCGAGTGTATAAATTGCCGTAGTGCAAGAAGTGTTGCCAAGGAATTTAACTGTTGACGGACACAAATCAATGGAAATCCAAACACAAAAAGACAGAGGAAAATTACAGGAAATATGTATGCACATGTAGTTGTGTAAATGTGTAGACTGATATGTGGTGTGTTTTGTTTATGTCTCGTATCAACATTTATCTAATGTATTTTAAATACAAATTTGAAATAAAGTTAGTTTATCTATACAAATGTATTTGTATTCAACGTTCTTCAATAATATTAATATTGATACAGATGTTATTGATTGTGGTGTGAGGTGGTGGTTAAGATACATACTCCATCTCTGAATAAAGCTAAAGTGGCGGAAATGTCAAACCTGGATTAAGTGGCCACCTGTCTTAAGCAGCCACTTTGATCATTTCCCAAGGGTGGCCACTTAACACAGGTTTGACTGTATACAGGAGATCATGTACCCGTAACTATTTGCTAAATGAATATTGAAACAAGCAACACCTGTATTTAGCTCCAGCTTAATATCATTAACTTTATTGAGTAATGGGCATAGATAAAAAATTTTGTAAAACAAGCAGCAACAAGTATAAATGACAAAAACAGAGCAAACAATCTTAGAAAAGTAAAGATGCTAAACAGACAAGGAAGTTTCTTATCCGTATTAGCAAGTTGTATACCTGTGTGAGATCTGTGTCTTCCAGCACCATTCTGACCTCAACACAAGAGAGATGAGTGGTGAGTAGGAACAGTTTGAAGTCGGGTGTGTACGGAGGCTGGAGAGAGTAGATCCCACACACCTGCACCATCATGGACGCCAGCTTCAGGGCCGGCTCACGCTGCTCTGAGCCTGTCAGTGCATTATGAGAATGTTAAAAACAGTTTTGAAGTCAGGTGTGTACGGAGGCTGGAGAGAGTAGATCCCACACACCTGGACGCCAGATCCAGGGCCGGCTCATGCTGCTCTGAGCCTGTACATACATTGTGAATTTTATTTAACCTGAATTTGGATGCTTATCAAATCCAATTGAACTTTTAACATAATAATTGTTTTTTTGCATGACTGTCAGATTGGTGGTAATCTATTGATTTACTGTGATTTTAAAATGTTTGCTACAATGCCAGGTAGACATGCACCCAATAACAGCCTATGACTGAACAATAAAGTTAAACTATTAAACAGTTAAAATATAGAAGACATCGTGATTGAAGTAGCCAGTCCTCTTACTCACCTATCTTACTCCGCATGATGTTGTCAAGGCCATGGACAATCGGTCTGATCCATGGAGGCTCCACAGTTTCCTCCTGGGGTGATATTTAAATGAGACTAAAATAAGTTTATTTGAAGTCAAAAAATATTTCAACTCAAAGAAATATGACAGACATGATGAATACACCAAGACATTGTCCTGATACCGGAACAGTCAAATGCCTTTTTTTTGAATTAACAACAAGAGCATGTGCATTTTAAACCGACTAAGAAATTTCATAAAGAGTAGATGCAATACTTAAATAGCTTCTAGCAACACAGTATTTTGCAGACTATTTTAATTTTTCATGGGTCATAACTATTTGTCATCCGCAAATTGCAGGAACACAACTTACCAAGCCAACCACCATTTCTATGAAGTTTCATGAAAGTAGGTGCAATACTTATGGACAGACAGAAAAACAATATGTCTGCCCAACATACGTGTAGGTATTGTAAAGAGAACATAAAAATATATCCACAACTATCAGAAAAATTGTTACAGAGTCGTTGTTCGAGATAATTTAGCAAGTGATACAAAAAGCAGACCAATCTTTTTTCCATGTACACTGTACATTCAAACATGTTTCTATAATTGCTTTGATCAAACAACTTTTACTCTCGATTCTTTTTTTACATCATTTCCACTCAGTATCTTTATGGAAATGTTGAATGTGGATGTAAAAAACCAGCTGCAAATGCCACTTAAGCAACTCTTCGAATACAGTTGAACACCATTAATCCGAAATCGTAGGGACCCAACAAATTACTTCGGAATAGCGGTGTTTGGAATTAACATTTTTAAAAAATGACAACACATGTATGCATTCGGATTGTTCGGTGGTGGGTCGAGTGAGCAATGCGGCGATCGAATCAGATGAGATAGACATTTTTGAATGATATTAAGATTAAGTTAGCCATTATGTACACACTACATCACCTAAATTAATCGCTCATTTTCTGAAATCGATGTTTGTACTATACGCGTGTTCAATGCCATTCTTTAACAAGCGCTAATTGTGCTCCATTGTCACCCCAAGCCAATGTTTGAGTGTATTTGCAGAATGGTGTGAAAAAACTTCGACCAGATCGAGTTCGAAATAAGAATTGATAAATATGTGTGAAAAACCAAATCGGGTCCGTTATATTTACTTTGGAATAGCGATTACTTCAGAATAGCGATTTCAAAATAAAGACCAAAAAATAAGTTTGTAAAATCAGGACCGAAAAATACTTTCGAAATAGCGATAATTTCGGATAAACAGTGTTCGGAATAGCGGTGTTCAACTGCATGTGTTCCAGTTACTCCATTGATAATAATTTATTTACTACATGTAATTATAAACCTATTATTTGTCAACAGATTGTGTTAGTGACAAGTGGTGACCAATACATGGTTATTCCCATATTACTTACCTTATCATTTGGAGCAGCAGACAAAAGGAACACCAGCGTTTTACACATCTCAAACTTATGGATACTCTGAAAATAGTTTTTATATACTATGATAATGAGAAAGAGGATTCCACAATCCAGCATGTAAACCAAACCATCTTTTATTGGGTGATATTGCTTGCTTGGAGTTTATTACAAACATTACACATTTTCTTGTTTAACAGTACACTTGTTTTTAAATAACTATAAAATAAAATGATGTCATTCTGAATTTCAACATTTTTTCCAAAATGTTCCTCTTTCTTATAAATGTATTATGCATCAAAAATAATTTTACAAATACCGTAATTTCAATTGTTGCCATTTAATATAACACTTTCTGAAACTTGTTACAGAAAAGTTGTTTTGATCATTTTTTAAGTTTTCCTATTAAAACTGGTTTCATGAATTCTTGTATTGCATGGCTACTCAATTAAGAATGTATATTTTCTGAAGCAGTAGGTACAGTAAATATACAATGTTACATGTGCATGAGTAGGATATGAAATCTAAGGCATGTTAGACAAAATGCTATCACATAATAATGTAACTTATGTAAGTAATGATTCAAACCAGCTACCTTCATACTGTCAGAGTGAGAAAACAATTTTTCATTCTTTATGATTTAATGCAAGTAACAAATGAATACATGTAACTAAGCACAAATACATACATGTATATACAAATCATCTGCTGCTTTCAAAAGGGGCCTAACCATGAGTACATACCTCATCCTCTACAAACTGTTTGCCAAGGAAGTTGACGTACTTATGGTAGGACCATTCAATCCCGTCCCAGGTGTCTGGCCCAAAGCACGACACCATGCAGCAAATCAGGTCGTGGGCCTTCTCATAGCCTGAGGAAAAAGAGGTAACATTTACATGCAGCAGATCAGGTTGTGGGGCTTCTCATAGCCTGAGGAAAAAGAGGTAACATTTACATGCAGCAGATCAGGTCGTGGGCCTTCTCATAGCCTGAGGAAAAAGAGGTAACATTTACATGCAGCAGATCAGGTCGTGGGGCTTCTCATAACCTGAGGAAAAAGAGGTAACATTTACATGCAGCAGATCAGGTCGTGGGGCTTCTTATAGCCTGAGGAAAAAGAGGTAACATTTACATGCAGCAGATCAGGTTGTGGGGCTTCTCATAACCTGAGGAAAAAGAGGTAACATTTACATGCAGCAGATCAGGTCGTGAGGCTTCTCATAGCCTGAGGAAAAAGAGGTAACATTTACATGCAGCAGATCAGGTCGTGGGGCTTCTCATAACCTGAGGAAAAAGAGGTAACATTTACATGCAGCAGATCAGGTCGTGGGGCTTCTCATAGCCTGAGGAAAAAGAGGTAACATTTACATGCAGCAGATCAGGTCGTGGGGCTTCTCATAGCCTGAGAAAAAAGAGGTAACATTTACATGCAGCAGATCAGGTCGTGGGCCTTCTCATAGCCTGAGGAAAAAGAGGTAACATTTACATGCAGCAGATCAGGTCGTGGGGCTTCTCATAGCATGAGGAAAAAGAGGTAACATTTACATGCAGCAGATCAGGTCGTGGGGCTTCTCATAGCATGAGGAAAAAGAGGTAACATTTACATGCAGCAGATCAGGTCGTGGGGCTTCTCATAACCTGAGGAAAAAGAGGTAACATTTACATGCAGCAGATCAGGTCGTGGGGCTTCTCATAGCCTGAGGAAAAAGGGGTAACATTTACATGCAGCAGATCAGGTCGTGGGGCTTCTCATAACCTGAGGAAAAAGGGGTAACATTTACATGCAGCAGATCAGGTCGTGGGGCTTCTCATAACCTGAGGAAAAAGAGGCAACATTTACATGCAGCAGATCAGGTTGTGGGGCTTCTCATAGCCTGAGGAAAAAGAGGCAACATTTACATGCAGCAGATCAGGTTGTGGGGCTTCTCATAACCTGAGGAAAAAGAGGCAACATTTACATGCAGCAGATCAGGTCGTGGGGCTTCTCATAACCTGAGGAAAAAGAGGCAACATTTACATGCAGCAGATCAGGTCGTGGGGCTTCTCATAACCTGAGGAAAAAGAGGTAACATTTACATGCAGCAGATCAGGTCGTGGGGCTTCTCATAACCTGAGGAAAAAGAGGTAACATTTACATGCAGCAGATCAGGTCGTGGGGCTTCTCATAACCTGAGGAAAAAGAGGTAACATTTACATGCAGCAGATCAGGTCGTGGGGCTTCTCATAACCTGAGGAAAAAGAGGTAACATTTACATGCAGCAGATTAGGTCGTGGGGCTTCTCATAACCTGAGGAAAAAGAGGTAACATTTACATGCAGCAGATCAGGTCGTGGGGCTTCTCATAACCTGAGGAAAAAGAGGTAACATTTACATGCAGCAGATCAGGTCGTGGGGCTTCTCATAACCTGAGGAAAAAGAGGTAACATTTACATGCAGCAGATCAGGTTGTGGGGCTTCTCATAACCTGAGGAAAAAGAGGTAACATTTACATGCAGCAGATCAGGTTGTGGGGCTTCTCATAACCTGAGGAAAAAGAGGTAACATTTACATGCAGCAGATCAGGTTGTGGGGCTTCTCATAGCCTGAGGAAAAAGAGGTAACATTTACATGCAGCAGATCAGGTCGTGGGGCTTCTCATAACCTGAGGAAAAAGAGGTAACATTTACATGCAGCAGATCAGGTTGTGGGGCTTCTCATAACCTGAGGAAAAAGAGGTAACATTTACATGCAGCAGATCAGGTCGTGGGGCTTCTCATAACCTGAGGAAAAAGAGGTAACATTTACATGCAGCAGATCAGGTCGTGGGGCTTCTCATAGCCTGAGGATAAAGAGGTAACATTTACATGCAGCAGATCAGGTCGTGGGGCTTCTCATAACCTGAGGAAAAAGAGGTAACATTTACATGCAGCAGATCAGGTTGTGGGGCTTCTCATAACCTGAGGAAAAAGAGGTAACATTTACATGCAGCAGATCAGGTTGTGGGGCTTCTCATAACCTGAGGAAAAAGAGGTAACATTTACATGCAGCAGATCAGGTCGTGGGGCTTCTCATAGCCTGAGGAAAAAGAGGTAACATTTACATGCAGCAGATCAGGTCGTGGGGCTTCTCATAACCTGGGGGAGAACATTTATTATTTTTAATTCTTGCAACTGAGATGAATCACGAAATCTGTCCCAATTGCTAGATGAGAGTCTGAGATCAACAGAAAACTTGAGATAAGACTCTAGTTTCTCAGAACATCTCAAGTCCCTTATAACAAGATTAAGCTTATCTCACTATTTTTGTTTCTATACAAGTTGTGTAGTTATAATATTTTTAAGAGGTTTTAAAACTTTAAACGGAAATTATCTTTATGATCGTTGCATTTAACTTTTTTTTTCCAGTAAAATCAAGAGCAAGTATGAATTTTGGCTTAATAAAATAAGTAACTCAAGTTTGTTACAACTAAAAACTTTCAAGAAATTGGGGCCAGATCATGCATCTTTTCATAACCTAGTGCAGAAGTGATGAGAATATGCTTAAACATATTTCATCCTTGATGCAAAGCAATCAGTTTATGTATGGAAAACAAACAATTTATTTTATCTCAATGATCATAACACTGATTTCTTGATGTGGTCTCTCACCAAATGTTTGTGTAACAACAACATCGCAGAAAGCTGCCACAGTGCCGGCGGCCAGCATGGTCTCAAGGCCAGTCAGGGACTGACTGAGACTGTTGAAACAGTCGTACGTGTCATCTATCAGCTGTTCACCGTCAACGTCTCCCTCACTGGCAAAAATGTAAGGTTTAATAAAAAATACTGTGTAATACATGTATCAAATCTGGATTTAATATTATTCTCTAATATTTGTTAATATAACTGATTGTTTGTTTTTAACCAAAGGCATGTATAATCATTTGCTGATTTTGCTAATGAATTGAAACTGAATTGATTGTATCATTGTATCAAAACAATCGTTCTGATAATGTTGTTGTTTCTATGATTTATTTATTTAGTTTCAATGTGTCATCCTTAACATATACAGGACTTTTGATAGTAACTTAGTTTGTACTATATTCATGGATAATATACAGTTTAACTTTACACATGTTTAAAACAGCACAAATAACTAACCTTGGGTTTGTGACAACTATGTTGTTGAAACATGCCACATTTTCTCTTAATACTAGACTCTCAGCCTGTAATGTAAATAAAAAACAAATGATGTACATGTATTCATGAGAATGATGCTTTAAGCCCTCAAATACTCTTTAAGTCAGGATGACATACACAGGCAGACCAACCCATAAAAAATCCAATGGGCGCAGGCACACACGAGCAGATCTACCCAATATGCAGGCACACATGTGCTGGTCAACCAATAAAGCACCCAAGGGGCGCAGGCACACATCTGCCGATCAACACATAAAGCACCAAATTGGAGCAGGCATCTGCGGATCAACCCATAAAGCATCCAAAAGGCACAGGCACACACATGCTGACTAACCCATAAAGCTGCCAAAAGGCGCAGGCACACATGGGTGTATCAAACCATAATGCAGCCAATGGACGCAGGCACACATTTGCCGATCAGCCCATAAAGCTGCCAATGGACGCAGGCACACATTTGCTGGCCAACCCATAAAACACCCAATTGACGCAGGCACACATGTGCGAATCAACCCATAAAGCAGCCAATAGCTGCAGGCACACATGTGTGGATCAACCCATAAGGCAGCCAAAGGGGGCAGGCACAAACGTGCGAATCAACCCATAAAGCAGCCAATGGGCTCAAGCACACATTTCACCATTTAAAGATTTTAAAGATATTTTAAGAAACTATATTTTAAATAATCACAGTAATCAGTTATTTGTTTAAGAATAATAAAAAAATAGTCCTTAAATGCTTACACCATCTTTTTTTCAAAACTGCTATTTAAAACTATATGAGACTACTGTGACAGTTCTAGCTATTTCTTCGTACCACTTGTTGGTCTGTGCAGAGAGCTGATAACACTGACAATGCCACTGATTTGTAAATGTTGGCTGGGCAATCTGCTGGTACATTTTCTGAAAAGTAAACCTCTGGTATAGCACCCCAATTCAAATTTACCTTTTTTCTACAGACAGACAGCTTTTGACATTAAAACAACAACAGCATCATAAGCGGTAAGTTACAATTATACATAACAAGTTCATGCAGCAGCAAACCAACAGTACTGGTTACCTGGGAAAATTCAAAAAAAACAATTTCGTCTTACATTTGGGACAACTTCCCTCTCGTGCATAATATTGAAATCACAAGTAGAATTGATTGAGTTTACTGTTTCAATAACTATATAAACTTTAACAAATCTACTTGTGTGGAAACCCCAGAGCGAGATAGGCAACTTTACTGGTAAAATAGCAATTTAAAAAACTTACTTGTTTTCAATAGTCTAGAGATGAATTTACTCCCAACAGCATCCAATATTTGTCTTTTAACTTCTATGTCACATTTGTCGCTTTTTGTTATTTTTGCAACCTGAAAGTTGAAGGAACAAAAGCTGTCACAATAACAGACAAATGTCTAAGAGTTAGATACATGTAATAAAGTCCATGCTTCTGACACTCCTTTTCACTTATAATGCTCCTATGGAGCCTAACACAAATTCATAGTTTTGAGTTAAGTATCATACATGTACCTATAAGTTTTATCAACAGTTAAAAGCAAAATTCACCTGTAATGTTTCAACTAGATATCAGCATGTGCCATGTTAGTTATCATGTAGAATTTCAAATAAATGAAAAAGTAGATGAGACTGGAGTATGTCTAAATGTACCTACATGTATGTGTAATGGATTGAGTAATGAGCCTGGCTCAAACTAAAAAGGGAAAAGCCATAGAGTGGAAGAATGTATTGTGTGTTTACTATAAAAAGACAGGGCTGTTTCATACTAATTTATTTAAGCTCGTTTGTGATGAAAGCTGTTAGCTTATAAAATCACTCTGGAGTCCATTTCCTGGGCAGAAACCAATACTGTGTCCTTTATGAGAGGCCAGGAGAAAGTACCCCTTGGGGAGATCGAACCCACAACCTCTTGGGTGAGGGGCGGACACCTATACCACTAGACCACTCTCATCCTTAAAGACAGGGTTGCATTTTAATAACTTGGTATACCAATACAGCTAGTATACTGAGTGAATATTAATGCATACTTTGATAAGGTTTACCTTTACGTTGTTTTTTTTCTTTATTCACGATTGTTGGGATAAGAGTAAGGTTTGTGCACATAAACTGGTTTAAACCCCCAGTAAATTTACATTTTATTGTCTTCCAAGGCGGTACCTAACAATCCTTGAAATACACACCTAGATTTTTTTATACAGTATAGATGCACTGTGTTGTTTGTGGAGTTTTGTGCTGTTGTTCCATGTTTCTTGTTTGTGAGCTTCACTAATTCAATAAATGTACCTCAATCTGGACAATGCGTCAATAATTCAATTAGCGTCGAGGGCTCACCCTAAGTCGAAATTTGAGGGAGAAGTCGTAGGCTGAAAAAATCACTCTTCCCCTCCCTCCACCCCCATTTATTTTTTAAAGTAGATAAATTATAGTGATACATATAATAGTGAAGCATCAAAATTTCAGAAAATATATACAATATAAACTAGAGATTGCTTTTTTGAAATAAATGATGAACATGAAATTTGTAATTTTGGACTGCAGACGAACCAACAGTGAAGTTTGGTTTATTCACCTGTATTAAATAGAGAAGAGAAAAAAGTGTTGCTGATTAATCTTGGAAAATGTAAACGAAGTTTGCAAGGATGAAGTTTCTGGGCGCAAGCATTATTCTATTATTGATCGGAAACCATTTTTCAGCTCAAGGTCATCGTGACCTTGACCTTTGACCTACAGATCACAACATCAATAGGGATCATCTACATGACCAACTTGCATACCAAGTATTCAGTTCTTGGGTGCAAATGTTCTTTAGTTACTGAACGGTAACCGTTTCTTCACCTGAAGGTCACGGCAACATTGACATTTGACCTCAAAATCAATAGGGGTCATCTACTAGTCATGACCGACAAGCATACCAAGTATGAAGTTCCTGGGTGCAAGCGTTCCTTATTTATTGAGCGGAAACAAAGTGTGATGTACAGATCTCAAAATCAATAGGAGTCATCTTCTAGTCATGACCAACTAGCATACCAAATATGAAGTTCCTAAGTACAAGCTTTCTTTAGTTATTGAGCAGAAACCATTTTTAAGCTTAAGGTCACTGCCAACATATCGTTTTTTTACCTGAAGGTAACCTTGACCTTTGACCTTTTGATCCCAAAATCAATATGGGTCATCTACTAGTCATGAACAACTAGGATACCAAGTATGAAGTTCCTGGACCCAAAGGATCTAAAGTTATTGAGCGGAGACCATTTCTTCAGCTCAAGGTCACGGCGACCTTGACCTTTGACCTAGTAACCTCAAAATCAATAGGGGTCATCTACTAGCCATGACCAACTAGCATACCAAGTATAGAGTTCCTGGGTCTTAGAGTTCTATAGTTATTGAGTGGAAATGAAGTGTGATGTACCGACTGACTGACGGACTGATGGACTGACTGACGGACAGGGCAAAAACAATATGTCTCCCCATGAATGGGGAAGACATAATGATAAAGATTTCAAAAAGGTAAAAAAGAGAGAAAAATATTTTCTGACTGTTGTACATAACATTTATTCAATGGATAATAAGAATTATGCATGTACTATTAATTCTGTTATTCAATGCATCCGAATATGCACTAGCGATTGTGCAATGACATTTTTCTCTTTTCTGTTTTCAGTTTCAATTACAAGTTCCGGACATAAAAACAAAAAACTTGATGTTTCTATTGCCAATATTCCTATAATTGTTCTTTAATATAAATGGCAAAGCAATTCAAAGGTATGTAGAACCTAACTGTGCTGTACACTGACAATGATTTAACTGTGTCAAACAGTTCTACTTTCACTTTGATTAAATATGTCAGGAAGTAAACAGGCACCTGTTTCCCACTCATTTGAGACAATGTTAGTAAAATGTTAATTTTCTGTTATGTATTTAAAACTTAAATATCTTTGTTTTAATTTTAGCTAATAAGTAAAATATATTTAAACGAAAAACATAAAATACCAAATTTGATACTGATATTTTAGAATTATTGTTTTTCTCAGCCATCATAGTTAGCGATATCTGCTTAAGTTATTCATTAATTTACATAATGGGCAGAGTCATTGACAACATTGTATGATTGAGTTTGACTGCTGCTAATGGACACAGTTACTGGTTAGAAACAGATCGATAATCACTTGTCACTTCTGGCGTTTGTTACTCTTGACATGTGTTTATATACATTAAATGAATAAACATACATTTTATATTTCGCTTTTTGATCATTTTTTTAACTTTCGCCGTTGTCAAGGCGACTTAGTCACTGGAGTCTCCTGGTAGGGTGTATTCTTGAGTAATGAGCATATAAAAACACAAAGCTTCGAGTTTAATATTGGCATGTTGTTATTTTTTATTCACATAAGGAAAAAACGGTAGCCCAGTCAGGCTAGTTTCTGCAGAAAATTGGTAGCCCGAGCTGAAATCATGTAGCCTAGAGCTATCCAGCTGGGGCCAATTTCAAACACTGGGTAGATATAAAACTATAATTCTTGTGATTTAGCCAGTTATAGATAGTGACTTTGTATACAGTTTTTATAATAATTATCACACTAACTACACTTTTTCTAATCTAAGAATTCATTGTTGGGGAAGGGAGTGGGCGTGGCCATACGGTTGTGGCATAACCATGCACCCAATTTCCTGTGGCCAGAGGTTGCAGAACTAACTAAGTTTGAGTAAGCCATGACTTTATAATTAGCAGAATCAGAACGTTTCAGGCAAAATAAATATTTGTACAATTTATCATAGTCTTTCGCTGGTAGATTATAATTATTTTTTTAAACTATTATGATTTATCAAAAAAACTGTATTTGTTAGTAGTTTTTGTTTACAATTGCTATCGCGAAATTGCATGACATATGCAAATATTGGCTTTCATGTGTTATCAATGAATTTTGCAACTCTACATACCATTAATAAGGCTGCAAACTTTTCATTGTCTGAATTTGCTTCTTTCAAAGCTTTCAGATAGTTCGAAACATCTGTAGTTTTCTCCGTTTCCATGATCAAAGTCAATCAGTGCGACCGGAAGTACAATGAGTTGAATATTCCTCTGCATCAACAAAGCGCTTGACATCAAAGTGAAAGTAGACACAGTCAGAAGAAGGAGTCAGAACTTTGTGTTTGTTTGTTGTGATGTTTATTGTTGATTTTCGTGTTTATATCTTTGCTACAGGTGTAATTTGTTTCATCTAAAAGTAAACAGCGAAACATGTTAAGTTTATATCACGTTATTTCTTTTTGTGTTATGCTGTTGTCAATAATTTCGTCTGCACATTCCGGGAACACAGACACAGAAGAAGACATAGACTGGTCAAAAACGAAAATATGGGGACCAGGGTTAAGAGCAGACTTTTGTGTACCAGCAAGATACTTCTTTATCCAGCTTATTAAGTTCAACGGAGACAAGTGAGTATCTTAAAGGCTTAAATTCTGCACCTGTCACTGCATGTACCATACTGGCATACATTGATAATTTTCTGAGAAAAATTAGGATAAAAAATAGGATAAAAAATGTACAAAAGTGGGTACAATGAATTAACTGTCTGCCAAAATATTATTAAGCACATGAGTGTGATAAATGTTCAATGCACACACTATGATTTAAATTGTTGCAGTATAGAGGTAAGTGTAAATTTTAAGTATCTTTACTTCTTTAAGTTGAAGTTTAACAGATAAAATATCAATTTTTACACAAGTTATACATCATTTGAATGAAAGAAAATTTGAAGGTATGTAAAATTACTAACATGAAATTTGATCATCAAAAAATAGCTTAAAAGTTCTACGGTGAGTTCAAAAGAGTTTGTTAGTGAAAAACAGCAAAACTTGTTTGTAAAATTGTTCATGTTATTCTTTTTCTTTCCACCGAAAGCTAAATGCATACACATAGGAAAGAGAAACAATTTTCTTTCATCTCCATTGTTGTAGTTACCTATCAAAGACTATGTGTTGACAAATGGAATTGTTCCTCAATTTCTATTTGGACAAAATGGTGACTTTTGTCATTTATGTTGGCATTTGAATAGCCCACATTACATACATATTTCGAAACTGGCTTAATGAACAACCATATATTTTCATCCAAAAATTACTATGCTATGAAATTTAAGTGTCAATTGTCTACACAATGGACTTGGATATAGTAATATTTAGTAAAGGATATCATTATATTATAAAACTAAACTTAATATGCTCAAACAAAGACCTTGTCAAGTTGTGATCGATATGTTTAGATTTGGTTTGATAGATACCGGTATTTCAACGACTGTCAATTTTTTATAATTACAACTTTAAATTAAAACATTAGGATGGTCATATGGGTGGTTTAATCCAATCATTTAAGCTGCTTTTACATGTAAGCACAAAAGCACAAAATTGTAATTATGATAATAGATATGAAATCATAGGTAAAGAATGTCATCAAACTGCTCCATGATAAAAGTGTGCACATTCATTAGACAAAGAAACCATGAGATACAACATTAGGATGCGTATTGAACAAAATTGCTGTTGTTGCTGCGTGATTCGATGAAATGTATTGCTATATCTATCAGATATTCATGTAATTTGATTGTGTATGTAACTATATATTTCTTAATTAAAATTATTAACAGTTCTTTTGTGTGGTTACAGTGAATTTACAGTGCAATTTACAGCCTTCTGAATGCTATCAAGCCTTGCGAAAGTTGCAATTTTCCCTTAAAATATACCATTTCCCTAATCTGACAGTTAATACAGTTTCACTGAATAAATGAAAAAGCAACATATTTCTTGAAAAACAAACAAGTTCTGTACAAGACCCTTCCCAAGCAATATTTAGTGTTTATTTTTAATCTTTGCAATGATTAATTTGACAGGCCAAGCACAGCCCAGAGCCAACTTATCATTTAGAAGATGAAAAACAAATGCTTACTTTCTTAGTGTGAAATGCAGTGTGAATCCCTTTATATTAGCCAGTGCACATGCCTGAGGTTTCTGAACCCACTTAATAAAACAATATCCAAATGAAAACTTGACAGATGTTTTCTTAACTAAATGGAAATTTGGCAGTTTTGGAATCTGCCTTATGGATTTTTTGATTGCAAAGCTCTTGTAAATGCTTATTATGGATCTGTCATGTGATCCTATTGGTGTAGGCATGAACACTCGATCATACAGTGAAGTGTAGTTATAAAAATATGCATATTTGCTATTATATCAGCTATTTTGGCATGGTATTGTATTTCAGCAATTTTGAAAGTCAGAAATTTTCCCAATTCGGAAGTCAAAAGTTGTGATTCAGATTGTAGATGAATTATACCATAATCTTTCATTCTAAACTGTTTTTTTTCCTCAGAAAATCACTGTTATGTTGTATCCTTATTTGTGCATGATCTATAGATAAATGTCACACATTTTGAATTTATATAAAACCCATTTACCTACCTGAACGTAATGTTTATTTTAATTAAGAGCTGTGACTTGGTGAATCACTCGTGTTTTTTCCCTTCTGGCAAAGGTGTTTTTCTTATTTGACAGGAATATATGTTTTTATTGTTTTAACAGTTGTTATGTTGATGGTTGACTGACTACAGTATCAGGCTAATAATACTGACCTGCAGATTAAAAAATCATTTTAAAATTCAGCCTCTGTCTTTGGTTTGGGAAGAAGAAGTTTACTCCTCCGGTGAGGTCCCAATGAAGTGCCTTTGTTGAAATACTTTACATTCAACATATTGATTACATTAGTTAATTTTTGTCCATTTCCTAATTATATAAGTTTGGGCTAAACAACTCATGGGGCCTCAAATGTGGAAATAAATGCAGCTTGTCCATGAGGTGGTACTAAATTTGTGTTACAATGTACAATCATTCATGTTACAAAATTGTGCACTAATTAATGTTACAATGTGCAATAATTCATGGTAAAATGTGCAATAATTCATGTTCCAATGTGCAAGAATTCATGTTAAAATGTTCCTCTCTGTTATAATGGTGTTGATGGCAAGGTTTTGTCCCAGGTTGTGGTTGATGTATAATGAGGTGAAAGTCACTGCATCAAAAACACTTATGGTCTTTGTCAGATTTCTGTGAATTTTTCCTCAATGGCATCAAACATCTTTTACAACAAGGTCTAAATGCAGGTCTCACAATTGATGAGATCTCAGTATATTTATTGCTGTTTGCAGATGACGCAGCTATTTTGTCAGAGGCAAGGGAGGGATTACAAGAATCTTTAAATGAATTTAGCACTTATTTTAGCAAATGGAATTTGACAGTCGATGTGGAAAAAGGTTGGCGTATAGGTGAAAATGATAAGTGGACTTGTAATGATCAAGCTGTTGATATTGTCAAATTATTTAACTACCTCGGTGTTGTATTTTCCAGTGGTGGATCTTCCATGCAGGTGGCTAGCACACTGGCTGGCAATGAATTCGCATAAGGCCTTGCTCAAGAAATTTATTGATATTACATTTATTCTATTTGCTGCATTTGTTTTGTCTAGTTTGAACTATATCAGAAGTGTGGGGCTATATTCAGACAGGGGTGATAGAAAGGGTACATAAAAAATTCTGCAAGTGGGCTCTAAACCTCAAACACACTACAAACTCCTTGTCACTTAATAGAGAATATTAAAATCTATTATATATTGAGCAGTCCATTGGTTTCTCAAGTTATACAATGAGAAACGAGATAATTGTATTCTTAGGGCAACTATTACGGAGCAATACAGAGAACTACATGATAACCCACAAACTGGGTTGCTTTTGTAAAATTTATTTCAGTCATCTGGGTTTGTGGTCAAATGGCTATATCCAGAGTCTGTATTCCTGCATTTGTCCCAAGTTCACAGACAGATTACAAGATGAGTTTATAAACATACATTGCAGTGATTTTTACAGACCAATTTAGGGCCAAGTTTTGGGGGATCATTGCCAGTTCTTAAACATACTTTTTTTCCAAATTGAAAAATTACATTCCCAATTTCTGTTTTGTAAAAAAATAATATCATAAATACATTGGACTCAAAAACTGATTTTTGTAAGGACAAATTGGTGTCTTCTGAAAGTACAAACTTGATCACTTTCATTATCTTTTCTGGCTTTTTTTTTAAAAGCATTCTTCTTCATTTCCAGGCAGAATTGGATTTCCCAATTTTCCCAGTCAGATTAAAGCGCTGGCGCCATTCACAAAATGATGAAACAACAACACTGCATTGTTCAAATTTAAGAACACTCTGATTACAGTTTTCTTAGTTATAACTTAGACTAGATTTTTATCATAAGCATTATTTCTATAAAGCAATATAATCTATAAATTCCACCCTTTACACAGTTACACGCAGTCTGCAGGTGAGAGGCCTTTCGAGGTCGGGCTTTCCCAGGCGGGAGGACAGCGTGTGCGGGTGTATATGCGGGTCCTTGACAAGAAGGACGGCATGTACCTCATCACTTTTCGCATCTACGAGACACTCAGAGATCTGCAGATCACCATCACTAAGGATGATAAACAGCTAGGAGATTCACCCTTCTCACTGACAGGTGAGATTAAATTATCTATAAATGAAATTATTGAGTGTCCCTTGTTCGATATCAGTATTGGCGTGAAGAAGAGAGCCTTGCTTTAACATACCCATATAGCTGTGTGTGATGGTAAATTACAATAATTGCTGTGCCTTCAATAACTAGGTATTAATCATTTAGTGTAATTAATGTTTTTAGTAGAAAAAAAATGCTGAAAGTAATTGTTTGCTTCCAACTTCTAAAACAATTTTAAAGACAGGCATCTTGTTAACATTTATTTGAAACTTAATTGTATTTTATTCATAGCTTTCTCATTTATACTACTATTAAATGTTTGAGAACATTGATGAAGATGTTAAACAGGAAAAATTAGGGGTAGCATTCATCAGTTTTTATAACTCTTTAGTGCCAGAATGCTTTCTCATCAATACTTCTATCAAAAGTTTGAAAAAATAAATGAAAAAGAATAACAATAAAGAGTAGACCATTAATACATTGTTATTACTCAAAACTTGTTTCTAATTGATTTAGGACTATGATATGGGAGAAAAGCCATCTGATCTAGTCAGCTGGTTTGCTACCCACACTTAAGTTGTCACCAACTACCTCAATTTATTACTTTATTACTTAAGCATGTCTTCTTACGGCTTCCCCAGGCCTTTTAAAATAACCTTCGTGATAAGTGTTTCATTACCACTTTCATATTTAGATAAAACTTTCATAAAAGTAGTAAATGGATGATCTTGTGCACTCTGATATGGCAATTATGTTGCAAAATTATTATATTTTAATGTTTTGTTTGAACTAACTAAGTACACATTTGTCCCAAGGATAATTACACTAAGGTTATCCATTTGAAAACAATGCTTTTATCAGTACTAAAATAGAATATTGAATCACAATGTTTGTATTTAATTAATTAAAATGCTTCAGTTTATAGGCCCTCTGCCAATGGAATCACAAGACAGATTCTAATAGAATCATTTAGAAAGCCAAAATGAAAATCAACGTTATATTAGGTCAATAGTTGTTTTTATATGGAATTACATTGGCAGTTCAGCCATGCAGGCTGACAAGTATAAAGATATTTGCAACAACAATAAGATAGCTGGTTTTATATTATTTTGTGAAATAAACAAATTGGCAGCTGGCCAGTGCGTGCCTGGCTGATACAGATTTTATGGTTAAAAAAACAAAAATCAATGATAATTTTTAATAAGTTTTCCATATATCAAATACAACTTTGGTTTATTTCAATAATATGCATCAGAATTGATGTACTTACACAGCATACCGGTATTTATAGGCAATTAGATTTATCTTGATCTGATAATTAATTTACTGGAATGTTAACATTTGCTAAAAAATATATCAGGTATTGTTATTTGTTAAACAACAACATATTACTTTCATTGGATTAACAACCATGGAATTATTTATAAATTTACCTTGCTCTATGGACAAGACCATTTATCACGAGACAATCAGAGCCAAATATTTTCAGGCCCAGTCCTTCAAGATCAATGTTACTGTCCTCAACCCAGCCTACAGCAATGGTATGACACAATGTCCTGCCCCCAGTCATACACTCAGATCGAGTCAGACCTGTCCATTTTTCGTCAAGTTGACCTAGAAGAGACTGCTGCTGAAACGATACAGCGGTTTAATATCTCCACGGCTCATAGTCTCGCTAGGTACAGGGTCATCGGAAATAAGGTCAGTTCAGCTCATAGTCTGGCTAGGTACAGGATCATCAGAAATAAGGCCAGTCCAGCTCATAGTCTGGCTAGGTACAGGATCATCAGAAATAAGGCCAGTCCAGCTCATAGTCTGGCTAGGTACAGGGTCATCAGAAATAAGGTCAATTCAGCTCATAGTCTGGCTAGGTACAGGATCATCAGAAATAAGGCCAGTCCAGCTCATAGTCTGGCTAGGTACAGGGTCATCAGAAATAAGGTCAGTTCAGCTCATAGTCTGGCTAGGTACAGGATCATCAGAAATAAGGTCAGTCCAGCTCATAGTCTGGCTAGGTACAGGATCATCAGAAATAAGGTCAGTTCAGCTCATAGTCTGGCTAGGTACAGGATCATCAGAAATATGGTCAGTCCAGCTCATAGTCTGGCAAGATACAGGATCATCAGAAATAAGGCCAGTTCAGCTCATAGTCTGGCAAGATACTGGATCATCAGAAATAAGGTCAGTTCAGCTCATAGTCTGGCAAGATACTGGATCATCAGAAATAAGGTCAGTTCAGCTCATAGTCTGGCTAGGTACAGGATCATCAGAAATAAGGTCAGTTCAGCTCATAGTCTTGCTAGGTACAGGATCATCAGAAATAAGGTTAGTTCAGCTCATAGTCTGGCTAGGTACAGGCTCATCAGAAATAAGGCCAGTTCAGCTCATAGTCTGGCTAGGTACAGGCTCATCAGAAATAAGGCCAGTTCAGCTCATAGTCTGGCAAGATACTGGATCATCAGAAATAAGGTCAATTCAGCTCATAGTCTGGCTAGGTACAGGCTCATCAGAAATAAGGCCAGTTCAGCTCATAGTCTGGCTAGGTACAGGGTCATCAGAAATAAGGTCAGTTCAGCTCATAGTCTGGCAAGACACTGGATCATCAGAAATATGGTCAGTCCAGCTCATAGTCTGGCAAGATACAGGATCATCAGAAATAAGGCCAGTTCAGCTCATAGTCTGGCAAGACACTGGATCATCCGAAATAAGGCCAGTTCAGCTCATAGTCTGGCAAGATACTGGACCATCGGAAATAAGGTCAGTTCAGCTCATAGTCTGGCCAGGTACTGGATCATCGGAAATAAGGTCAGTTCAGCTCATAGTCTGGCTAGGTACAGGCTCATCAGAAATAAGGTCAGTTCAGCTCATAGTCTTGCTAGGTACAGGATCATCAGAAATAAGGTTAGTTCAGCTCATAGTCTGGCTAGGTACAGGCTCATCAGAAATAAGGCCAGTTCAGCTCATAGTCTGGCTAGGTACAGGATCATCAGAAATAAGGTCAATTCAGCTCATAGTCTGGCTAGGTACAGGCTCATCAGAAATAAGGTCAGTCCAGCTCATAGTCTGGCTAGGTACAGGCTCATCAGAAATAAGGTCAATTCAGCTCATAGTCTGGCTAGGTACAGGATCATCGGAAATAAGGTCAGTTCAGCTCATAGTCTGGCTAGGTACAGGATCATCGGAAATAAGGTCAGTTCAGCTCATAGTCTGGCTAGGTACAGGATCATCGGAAATAAGGTCAGTTCAGCTCATAGTCTGGCTAGGTACAGGATCATCAGAAATAAGGCCAGTTCAGCTCATAGACTGGCTAGGTACAGGATCATCAGAAATAAGGCCAGTTCAGCTCATAGACTGGCTAGGTACAGGATCATCGGAAATAAGGTCAGTCCAGCTCATAATCTGGCTAGGTACAGGATCATCAGAAATAAGGCCAGTTCAATGCTAGGTACAGGATCATCAGAAATAAGGCCAGTTCAGCTCATAGACTGGCTAGGTACAGGATCATCAGAAATAAGGTCAGTTCAGCTCATAGTCTGGCTAGGTACAGGATCATCGGAAATAAGGTCAGTTCAGCTCATAGTCTGGCTAGGTACAGGCTCATCAGAAATAAGGTCAGTTCAGCTCATAGTCTGGCTAGGTACAGAATCATCAGAAATAAGGCCAGTTCAGCTCATAGACTGGCTAGGTACAGGATCATCAGTAATAAGGTCAATTCAGCTCATAGTCTGGCTAGGTACAGGCTCATCAGAAATAAGGTCAGTTCAGCTCATAGTCTGGCTAGGTACAGGATCATCAGAAATAAGGCCAGTTCAGCTCATAGACTGGCTAGGTACAGGATCATCAGAAATAAGGTCAATTCAGCTCATAGTCTGGCTAGGTACAGGCTCATCAGAAATAAGGTCAGTTCAGCTCATAGTCTGGCTAGGTACAGGATCATCAGAAATAAGGTCAGTTCAGCTCATAGTCTGGCTAGGTACAGGATCATCAGAAATAAGGTCAGTTCAGCTCATAGTCTGGCTAGGTACAGGATCATCAGAAATAAGGTCAGTTCAGCTCATAGTCTGGCTAGGTACAGGATCATCAGAAATAAGGTCAGTTCAGCTCATAGTCTGGCTAGGTACAGGATCATCAGAAATATGGTCAGTCCAGCCCATAGACTGGCTAGGTACAGGCACATCAGAAATAAGGTCAGTTCAGCTCATAGTCTGGCTAGGTACAGGGTCATCAGAAATAAGGTCAGTTCAGCTCATAATCTGGCTAGGTACAGGCTCATCAGAAATAAGGTCAGTCCAGCTCATAATCTGGCTAGGTACAGGATCATCAGAAATAAGGTCAGTCCAGCTCATAGTCTGGCTAGGTACAGGGTCATCAGAAATAAGGTCAGGCTAGGTACAGGATCATCAGAAATAAGGTCAGTCCAGCTCATAGTCTGGCTAGGTACAGGCTCATCAGAAATAAGGTCAGGCTATTTACAGGATCATCAGAAATAAGGTCAGTCCAGCTCATAGTCTGGCTAGGTACAGGGTCATCAGAAATAAGGTCAGGCTAGGTACAGGATCATCAGAAATAAGGTCAGTCCAGCTCATAGTCTGGCTAGGTACAGGCTCATCAGAAATAAGGTCAGGCTAGGTACAGGATCATCAGAAATAAGGTCAGTCCAGCTCATAGTCTGGCTAGGTACAGGCTCATCAGAAATAAGGTCAGGCTATTTACAGGATCATCAGAAATAAGGTCAGTCCAGCTCATAGTCTGGCTAGGTACAGGATCATCAGAAATAAGGTCAGTCCAGCTCATAGTCTGGCTAGGTACAGGCTCATCAGAAATAAGGTCAGGCTATTTACAGGATCATCAGAAATAAGGTCAGTCCAGCTCATAGTCTGGCTAGGTACAGGGTCATCAGAAATAAGGTCAGTTCAGCTCATAGTCAGTGGTTATTGTGTAAGTTACTGATGCAAGAATAGTAAAGTTTAAAGTACATATATTTACAAGTGTAACTTCAAATCTTGAAAAAAACACTCTTAAGTAATGGTATGTTATTACCTTGTCTGTGTTTGTGAAGAAGGATGAGGTATTGTGATATCCTTGGTGCTTTTGTTATAGTCAGTCTCATATTACGTGTTGTTGTTGTTCAAAAGATTTTGTCGTGGCCATAATTCAAAAACTGTTCAAGATATTCATCTGAAACTTGGTGCACATACCAGTTACAATACACACATGTACACAGTGCCCATTTATCTGGCTTAAGTAATGTTGAGTTATGGCCATTGTTTGAACAGAAAAATAAGACGAGCATTGGAGTAACTATCACGTGGCTTTTGTCCAGTGCATGGAATGATCTAGTCGAAATTGTTATACTCACCAGATATTTTTTTTTTATGTCTTATATCAATACTTCTTGTTGTAACATGTACCTATGCTTTCAGATTTACAGGAAGACTTATGGCCAGCATGTGGGATTCAAGATGTTCAGCGATGCTATTCTTCTCTCTTTGACTAGGAAGGTATGTTTTCATCTTTTTGATAATGTAATGCTGCTATGGCTAAAGACAAAAACAAAACACTGAAGGCTTTGGATGCACGCTCAGGTATCTTTATAGTGTATTAGGTTAGTATATCTAGTTTTAGCTCACTGTAACGCTCGACCCAGTACCTAAATATGGCATGGACTGTATAGGAATCACATTCTCAAGTCTGTCTGTCCATCCATTCGTCGGGGGACATCTGGACAAGTTTACTTTTCTCTATTATTCTATATGTTTTTGAGATATTGATTTCAAACTTCAAACACATATTGATAATGCAAAAGAAATTTTTATTATTTTGTGTATGTTTTATTTTTAGAGTTTTTCCCCTTTGATTTTTTTTGTACTTTTTTTATTTTCTTATGTCTGAAGCATGACTGAAAAATTCTTTGAGCTATTGATTTCAAACTTCATCTACAAATAGGTCTTATTGATGAAAGAGGCAGTGCACAGGAACCACATGAACCATAACTCTGGCTTCAATTTCTTTTAGTTGTTGCCCTTTGTTAATTTTCGTACTTTGGTCTCGAGCCATCACACAAAAGGTTTTTGAGTTATTTAATGCAAACTTCATATACAGATAGATCACAATTTTCACATATGTTTTACTGGTAGTCCTCATATCAAAATACTTGTAGTAGGAACATTGACTTAATTGATGCCTTCTCAACAACATTCAAGGAACATACATCACTCCCAGTTATACTTCTTATTACAAAAAGGTGGTGTAGTGGGGGTATTCCTCACAACAAGTGATAGCGCTAGTTTAATTTGGGATTGTCCCTGGTTCCTAACTGATGCACAACTATGAACTACTGTTTGGGAAACATTAAGTATACCTCATCCCCCTATAAAAAAACAACTACCTACAAACTACAGCATCATGATATTGTAGGTTGTTTTACCAGACATTGAGTTGTTTGTGAACCTTGGTGACTGGCCGCTGGAGAGGGGATCAGTGAGCAATAATCCTGTGCCAATATTTTCCTGGTGCGGCTCTGACTCCAGCAGGGATATTGTCATGCCAACATATGACCTCACAGAATCATCGCTTGAGATGCTTGGCAGGTGAGCAGGAAATATTCCTTCATATGTGTTATGTTATGGAGGAATACATATATATATAAGAACGACACTAAATGTGCGATATCTAAACTGATAAGCATGTGGCTGTGCCTAGGTATTTAACTTACTAGGGCAGATAACCTTTAGATGATAAAGCTACCATGTAACAATATGTAAACATTTAAGTGGGTATTTTAGGTTCCAGACAAAATCCAGGTTTGTGTGTTTAATGGTTAAGAAAATTTAATCCATATTCAATGCAGACTTGTTCCCCTTGCCTTGTTTACCCTGACTGTTCTACTGGTGCAGCCAGGCTTTGATCAGCTGCAATACTGATGAAAAAGAAATTAAAGGATTATTCCGCCCGTATCAACCAAAAGTGTGAGATTATGCATGATACACATTATAGTGCAAACATGTACAAAAAAGAACCTTGACATTGTTGTCATATTTTGTCCTTGCGATAAACATGTGTTCTTATGTGAATAACTCTTTATTCCTCCCCACCCTACAGACAGAGCCTGGACATATTCCACGTTGCTGGGAAAAGCCCTGCCCCTTGGACTGAGAAAGAAGAAAAGGGGTTCTGGCGGGGTAGGGATTCTCGACAGGAGCGGCTTGACCTTGTAGTCATGTCCCGGGAAAACCCAGATGACCTTGACGCAAAAATGACCAGGATGTTCTTTTTCAAACATGACCAGGAAAAATATGGCGACCTTGTTCAGAATATACCATTCTTTGATTTCTTTAAGGTTTGTTAAACAATTTTCTTATCTATCATGTAATCACTATGTCTTGTTATTAATTTTTGTCTTAGAATGAGCCATTTTTTACTTAAATGTGTTGAAACCAGTGATATAAGACTGCTGACAAAAGATCAAATCGCTGTTTTTCATATTCGCTGTTTACGTTTGAAAAATAATTGATGTTTTATGGCTAAAAGTGTTACTAGCACTTTAAGAAAATATAAAAAAAATTCGGCGGTTTTTCAAACAGTTGAGATCTGTTCTTTTGAAAGTTGACTTGCATGACTGAATTGAAAGATTTAATTCCAAAATAAAATGATTCTGAGGCATATACAAATTGAAATGTCAAAACTGTTGATGTGTAAGAGTGAAGCTTTAAAAGCTAACAGAATACAAATGAAGAACATGTGATCCTGATAATCATTATTGTTATCACAGATCTATAAACCTTATAGATCCTTGTTGTTATTAATTATTCCTATTTACATATTTCATTTCCTGGTTTCCATCCAGTACAAATACCAGATCAATATAGATGGTACCGTTGCTGCGTACCGGTTCCCGTACCTGCTAGCTGGTGACGCAGTGGTTTTCAAGCAGGAGTCAGAGTACTATGAGTTCTTCTACAAGGAGCTGGAGCCCTTTGTACACTACATTCCCTTCAAACACGACCTCTCCGACCTCAGGGAGAAGATACAGTGGGCCAAAGAGAATGATGATAAGGTTGGTGAGACATTGTCAGAGAAAAACATTACAATATCACCAGGTTACCAGTTGCATGTTCCATAACCCTCTCTTAATTTGTTTTTCCAGTTATAGCCCCTTGCAAACTTGCTAACTTTGCTTTAACAGTGTATATGACAGGAATAATTCATTTTCAAATCATTCCCTTGAGAGTGGGTGGTCTAGTGATATAGGTGTCTGCCTCTCACCCAGGAGGTTGTTGGTTTGACACCCATCAGGGAGTAAGAGGTGACTAGTAGTATAGGTGTCTGCCTCTCACCCAGGAGGTTGCTGGTTTAGAACCCAACAGGGAGTAAGATGTGACTAGTAGTATAGATGTCTGCCTCTCACCTAGGAGGTTGCTGGTTTAGAACCCAACAGGGAGTGAGAGTTGTCCAGTGTATAGATGTCTGCCTCTCACCTAGGAGGTTGCTGGTTTAGAACCCAACAGGGAGTGAGAGTTGTCCAGTGTATAGATGTCTGCCTCTCACCCAGGAGGTTGCTGGTTTAGAACCCAACAGGGAGTGAGAGTTGTCCAGTGTATAGATGTCTGCCTCTCACCTAGGAGGTTGTTGGTTTAAGACCCAGCAGGGCGTGAGAGCTATCTAGTGGTATCGGTGTCAGCCTCTCACCCACTAGGTTGCTGGTTTGAGACCCATCAGGGAGTAAGAGGTGACTAGTAGTATAAGTGTCTGCCTCTCACCCAGGAGGTTGCTGGTTTGAGACCCATCAGGGAGTAAGAGGTGACGAGTAGTATAGGTGTCTGCCTCTCACCCAGGAGGTTGCTGGTTTGAGACCCATCAGGGAGTAAGAGGTGACTAGTAGTATAGGTGTCTGCCTCTCACCCAGGAGGTTGCTGGTTTGAGACCCATCAGGGAGTAAGAGGTGACTAGTAGTATAGGTGTCTGCCTCTCACCCAGGAGGTTGCTGGTTTGAGACCCATCAGGGAGTAAGAGGTGACTAGTAGTATAGATGTCTGCCTCTCACCCAGGAGGTTGCTGGTTTAGAACCCAACAGGGAGTGAGAGTTGTCCAGTGTATAGATGTCTGCCTCTCACCCAGGAGGTTGCTGGTTTAGAACCCAACAGGGAGTGAGAGTTGTCTAGTGTATAGATGTCTGCCTCTCACCCAGGAGGTTGCTGGTTTAGAACCCAACAGGGAGTGAGAGTTGTCCAGTGTATAGATGTCTGCCTCTCACCCAGGAGGTTGCTGGTTTAGAACCCAACAGGGAGTGAGAGTTGTCCAGTGTATAGATGTCTGCCTCTCACCCAGGAGGTTGCTGGTTTAGAACCCAACAGGGAGTGAGAGTTGTCCAGTGTATAGATGTCTGCCTCTCACCCAGGAGGTTGCTGGTTTAGAACCCAACAGGGAGTGAGAGTTGTCCAGTGTATAGATGTCTGCCTCTCACCTAGGAGGTTGTTGGTTTAAGACCCATCAGGGAGTGAGAGTTGTCCAGTGTATTGATGTCTGCCTCTCACCCAGGAGGTTGCTGGTTTAGAACCCAACAGGGAGTGAGAGTTGTCCAGTAGTATCGGTGTCAGCCTCTCACCTAGGAGGTTGCTGGTTTAGAACCCAACAGGGAGTGAGAGTTGTCCAGTAGTATCGGTGTCAGCCTCTCACCCACGGGGTTGTGGGTTTGAGACCCATCAGGAAGTGAGAGTTGTCTAGTGGTATATGTGTCCGCCTTTCACCCACGGGGTTGTTGGCTTGATACCCATCAGGGAGTGAGAGTCTAGTAGTATAGGAGTCTACCTCTCACTTAAGAGGTAGTTGGTTTGTTATCAATGAGAGAGTAAAATATGTCGAGTAGTTAAGGTGTTTGTCTGTCACCGTGGAGGTTGTTGGTTTAGGACCTATCAGGGTGTGAGAGTTGTCGAGTGGTATAGATGTCTGCCTGTCACCCACAAGAATTTTGGTTTGATCTTCACTGTTACGTTATGGAGAAATACATATACATATAAGAATGACACTAAATGTGCTTTAACTATGTATGATATCTAAACTAGAACTGATAAGCATGCGGCTGTGCCTAGGTATTTAACACACCAGGGCAGATAACCCTTAGATGATAAAGCTATAATGTAACACTCACCAGGGTGAGATTGATCAATTGGTATACTGTATAAATGTCTGTCTTTTACTTACTAGTAGCACCAGGGTGAGAGAAGTCGAGTGGTAAAGGTGTCCTAATGGGTTGTTGGTTTGAGCACCACCAGGGTGAGAGTAGTCGAGTGGTAAAGGTGTCCTAATGGGTTGTTGGTTTGAGCACCACCAGGGTGAGAGTAGTCGAGTGGTAAAGGTGTCCTAATGGGTTGTTGGTTTGAGCACCACCAGGGTGAGAGTGGTCTAGTGGTATAGGTGTCCTAATGGGTTGTTGGTTTGAGCACCACCAGGGTGAGAGTAGTCTAGTGGTAAAGGTGTCCTAATGGGTTGTTGGTTTGAGCACCACTAGGGTGAGAGTAGTCTAGTGGTAAAGGTGTCCTAATGGGTTGTTGTTTTTTTGAGCACCACCAGGGTGAGAGTAGTCTAGTGGTAAAGGTGTCCTAATGGGTTGTTGGTTTTTTGAGCACCACCAGGGTGAGAGTAGTCTAGTGGTTAAGGTGTCCTAATGGGTTGTTGGTTTGAGCACCACCAGGGTGAGAGTAGTCTAGTGGTAAAGTTGTTCTAATGGGTTGTTGGTTTGAGCACCACTAGGCTGAGAATGGTCTAGTGGTATAGGTGTCCTAATGGGTTGTTGGTTTGAGCACCACTAGGGTGAGAATGGTCTAGTGGTAAAGGTGTCCTAATGGGTTGTTGGTTTGAGCACCACTAGGCTGAGAATGGTCTAGTGGTATAGGTGTTCATTTCTCACCAAATGGAAAGTTTATTAGAGCACCACTAGGCTGAGAATGGTCTAGTGGTATAGGTGTTCATTTCTCACCCAATGGGAAGTTTATTAGAGCTCCATCAGGCTGAGAATGGTCTAGTGGTTAGTGTCTGTCTCTTACCCTAGAAGTTGTTGGTCAATTCTCTCTAGGGGTAGGTCCTATACCTACTCATGGGCTTTGAAAAATGACCCCAGTACTAGTATCTACCTAGGAAACAAACTTCAGAGTGATTTATATCCGCTTTGGGCTTTTTTGATAATTGTGTGATAATAAATTGGAATATACTAATTAATTCCCTTCAGGGTTATTCCAGTAAAAAATATAACCTAAGGGGAAAGGCATTTTTTCTAAGTATATGGAGCGGCTTGACCTTGTCGTCATGTCCCAGGAAAACCCAGATGACCTTGACGCAAAAATGACCAGGATGTTCTTTTTCAAACATGACCAGGAAAAATATGGAGACCTTGTTCAGAATATACCATTCTTTGATTTCTTTAAGGTTTGTTAATGGTTTATTCATCTTACATGTAATCACTTGTTATAAGACAATATAGTAAAACTGCGGTCGTTAGAACAGGCGGTCGTTCGAGAACTGGCAGTCCCTCGAGGTCGGAGCTTGGTCCCGAACATTTTTCCTTCTATTTTCATATAAAATATACTGACCCTGCATAGAAACTTAAATTATTCGAGGAGTCGAGCACTTTAGCTGGTCCTAAATACACATACCATGACCTCAAGGTCATAAGTTCACACTTCATCCTGAACGGGGTTCCGGGATAAACGAACAATTGTTAGGTGTTTTTGCAAGTTGTAAAAATTGTTATGAGAGTTTAAAGGAAGTTTGATAGAGTTTGATAGGGTGTGAAAAACTGTTAATCACTGTTTATGCATGATCGATGATAGTTGATAAGGCATTTGAGAAGTTAATTATGAGTTTAAATCTGACTAATGCCATAATATGTACTGTCATATTTAAATGTTGCTTGTTTAGGAAATGTGTTTTTTGTAGAAATAAACATAACTATTTATTCATTTATATTTGGGGGTTTTCTTTTACATTTCATATACGACAGCTTTTGAACATATGAGCGATTTACAACACATTATCAGTGTCCTAGTAAACAGTCGGATTGATCACTTCAAACTTAAAATACACCGAAAGATATTTCGTTACAGACAGGAAAATTGAAACTCGGGTTGTTCGAAACATCGGTTCCCACAAGGTTTAAGCTTGGACCCCACTGTCATAGAGCGACCGCAGTTTTACTGTAATCACTTCATGAGTGATACAAACACTTAGAATTTATATTTTGAGGATTTAACAAAAACCAAATACAAAATGAACCAAAAGCGATCCTGATTAATAATATTGTTTACACAGACCTATAACCCTTATATAACCCTGTTGCTAATTATTCCTATTGGTATATTTCATTATGGGTGTCTTTTTTACTAATTTGGACCCCAGAAGGGTAAATTTGCTTCTGTAGGGTGATGGTATAGTTTAAAAGTGCCTTCCCCCCGGGGTTATATGTTTAAATTAGGGATGGCAACGAGTAGTAAAATTAATACTCGAGTACTCGGACGATCGTTTGATCGAGTACTCGGGTACTCGATTACTCGGAAAAATTGAATATGTGTTTGCGAAGACAAGATTGTGTATACATGTATCGTTAATGAGGTATTTTAACAAAAGATGATATAAAAAGAAAACAAATGTTGTTTCAGGCTTTTAATTTGTTTTATTTGTTTCATTTTATACAAGTATGCACTGCAGAAATGAACAACAATCAGAATTTCCATGAACGAAAATTAATAGCATACATAAAAAAGTGAACGAAATTCAATACGACGTTCAGTTTTTTAGTTGTTTACTCTACAAATTAATTTTTTAAAATGATAGTTTTTCATACTGTGTAATTGTTGTTTACCTCATTAATATTCATAATTCTTGATTTAAAATATCAACCAATCAATTGTGATAATCATTGCAAAAATAGTTAAAATACGCCCATTAAGAAATCAATTCTCGTAACGGTCGATACTCTTTCACTCGTTAGCGTCCATTGTTTGGTGAAAGGTCTCTAATTGGTATACAATAGAATTGTGTAGGTGAAAGTACCTCTATCAAAACTTCGCTAATTGACATCAGTGCTAATTTGAAATAGGGGTCCTTTGTTGACAGTTTGCAACTATCATAACAAATGTCAACTAATTGATTGAGGTCAATTGTATACACAGCGGGAATTAGAGGGACCATAAATTGTCCTATTGGCAACTAACCAGATCTGATATTTTGTCTGTAAATCGTGTATTTGGTGATTTTTATAGATTTTTTGAATTTTTTTCCGAGTACTCGAGTAGTGATTTGGTACTCGAGTACTCGGATGTTCGATCGAGTACTCGGGTACTCGTTGCCATCCCTAGTTTAAATGGAATAGCCCTCACTTGTAAATACACATATTACTGCTCTTCTGTTACAGGTTCGTGAGATCGGGAAGAATGGGCAGAACTACGCCCTTCAGAGGTTGACACCAGGGGAGGTCTTCTGTTACCATGTGAAAGTATTTGAGGTGAAAGGAAATCGTCTGTTTTGCAAGAATCTTTGTCTTTTACTCAGCTTAAATTCAGCATGTAATAATAAAACTGTCTTCAAACTGACCTGTTTTGCTTACAAGCTTCATTCAATGATTAGGTTTTGATTTTGATAAAATGCACCCAAACATAATAACATTTGTCAACCTTCCTGGGTACTCCCTTGTGTCTGTTTCAAATGTAAAGTTTTTATATGGGAAATATTCTGATTATTGTTGTAATGTTTCTGCTTTTTTATGTTCCAGGAGTATTCTAAGAGACTGAAGTCTCCTCCCCCACAGCCAGATGAGACGTGGGAGTTGGTGGAACAGCCAAAGTCCATCGATTGTCACTGTGATAGGCTGGCACATCCCGCTGAGTCTAAAAGTGCTAAAAAGTCAAAGAAAATGAAAAAGGATGAACTGTGATACTATGCACTGCATGATGTTACTTATACAATTGTGCCATTGTTGGAAAATTGTAATTTCTCTATGAACATTTCTTTAATATTATTGTTATTACTTCAGCTGTCAATTAGAACTATGCAAGTGTGTATTATGTCTGAAAGTTACTGCATGCATTTTTTTATTTTGTATCATAACGGCCTATGTGTATTATGTCTGAAAGTTACCCATGTCTGTATACAGTCTTCAGTTTCTTCAGAATACAAAACAATCATTTTAGATATTAAAGTAATTACAAATAGTAAACGTGTTATACAGAGGCTTTTTAGTAATGCAATACATTGTCTCTGTCACGTGCTCCTAGAAGGAAATTTACATACAATTTACAGTTTTAAAACTGAACTCAGTCATGGGCCCAGAATACTTGTTCTTTTTTCTTTGTGTAACCACATAAATGATTTAGCATGATGCGAATGGGAGCCACACTCCGCCTGGTCATGTGAATGGTTAAATGACCACCAGCGTCTGTTAATTCTCACAAATGTCTTTTAGCATGGATTCTTGGCGATTGTTTAAAAACAACACCTCATTGCATGTCTACAGAATCTCAACAAAGTTTACTATATAAACAAATCTATAACTTTTGGACTTAAATATGAAAATCTGTAATTTGATTTTTTGTAAGCAGTCTTGTATCACTGGTTTCCATGCATTTTCGCATAAGTAGACTCATTCCAAGACAAAAACAAGGTTGTCAAAACGTTCAATTTGCGAGAGTGCAGCTTTAAAGGCAATAATTGTGTACTTGCATGGTCATATTGTTCCCACTGCTTTACATGTATATACAACAACTGCTGCATTTACACTCAGGAATATGTATACTTGTGTAAAAGGTTGTGGATGCCATAGACAAGTATCATACACTTCAAATATAATACTTTACATACTTTATATATCAAGTGGATAATGAGAGGCCATATCATTTCATGAAAACAGTTAAATAAATGCTGGGTTTGCATGCAGGTGACAAACTGAATATATTTATCTACCTGTATTATGATGAAAATGGACTCTGCTATTCAAAGTCTACTACAGAATTGCCTCATATTTTGTGCTTAAATGAAGCGAAAATAGACTGCTATTCAAAGTCTACTACAGAATTGCCTCATATTTTGTGCTTAAATGAAGCGAAAATAGACTGCTATTCAAAGTCTACTACAGAATTGCCTCATATTTTGTACTTAAATGAAGCGAAAATAGACTGCTATTCAAAGTCTACTACAGAATTGCCTCATATTTTGTGCTTACCCGGTAAATGAAGCAAAAATAGACTCTGCTATTCAAAGTCTACTACAGAATCGCCTCATATTTTGCGCTCATATCAAGCTTCGTTAACTGTATAGCATCAACTCAATCATATACATATCATATACCAGCTATAAGCATTTTGTCTATTCTTAAATCTCTTACCTCTCTCTTACAAGTATACATGTTGTATTACAACCAAACTATTTTACCATTTCTGTGTCCAGACAACATCTGGGGCTATTTGTAACCTTTAGTGATACATATAGCTATACTTTAATGTAATATTATTTGTTAGGCTACAATACTGAAATTGTTTTCCACTCCTGTATAGAAATCAATATACATATACCTATGCTTTATATTTATGCAATGTATACTGAAATCCAAATGCTGGTCTCCATTATCTATGCAAGCTAAGAAGTTTGGACATTAACCTTATTTCATGTTTCCTGCTTAACAAAAATATGCTAAGCGTTCTTGTATCAAAATTTCATGTACATGAACGAGATAAATTAGATGTTTAAAAGTATGATTGTTTTAGAATTATATTTTTATTTCCCTATGACACCATGTCCACTGTGATTGGTTGTTGACCGTAGTATGTAATATGTTGTTGTTTCGAACATATTAAGGTCCCCCCCCCTGTGCTTATTGGGTGCGTAATGGCCTTACCCCACCATGTGTCCCATGACTGATAGTGTATAAAATGACATGAACTTGTCTGTCAGTCAACCCAGCTGATCGTTAACTGACCTTTTAATAGGGTCTTGATTAGGCAGGTCTTATCAGTTGACTATTGCTATCGATGATGGCCAACAACAAACTGCATACTACACAGGCAGCCTCCTGGTTGAGCATTTGCTTTGGGTGTAAAAGGTCGCAGGCTCAGGTCATACTGAAATACTTTAAATATTGTGCCAGTACCTTTCTTGCCTAGCAGGGAAATTAGTGAACCGAGTACTGGTTTAAACCCAATGAAGTTGTTTCCCCTGTATCGGTCCTATATATCAAGCCATTAAAGAACCAATATATTTATTAACAAGAAACTTGTGTATTCCACTCAGACCTTGTATCAGGACTACTCTGTTTCTTTAACTCTTCTAATATCTGGATTTGACTGGGAATTGCGGTCACTAATGCTACCTTATGCCCCTTATGGCATTTATACACACTTTAAGGTCGTGATGGCATTATGCTGGAGTCCATCTGTATAACAGCCAATTGGCACAGCAAATTCTTCAAAAACTCTAAGAAACAAACAAGCATTGTCAATATTAGTCACTTACTCAGCCATCTATGGTTATGATTATCCTCATCTTCGGGGTGAATCATTTCAACGAAACCGCGGTGACGCACATAAAGCCTGGTCAGCCTCCGTTTTACTGGGGCTGATCCATTTGTCTTCTCTCGGTTGTGTAATTTCTAGATGTCATTAATTGTTGTTTAACATCCACTTTTTAATCCCCCGGAAGGGATTATCGGAATGCACTTTGTCAGTCTGTCCATCTGTCAGTCCGTCCGTCCGTCCGTCCGTCCGTCCGTCTGTCTGTCTGACTGACTATAACTTACTTATGCATTGATGGATTACCATATAACTTGGTACTAATGTTATCCTCATTGAGACGATGAGCAGTGATCATGACCCGGGTCTATACCTCAAATGTCAAGGTCGCATAAGGTCAGAGTACACATGCTCGCGTCCGTGCTATAACTTACTTCTGCATTGATGGATTACCATATAACTTGGTACTAATGTTGTCCACATATGCAGTGACATTGACCCGAGTCCATACCTTTAAGGTCAAGGTTACACGAGACATTGAAGGTCAAGTACACATGCTCGTATCCACGCTATATTTTACTTATGCACGAATGGATTATCATATAACTAGGTGCAAATGTTGTTCTTATTGAGACCATGTGCAGTGACCTTGACCCGGGTCCATACCTAAAAGGTCAAGGACACACGATACATTTAAAGGTCAAGTACACATGCTCATGTCTGCGTTATAATTTACTTATGCATTGATGGATTACCATGTAATTTTGTTCAAATGGATCTCATTAATTACCTTTGGAAACTTTTGTTGTGGCAAAATAAACATTTCTCCTGGATCTCATCAATTTCATTATGTAAGTATTTTGAAAAACAAAATGTTCTAAAACAACAACAGTTTAATCCGTCTTGGAACTTATCAGGGTTGGAGTCAGTTTTGTGGACAAGATACAAAATATTATTGATATGAAAGTTGAAGAGTATCGGTCAAAGAATAATTTCTTGATGAACTTGAGGAGTCCTTGAGGAACACCCTTAGAAATGGCTCTGAAGACGCTCACTTGATAACCTTTATTGGATAAGTAGTTGTAGATAGATAAAGTGCCTGACAGGTGACGCCATTTGTACTAAGTTCAATAGAAGGAGATTATAGGGCAAGCAATCAAATGCTTAGATAGGTCCATAAGTTACAGCCACCTTATGTTTGTTATTCCCCTTGTCAATACTACTACTGTGTCTCTTGTACACTGGAGTCATTTGGGCTTTTTCAAACTTGAAAAATGAGTGTTTACATGTAATCATGATTACTCGATGGCATGTGTTCTTCTTTACTGACAACTTATCAATCTCTTTAAAGATAAGTTCGTCAATATAGTTAAGATTTTCTTGTATGGATACAATGCTAGGATGGGCAACATATCCATGACAAAAAAGTCTTAAAAATGTACGATCTCAAATCAGTCCTTTAACAATGTGTCATCTTCACACAGTTCAGTTTATTGATTTGCCTTTAATACTTTTTTTTAAAAAGGCCTTACAGCTGGCCGACCAGAGTGACAGATAAACCTTAATCTTAGTGTTCTATAAAGCATTGACTGATAGATTTACATTTTAGACAAGACACAAAGTTACTTTGTTTATTATTCTTTTTACGGTTTTTGGAGGTGTTTTTCTTTCTATAGGTATTCTGCAGCATATGCTTCTTATAGATTCCCTTTATATCTGTCGCCGAACCGAATGTTTTTGGAGGACGATATTCATCTGACATATGTTATAATAAAATCGATTATCGCCGACCTCGGACACAAATAATCGACTTTCGACAATACTCGATCATCGTTTTACCCCTACTTATTACCCCAAAACACCACAAAAGATGTTTGTTTTTCAACCTAATAAGGTTGTTCCGCAAAACTAAATTAAACATGAGTTTTTGAAACGTTTCAATTTTTGACCTTCCCCACCCAACTTTGGACTGTGGAAGGCCCTTAATAAGAATGATTTCATTTTTGAACGTTTGGACAAATTGAAATCCTTTTTTCTTCTGAAACCATATCATGGGAACCATATCGTAAGGGTATGTTCAAACTTAGTCAGAATATTCCCCTTGATCAAGTCATAACCGCATGTAAAAAGTGTGTCACAAGGTAAAATCTTCGAAAAATCTTTGTAACACAGTAGAGGCATTGTGTTTGGTCAACTTTTCATTACACCTAATTAAAATATTCCCCTTGATGAACTCTTGGACAATTCAAAACTTGGTCAAATGTTAGCAAAACATAGGTCACTAGGTCAAATCTAAGTTTCTGTTTTGAACCAAATCATTGTAATGGTTAGTATGATTATGTTCAAACTTCGACAGAAGGTTACCCTGGACGGAATCTCACTGCAATTTAATGTGGATCACATAGGGTCAGAAACTAGGTCACTAGGTTAATTCTTATAAAAAAATATTGGGAACATGATAGAGGCACTGTTCCAATATTCATGAAACTTAATCAGAATGTTTTCTTTGATAAATCATTGACTAATTTGCAACTGAGGTCAGAAACTTGGTCACTAGGTCATCTCTATGAAAAATGAAGTCTATAACCAATTATTGGTATTGACCAGACTTTGTTCAAACTTTGATCAGAATGATCCCTTGATGTAATCTTGGTAGACTTAAACAGTGGACCACACGGGGTCAAAACAATTAGGTCAACACTTAGTGAAATTTAGGAAGATTCCGCTCTAATTTTCATGACACTAAATTCGAATATTTGTCTCGATGAAATCTTGGATTAATTTGAAACTAGGTAACATGGGGTTAAACACTAGGTAAAAATTTAGAAAACCTTGTGAAAATTAGTGGCTACATTGTTGCAACATTTCTAGTCCAATCTTCATGAAACTTAAGCAGATTGTTAACCTTGATGAACTATTTTATGAGTTTTAAACTGGGTAACGTGGGTCAAAACCTAGGTTACCAGCTCAAATATAAACGCTACACTATATGCAATATGCTTAAATTCCAAACAATTGCCAACCGTTTCATATCCCATGTTCAACGTTCAAAAGTATCGATCATTCTGCATCCGTATTGCATGGTTCGGTCCGAATATCTTCTTTGCATAATTAGATTTTAAACTTTTATGGCATCAACCTTAATTTTTTTCCATAAAGACGTTCACTTGGGCTCACGTCAAGTGTGGTCTGCGGTGTGAGTCGATATGTGAGTAACACCTTTACAAACTTCTGCCGAATAGTCCCATGACGTTGCTTCTTTAACCCACTTTCGATTTTCCCTATATCTCGATCTCCCAGACCATTGCCCGCTGCATGGAAACTCGCAACTCGAATGTGCTTTATGCCATTCTTTTTTAATGAACTCGTCAACATCTGAACTAGTTCCAATGTCTGTGACCATTTGCTGGCATAGTCGATATGTAGCAAATGTCCTTTGTAATAGTTCAATTGTCACTGTTGAAGTTTGTTTGTCCGTATCGAATGCTTCGATCCACTTCGAATGAGCATTGATTATGACCAAAAACATTCTCCTCATCAATGGACCTGCATAGTCGACATGCAGTCTCACCAAGGTCGTTGCGGCCATTTCCACGAATGCAATTTCGCTTCTGTGGGCATGTTTCTGTTTGTCTGACATAATTGACAGTCTTTCATATGGTTTCAACTTCAGTGTCCATTAAAAGCCACCATACATACATACATTCTGACTAAGGATTTCATCCTGTTGGTCCTTCGTGCAGCGTGTCCTTTTTGCAGACACACAGCAACTTTTGGCATTACCGGATCCCGTTGCGTCCATAGCCTGACCTGTTGTGATGTTACCGGCGTTTCATCCATTTGTTCAATGGCTAACACAATTTCCGTTGGAATTCCGTTGTCGGAATTTGTTTGTTTTTGTTCAGTAAACCCAGTAGCGGTTTAAAATCCGAAAGCAACACAAAATTTGTTTCCATACAAATAATTGGTAAAAAGTTTCTTGCGAATACCAATGCTAGTGCCTCCTTATCAAGAATTGAATAGTTTTCTCTGCACCTGATAGAGTTCTAGAAGCATACGCGATCGGTCTTTCGGGACCGTCCCATTTTGTATGACAAAACCACTGCAAATCCATACGGCGATACGTCACACGCAGACAGAAACTGTTTTCATGGTCAAAATGAACTAACAAATCTGAAGATGCCAAGAGCTTCTTTGATTGCAGAAATGCCTGATTTTAGTTCTCGCCCCAATGCCATGCTGCCTCTTTTACAAGTTACGGCGTCAAAATCTGTGATATGTTAAGAAACATATGATAAAAGTTTATAATTCCCAGGTAACTTGGCTGATTCTTGTTGCTGAGTGCTGACATTTTCTGTATAGCCTTACCCGTTCAGGTAGTGGTGCAACTCCCATTTCTACGAGCTGGTGTCTCAGATAGACAACCTCGTTTGCTAAGAAGACACACTTTTTTCGGTTCAGCCTAACACCATGCCTCTGTAACCGTTCTAACACAGATTCAAGATTTTTCAAATGTTCTTTGCGTGTTCGTCCGATGACTAAAATGTCGACAACTCTCACAATATAATGTCCCTGTAGCATATTTGCCATGATACTTTGAAAAATTCTGAACAGGACTCTACACCATTAGGCATTCGATTCTACACAAATAAACGTGCGTATTAATGGTGACATATTTCTTCGACTCGTCTTCAAGTTGCAAGAACGCTTGTAACATGTCCAATTTTGAAAACTGTCCCGCCATTTAGCGTAGCACACAAATCTGTTATTTTGGGAATTGGATAATTGTCCAACTTTGAACACTGATGTATTTTACTTATAATCACCACATATCCTGATTGCTTTATCACTTTTGACAATCGGTACAATCGCCGCTGCCCATTCCGAGAACTCTACAGGAGTTATTGTCCTTTCGTTTTGAAGACGTTCAAGCTCTTTCTAAGTGCCTTCTTTCATTGCATATGGTCTCGCTCGTGCTTTACAATACTTTGGTTTGGCATCTACGTCATTGTAGTTTTTTGCCGTAATGCCAGTTATTTCTCCTAATAATTCATATAATACGCTTCCGTATTTGTTCAAAATCGCATTCAAATCATTGTCATCAGTTGCCCACTGACTTTTACCAAAAAACAAACTCTCTCCAGTAAAGCTTTATTTTTACAAGCCAGTTTCTTCCACGGAGATTTGGCCCATTCACTACAATTATCGGCAATACGACGTTCTTGTCCTCGTATTTCACGTTGACCTTGCATTTCCCAAGGATTATTAAATACTCACCAGAGTATGTTTTCAACTTTGCCTTAATTTCCTCCAAGAAATAGAGATTCTTTCAACCTTTCCCTGGTCTCCCGATTAACTATCGTTGCTGATGCACCAGTGTCCACCTCAAATAACACAGTTGTGGAGTTAAGGTTCATTTTTACCATATATGGCTTTGTCTGATCACCAATGCTTTACACTGTGTACACTTCATCATCGCCGTCATTGTCCTCCACAAAGTTCTGCTTTCCTGGTTTCTTTTTACGTTTTTGCGGAAGCTGTTTTTGCTTTTTCTCCGCGTTACAAGCTGATTGCACATGTCCTATTTTTGAACAATTGTAGCAAACACAGTCCTTATATGGACATTCATTCGGTCCATGAGTTGTACCTATGCGCCGATAACCCGGCTTCCCACCTGCTTTTCCAGGTTGGCTGTTCGGAGCAGTCCTTGCTGGCTTGTGCCTATAGATGTTGGTCAACTTTATTCACGGTAGTCGCATTTGCCGACTGATTATGTAAAGTGGCAGCACTTTTTGCCGCCCGTTCCAAGCTTACCGCAATCTCCAAAGCCTTTTCAAAGTCCAACGTTGGTTCTGAAAGTAATCGCCGCTGTATCCTGTCCTCATTAATGCCACCTACGAGTCGATCACGAAGCATCACTTCTAGTGACTCTCCAAATTCGCAATCCTCCGACAATTTACGTAATTCCGCCACAAAGTTTCATGCAGTTTCTCCACTTTTTCGAGCACGACTGTTAAACTTAAATCTCTGTACTATTTTCTGATGGTTTAGGATGCTTCTGAACAAGGTCTTTTAATTCATCAAAAGATTTGTCACTTGGTTTGAATGGTGAAATCAATTGCACATCAGTTTGTATGTTTTTGCACCAACCACTGATAATAAAATCGCTTTCTTCTTGTCCGCATCTGTAATTTCATTTGCAATAAAATAATATTCCAGTCTTTCAATGTACTCGTTCCAATCTTCTTCACCATAGCGAAAATCATTTATTCTTCCGTGCACAGCAATTTTCCACTATCCTCGTCACCAAAATGTAATAACTTAAGATTTCATCAGTTTTACACACATTGATTCTGCATCACAGTAAAACTGAATACATTTACGAGACAATGATATGAATTCAATGAAACTTGAAACATAGACAGCGGGTAATATGCAAAAGTGCAGTGTGGACGATTTGATTTTCTCCTTCAGATATTGCTGAATTATCTTTCCATAGGACTTTTACATTATGTATGATAATACGGACCATAAAGCAAACAATTACTGAAGAGATTTAAATTAAACTTGGGCTATGAGAGGAAGTGCAGTGCCCAAAAGCTTTAATAATACGTCCATATTTACTGGATAGTCTCCCCTTTGACCTATATTTGTTTTTATTGCTGCTCTGACACACACTTTTTTCGGAAAATACTTAAAACAACTGATTTGGTTTCATTGAAGCTTGAAACATAGACAGAGGGCAAAATGCACAAGTGGAGTGCGGTAGAACCATTATCATATCTCCAATTCTTGCTGAATACCCTCCCCCCCCGGTCCATCCCCTTTAATTTATCACAATACATAATAAGGAACGTGATTGTGTATCTCCAAAAGTTTTGCAGGAATCTATGTGAAACTTGGAATATTGATAAAAAGCGAGAAGAAGTGCAGTTTGCACAAGCTTTATTTGTTCCTTTCATATTTACAAAATAAGCTTCTCCTTTATTTAGGGTTTTGTCCAAATGTCTTTAAGGTATCGACTTCAAATTTCATATACATGCAGGTCTAGATAAGGAAAAGTGCAGTGCATAGGAACCATAACTTTGTCTTTAGTTTGCTGTAGAGTTATTGCCCTTTGCTCATGTTTATAACTATTATTTTCTGGAGCATAACTCCAAAAATCGTTGAGATATTGACCATTAAAATTCATAAACAGATAAACGTTTTGAAGAGGAGTGCACAATGCACAGGAACCATGAATTTGCCTTTTTATATTTTAAGAGTTATTCACCTATTAGTTATTAATTTTTGTTCTTTAATTTTACCAGGAGCGTATTTCCAAACGTTATTGATTTATTGACTTTAAACTGCATATACAGATTCATCTTACTCAGAGGAGAAGTGCAGAGCATAGGAACCATATCTCTGTCTTTGGTATCATGTTTCTATTTATTTTGTCCAAAGCCTAACTCCTGAAGTCTTTGAGGTAAGGACTTCTAACCTTAAACTCAAACATATGTTATTGAGAAGGATTGCAGTGCATAAGAACCATAACTCTGTTTTTAAATAGTGTTTTAACAAAAATAGTAATTGTTTATTTTCTGTTCTTTTTTCAGTATGAGAATGTTCATGGCTTCTCCACTTTTGCATCAAACATTTAAGATTATTCTTATTATATACTTATTTCGGCTTGGGATATAGCAGCCTGTGACTGCTTCTTGTCAAACTTTCACTTTACTTCACTTTACTTCTCTTTCAAATGGTTTGTGTATGCTCCTATATTTTGCAAATGATAGGGATGATCATAATATACCCTCTCAACATTGAACTAAAGATGAGTAAAGTGGTGAAGATCGTACCTCTGTTCACAACCAACTCCTTTGCCGTATGTTCAACTGATAGTTATTTATGAACAAGATCTTTAAGAGTAATGTTTACCACTTTGCGCGTTCGATACCGTGTCGGTGAACATTAACAATTTTACAAAATGATAACATCTTTTCGAATGATAAATTGCGTTAAGGATGATCGAATATCACACAAACGTATACGACTGTGAAAATATAAGAAAACTATATCTACATTTACTGTAAGTGTTAATATGTTTTGGGCATCTAATAAGGGCAGTTACAAGATGGGATCTGGGCTGATCAAGATATATCTTATTGAAATAAAGGCTACTTTTCACTTAATTATAAGAACATCATCGTGTGCTATAAGCATAGGAACTATGGAATCTAGAAGTGGACTTCAGCATGTATATTGGTACATTAATTGTAAGTGTACCCCAGATGCCGACTAGATTGTTATTAAAGTATAGGAAACATTCCAACTGTGTTAGTGTTTACTCGAATATCTCAGTTCTTGCCCTTGGTTTAAACAGTATTTATTCATATGATGTTAATATATTGATCAGCATATTACGAGTTTACGGGGAAAAGGATTGAAGAGATAAATTAGAGATAATATTAAGACTTCTCTCCTTATCTATATCATTAATACATCGATACGGTATAGAAAACTTAAAGCAATACAGAAAAGAAACATGTAGTAATGCACCAGTCAATTGTAACCACGATCCCCCCAGGGCCGGGGAATAATGGGGACTTTGACTTTCGGTCCAGCCCAGCCAAGCCCGGGTAGAATCCCCGTCCTGCAGGGACGAACTGCTGTTAAAAAAACCCGCCAAATGCCCCCGAACCCCAGGGACTCTAGGTTAGGCCCGTTCCCCGCTATATTTGGCGCGAAAACAAAACCAACGCATTCATCCGACCCTGCGGGGCCACCTGGAAGGTCAAAACACGGCCTATTTTCCCGGCTATCCCCGGTACACCCCGGACCTGGGGGCCGTGGTTACAATTGACTGGTGCATAAGGTTGTCGGAAATTACAAATGTATCGTTATGTAGAAAAATAGCGTACACAGTAAAATACTGTTTTTATTCATAAGTGAAATTAATGCAATCAGGGAAGAAACTGTAGAAAGGATAGAAGGAGAATAAGAGTAGGTATAACGATTCTTGAGTTTGGACCGGCCTTGCCCTTGCACATGAGCAAACCGATAAATAACCCACTTAATGACTTCATGAACATTGGCAGTGGTTTTTGTCGAAGGCTTTCAAATGACGATCTGCCCGGTGATTTCAATTACGGAGACACGAACCGTAATCCTCTAATTAGGGATGAGAGAGGTCTAGAGGTATAGCTGTCTGCCTCTTACCCAACAGGTCGTGGCTTCGATCCCCACTAGGAGTACAAAATATTCTACTCAGGAAACGGACTCGAGAGTGATTCTATAAGCTGTCAGCTTTCGTCACAATCGAGCTATAATGCACTAGTATGTACTAACCCTATAATTTTAATACTGTTCGCTAAACAAACGTATGACTTAAATAAGTTATTAGAACTAATGTCGTTAGAAATTCATTAGTACTTTAAGAAATATTTCCTTATCCCCACTGCGTCGAACCTTCAACCTTTAAGCAATCAAAACATATTATTTAGATCTGGGTATCGTGCCTACTATTACCTTTCAAAAGAGTCATATGCTTCGCTTAAGTTACTGCATGCTTAGGCATTGTTCTGATTTATAAATAAAACGAAGTCGTGATTTAACCATAATACCTCACATATTTTTAAGTCACGATTTCGGGTAATTCTATTGAATTACAAAATATTAAATTGCCATTCGATTCACAGCGCGTGGTTAACCGATTTGAAAATGTGTCCGATGTATAGAAGTTTTTGCCTAAAAGTGGGTCGAACGTTTATAATTCAATGTTTGGAATGTTATTTTTTTGCTAGGTCATCGAATATGGGTACATATGTACTGACTCAGTTGGCTCTGATCAGTTTTACTATGACCAATTATACTATCATGTTTAAGAAACTGAAACTGTGTTGTATTTGGTTTTACTCCATATATGGTGGTATCGTTTTTATACATAATATTGTCACCTCATTTAGTCATTGGTAACACATTGTAATGATAAATGCTGATGCCTGGTTACCCCATGATTTTTAGAAAGGGTAATGCTTACTGGTTACTTATATGTCCGAACAAGGACAATTAAAAGTGACTGCAGTAAGTATTATTGGATGATATGTCAACACAAACATATATTCTTTATTGTGCAAACCAGCATTGACGTGTTAGGAAAACTTATATATAGCGTATGAAAAATCATTGAATAATGTCGAACCATCGGCATACGTCCCAAAAACCTTCGAAAGTTCGACAGCATGAATGAATTGGATGTATGCATACTGTATCATATGAGTATACTTATCGTATGTAACCCATTCGAAATCTATCGCTAACTCATATACATGACTAACTTATGACAGTATATGACACCTAATGTCCAGCGTATCAGAGCGTATTGCAAACGTGTGTCCAGTGTATGACCAGTGTATGACCAATGTATGTCTAGCGTATGACCAGCGTATGCCCAGTGTATGTCCAGCGTATGCCAAGCGTATGACCAGCGTATATCTAGTGTATGCCCAGCGAATGGCTAGCGTATGTCTAGTGTATGTCCAGCGTAAGGCCAGAGTTTGTACAGTGTATGTCCAGCGTATGGCCAGCGCTTGAAAGCTGATGTCAAGCGTATTTCAAGTGAATCGCCAGCGTATGAACAGTGTATGTCCAATGAATGATCATTGTATGACTAGCGTATAGCCAATGTCTAGTCAGCCTATGTACAGTGTATTTACAGCGTATGCCCAGCGTATGACGGCGTATGCCCAGCGTATGAACAGCGTGTGGCAAGTGTTTTGCCAGTGTGTGGCTAGTAAATGACAAGCGTAAAGCCTGCGTATCGCAAGCGTATGGCCAGTGTATGGCCAGTGAATGGCCTGCGTATGACCAGCGTATGGCCAGTGTATGATCAGCGTTTGTCCGACATATGACCAGCGTATGTTCAGCGTATTTTAAGTGTGTGTCCAGCGTATGTCTAGTGTATGGCAGCTTATGGCTATGGTATGTTTAAAGTATGACCAGCGCATTGTCAGCGTATGTCAAGAGTATGTATAGCGTTTGGCCAGCTTATGTCTAGTGTATGGTCAGCTTTTGTCCAGCGTATGTCCAGCGTGTGTTCAGCGTTTGAAAGCTTATGTTTAGCGTATGTCCGGTATATAGTTTAGTTTAAACATATTTGTTTTACAACGATTGTGAAACAAATTATTACAACACTATATTAATCACTCTCGTTTGCACGATTGTGTGGTCTTGTGTTGTGGGGGAAACCGGAGAACCCGGAGAAAACTTATCCGGCTTGGTGGCCAGAAACCAAACTCACATGCGCCCAAGCCAGGAATCGAATCCGGGTTGCCTAGGTGAGAAGCGAGTGCGCTAACCACTGCGCTAACCGGACAACCATGTCCAACCAGTGTCCGGTATATCGCCAGGGTATGACCAGCGTATGACCAGTGTATTTTCAGCGTATAAACAGCACATGGCCAGCGTATGACCAGCGTATGACCAGCGTTTGCCCAGCGTATGACCAGCGTATGACCAGCGTATGACCAGCGTTTGCCCAGCGTATGGCCAGCGTATGACCAGCACATGACCAGCGTATGGCCAGCGTATGCCCAGTGTATGGCGATTGAATGCCCAGTGTATGACCAGTGTATGACTAGCGTATGGCAAGCGTATTTCCAGCGTATGTCCAGTGTATGGCCAGCGTATGTCTAGCGTATGTCCCGCGTATGGTCAGTGAATGAACAGCTTATGGCCTGTGTATCGCCAGTGTTTGCCCAGCGTATGACCTTTGTATTGTCAGTGTATGTCTAACGTATGTTCAGCGTATGTCCCACGTATGGCAAGTGTTTGACCAGCGCATGTCTACTAAATGACCAGCGTATGACCAGTGTACGTCTAGAGTATGTCTAGCGTATGTCCAGCGTATGTCCAGTGTACGTCTAGAGTATGTCTAGCATTTATCCAGCGTATGTCCAGTGTACGTCTAGAGTATGTTTAGCGTATGTCCAGCGTATGTCCAGTGTACGTCTAGAGTATGTCTAGCGTATGTCCAGCGTATGTCGTGTATCTTTTGAGTGTTTGTTAGCTTAATGTTTTCTGCGTAAGAGTGTGTTGTCCTGTGACGTCGTGTTTCGTTGAGTGTTTGTTATCTTAATGTATTCTGCGTAAGAGTGTGTTGTCCTGTGACGTCGTGTTTCGTTGAGTGTTACTTAGCTTAATGTATTCTGCGTAAGAGCGTGTTGTCCTGTGACGTCGTGTTTCGTTGAGTGTTACTTAGCTTAATGTATTCTGCGTAAGAGCGTGGTGTCCTATGACGTCGTGTATCTTTTGAGTGTTTGTTAGCTTAATGTATTCTGCGTAAGAGCGTGTTGTCCTGTGACGTCGTGTTTCGTTGAGTATTACTTAGCTTAATGTATTCTGCGTGAGAGCGTGTTGTCCTATGACGTCGTGTATCTTTTGAGTGTTTGTTATCTTAATGTTTTCTGCGTAAGAGTGTGTTGTCCTGTGACGTCGTGTATCTTTTGAGTGTTTGTTAGCTTAATGTATTCTGCGTAAGAGTGTGTTGTCCTGTGACGTCGTGTTTTGTTGAGTGTTTGTTAGCTGAATGTATTCTCTGTAAAAGTGTGTTGTCCTGTGACGTCGTGTTTTGTTGAGTGCTTGTTAGCTTTATGTATTATGTGTAAGAGTGTGTTGTCCTGTGACGTCGTGTTTCGTTGAATGTTTGCATGGCTTCATCCATGTGCCTCTTAAGAAGATTATAGTGTTTGGTTGCTGGTCTGGGTAGCCTACGTTCCTTTGTTTGGTTATGTGATGTATATCGTTAAGTGTTTGCTAGGCGTTATCCGTCCTTCCCTTGAGAAGTTAGGTTGTTGGTCTGGGTAGCAAAATTTTGTTTGTTTGGTTTTGTGAGGTATGTCGTTAGGTGTTTGCTAGGCTTTATCCGTGTGTCACTCAAGAGAAGTATAGTGTTTGGCTGCTGGCCTAGTAGTCTAGTTTCCTTTGCATTCTTTAGAAAAAAAAAACGTACAAAGAAATGTGAGAAAGCGCAGAGTCTTCTATTGGCGATGAGCAATGAGCCGTGTCTTAGTTTGAAAAAGACACAAAAGGCACATGAAAAGCGCTTCTCAAATGTGTGTCTGCGCATTGCCGTAAAGAAAACAGTGAGTTCAATGTAAGCAGATAAGGGTATGTTAGTTTTGAAGAACGAATTAAATGTGTGTGCATTATTATAAACCTAAATGAACTGTATATTAACTTATATGTATGCTATTATAATAAATACTACATGTACATAATTATGTTCAGAACATCTTCAGAAAGAAGAAGAACTATTTACAACCAAAAGCTCAATTGACATCTTGTTGATCGCATTTTGAAAGTAGTGATTAGTTACTTTTGTGATTTGGTCAGGAAAATATCATATATGGTGGAAGGGTTTGAATTTTTGTAATTACATGGACAGAATCGGTATTGTAAACCTTAAATACAGGTGAACATCCCTGTATAACACTTAACACACTTGCAATTATATCTAAAAAATCGTTATAATATGAGAGATGGTTTATTTTGAATACATGTTCAATAAGCCACATGGCCCGTGAGAAAAACAAAATACACGATTTAACATTTACAAATGACATAGCAAGTGGAGCACGTAAGGCTTGTTTAAATTTTACTATAGATTTTACAGCTAACGAAGGACATGGTAAGAGACAACGTAATACTTAACGGTGCAAGTCGACATCATATACGGAGAAGGTGTTCATATACCTATACTACTACATACAGTGTCAACAAAGTGCAACATAGAAATCTGAGAAAAGTGAAATTTTTACACATTGTACATTTACACATTTCAAAAACGAAATTATCGATCTTCAATACATACAAATCAAAGGACAAATTTACCAATACATAAAATGAAATGTAAGGCAACATATTACAACAGTAAAAACAACAAGAAGAAAAAAATGGAAAAAAGAAGGTTGTTTATATTTGTAAACTTTTTCTAAATTTAAAAGCCTTATCTACGTATGTGCATAACTTTCTGAGTTTAGTAATATTAGTACTTTCGAAGAGTTGTTTAAGTTTATACAAACTTGGATTGGACCAATAATATTTTGCAATGTATCTTTTACGGAGTTCAGTATATAAATTACATTCTATCACAAAGTGATATTCGTCTTCCAATTTATTGCATGTAATACACTTTCTGTCTTGACGTGAAATACAGTTTGGACGATGCCATCGACCTGTTTCAATAGACAGATTATGAGATGAAAGAAGTAACCTAGACATTGCTATGGTTAAACTATTACATACGTTACATTTTAAATAATACTGAAAGCCAAAGGAAACAATGGATTTAAAGAAAGTGCTGCGTGGTGAATTTTCAATTCTCGCGTTCCAGTTTTGTACATTTGTATCACACAAACGTTGTTTAAAAATTCTTACAAAAACATTTGCATCACCAACACCCTGAGCTACCCAAACTTCATAAAATCCTAATGATGACAATAAATGTTGAAGTAATGTTACCCACGACACCTTATTTGGAAGCAAATCAGCATCAGTTTTTAAAACTTCGTAGACAATTTTACAATACTTCAGGTCGTCACTAGTTAGAATCTTTAGCCAGTACTTAACAATTCTAATATATCTATTGTATGTTAAATCAAATCGACCGAGTACACCGTAAACAAAATCATTCTGTGAACAGCGTTTTACCTGAAGAATGCGTTTGCAATACTGTGTATGGATACGTTCGATAGTATTTGCCTTATGAAAACCCCAAACCTCGCTAGAGTAATTCAAAATAGGTACAATCAGCTTGTCAAAAAGGTCTAGTCGGTGTTTCACGCCCACGTTAGGAAAATTGTATAAATATTTATTAAGTTTAAAAATAGCTTTTTGTGCTTTGCCAGCTAGAGTTACTTCTGTTTTACTAAAAGAACCACCCGAGGAAAAGACAACACCTAAATAAGAAAGAGACCTGACTATTTCAAGAATTTCCCCATTGAATGAAAACTGTAGATTCCTTGGCAAAATGCCACCCTTTCTGAAAACAATTATTTTGGTTTTCTGGACATTTATTTTGAGTTTCCATCTACGACAATACTCATATAAATGATCTAAACCGTTTTGCAAGCCTTCGGGCGAATCAGAAAAAACAACAATGTCGTCAGCGTATAATAAAATAAACATTTTTGTCATGTACATCTCGATACCATTAAAACCATTCAGTACTAGATGCTCTTCAATATCATTGAGAAACATTGAAAACAAGAAAGGAGACAACGATTCACCTTGACGAACGCCAAAAAGCAATAAAACTCTTCGCTTAACTTGTTGTTGAACCTAACACGAGATTTAACACTTGAGTACATACTTTTAAGAATTATCATCATTTTACCGCGAATACCAAGTTTTATCAGTTTAGACCAAAGATTATTGCGTTCAACATAATCAAAAGCTTTGCTAAAATCTATGAAACTACAATACAATTTTTTACCCTGATTGATCATATGTGTAATTATGCCATGTAGGGCGAATATATTATCAGTAGTGCCCATTCCACTGCGAAAACCGGCCTGAGCCTCGATGTAAACATTGTAATTTTCAGCCCATGATGTCAATCTGTTATTAAGAATGCGGGTAAAAAGTTTCCCCAAAACACTCAATAAAGTAATACCCCTGTAGTTTTCCGGGTTATGAATAGATCCTTTCTTATGTAGTGGCACTATATAACCGTCAGACCATGTTTCTGGAAAATGTCCAGTTTTAAAAATAACATTAAATAGTGAGTGTAAAAAAGGGTTTAACACGGTGTTTCCATGTATAAAATATTCATTTATATAATTATCTGGACCAGCACTTTTACTGAGTTTTAATTGTTTAATACCTTGATTTATCTCTGCTATACTAATTTCAGCATCTAATTCCAAAAACATAACTTGAAATTCGTCGCGTACGAATCGTTCATTAAAATACATGATATCCTCATCAGCCTGTAAAAATGGGTCGCCAGGATTGTTAACTGCTTTAAAATACACTTCAAAAGAGGACAATGGTATGTCTGGAGGTTTTACATGTGCTGACTGTTTCAACATTTTCCAGTAAAGTTTAGCGTTATTATGTCTATATTGCTCTAAAGTGTTTGTTCTGTCGGCGAGGTATGTTTTCTTACAGGATTGTATAGTACATTTGTATTCCGACCGAGCTTTAACAAGAAGCAATCTATTTTCATTTGAAGGACAATTGCGATATTTGTTTAAAAATGTTAAAAATATGCTTCTTTTTTGACAGCATTCTTCAGTAAACCAAGGATTATTTCCAGGCTGTGTTTTATTTAAGTTGTTAGCATTATGATAAATAGAAGTTTTAAAAAGACCATCAGTAACATTGTTCATAAGCTTGGAAAACTGTGATAAACTAGAATCTATGTCACTACCCGTCGAACAATTATTTGTAAAAAGAGTCAGTGCATTCAGTTCATCAACAAATACATCGGTGCTAATTCCATTTATATAATTATTCGTAAGATTAACTTTCCACTTATATCTAGAATTAATCTCTTCATACGTATCATTTTCTACGGTCTGATCACGTGATAAAGCGTCAATGTTAACGGTATTTTCAAATGCATACTCAATTAAACAATGATCAGATAAGGAATTTGGATCATGAATGGTAAATGAAGTAATGCAGTCAAACACGGATTCCGAAACTAAAACATAATCCACTAAACTGCATCCTCTCGACCCTACAAAAGTAAATTTACCAATCCCCGCGTCCTCGCCACAACGACCATTCACTATGCGTAAACCTGTTTGTTTACAAAAATCTATAAAAGCAGTACCGTTACTATTGGTGTGACCTTTATCTTGAGAGAATCTAGGACGGGATATGTCAACCGTATAATCGTCAGGTAGTATAAGCAGGTCATTATTTAGGTCAAAGTCAATACAATCGGAGTTATCCGATGTACGGCTGTTAAAATCACCAGACAGTAATATATTACACTGACCATCCGTATAATTGTGAATAAATGCTACAGAGTTTAACAATCTGTCAAAAACATTTTCTAACTGTAAGTTAAATCTTCCGCTACTCTCTGGTACAACATAACATAAACCGATAAATAAATCATTATCTAGCAAAAAAATATTGCCGTCAAGCCGTATCCATAAAATGTCATCTTCACTTTGGAAAAACAAACTTTTATCATTGACATATGTATCTTTTACATAAATAATTATTCCACCGGAATCACGTTTAGAGTTTTTACTTTTTTTCCTATGTAAACAAAAATGCTGAAAGTTTTGTACATTTAAATCAATAGATTCATTAGACCATGTCTCAGTAAGCATAACTATGTCATTTTTATCAAATATGGAAATAATTTCAGGACAATGCAGTTTGTTACAATATTTAGACACTAAACACTGTACATTAAGGACGGCTATTTTAAGGTTAACCTTCTCCTGCCATTCCTAGCCAGAGTCAGCACCTCCTAATGCCACAGATTCACCACCAGGGGCAGAGTTGATGTTTGTACCCGGAGTAAGTTGAAGGTTTACACGGCGCGCTGATACTGACTGTGTCCGACGTGGACCCGGCTTACGTCTGGTCGTTGATCTAGGAGTATGTGAACCATCCTTACCCGGCTGGGTTTTAGACTGAACAGTTTTTTGTTTTGTACCATTTTGTTTAGGGGCGTCACGTGTTTCCTTATGTTTAAAGAGTGATGGTACAACAATATCACGTGGCTGCGGGAAGTCGGTCACCATGTCTTTCTCGTGACTTTTGGATCGTGCCGTTGGAAAGATTACATCAGGTGTAATTTGGGCTGTATGTCCTGAGGCATCAGCAGACGGTACACTCTCTGCCGCCACAACGTTATCTGGCATAACATCAAGCGCAGTTTGGGGTGGGTTTCTAGAAGGAGAAACTGATGTCCTGTCTATTGGCGACAAAAAGTTGTACGACGTGACGTCACATTTTCCATGTGTGTCCAGTATGGGAAAATCAACCAACCTGGACTGATTAAGTACAGAGTGCCAGTCGGGAAACTCATCTTGAATTACACGGTTACCACAGAGGAGTTTGGCCGGATAAACGATACGCACGCTGGACCCGGGGTTATCTTTCTTGGCGTTCTTAAACTGCCCCTATGTAGAAAACGATTTCATGTCGGCACAATTGTAACACTGTTTGCAAGTAAACTAAGCGAAACGTAAATAAGTTAAACATGGCACGATCGCGATGCCATTTTGAAACAAGGAGACGGTCAATTGTTTTCAGCCCTAATGTTCAGTTTTAGAAACATTCAGTTTCAATACTTTAGAGTCTCTTTGGACTAGTATTATAAATTACGGGGTTAGTAGGTGACTCGATATGGGATACACGGGACAAAGTAAACCATGTTTACATGTTTAAATGTCACATTATGGTATTGTAATTAGTTTGTGCCATCTACAGGCGTCTTCCTTTAACATTTACCCATATAATCTAAACATCACGCCTCCAACATGCCGCAATGCCAATGGTCCAGGACTGGTCACGCCGCGACACCATATTTTTCCATATTGTGTCACCACAATTATATTAAAATTGCGTCTTTTTCCCGATTCTGATTAATAAATGAAACATGCAAACAGGTTGCCGACGTCATGTATACCCTACGGGGTTGCTCGAATCCGAATATGTTTTCCTGCGCCCCCTATTTCCCATACGGGTCACCTACTAACCCCGTAACTTATAATATTGACCAAAGTAATAGCATTTAAGTTTAAAATCTACAAATAGTAAGTTAACCCTAGTGGATCCATTTAACTCAGTTAACCAGTTCGTATATTACATTTTCAACACCTTAATACATCCAAACATGATTTAATCGTAATGATTAAAGTAAGTAGTTCACTAAATAAGCCCATGAACTTGAACTTTAGATGATCGCCTTAAAAACAACATATTTCATCGTAGATTTTCGTACAATATCTGATAACGCCTGTTTAACGTTTAGCTTACAATTTTGAACTACCTCAATATACAATATATATGTACACTCAATATACAATATATATGTATATACAATATATATGTACACTCAATATACAATATATATGTACACTTAATATACAAATATATGAATACTCAATAAACAACATTGTTTAGTTTGTCTTCTTACACATATTACATATTTTCCCCCAAAAAAACATGTACCCTTTCTTATTGTAATCTATTTTGTAATCCCCACACTTCTGACCCATAGCTTAGACTATGGAAAATGAGTTTATCAAACAAGTCTTATCTACTCTTAACTGACTTAATTGAATATTCAATTAAACAATTATTAGATTTAAGTTTAAGCTTTATAGCTTGTCCTCATAATGTATAAAACGTGGTCGAAGAAGAGTAATACCTACTAGGTTTGTAAAGTATGCACTTGTTCTTGGCTATCTTCCTTTTTAGAAAAAAGCCATAGTGTCACAATAGAGAAGAACACGTGAGGAAATCGCCCCCACCGGTCATTTGTTTAATTTGTAATGTAATTTAGCGCATTGTTTGTTTGTTTTTGTCGCGGACCTTGAGAGACGCTTACAATTTTTTAATGTTATAAGTAAAGGTAATTATAGAAGAGCATTATCATCAAGGATTTTTTTTTGCAATTCCTAATGTAGTTTTACGCAAAGTTGGTCAAGTTAGTTGAAGCATTGTATATCGTGAATTAAGCTCTGTCGCAATACATCAACTCAATTTTTAATTTAGTTTTTGAATGCAAAAACTTTCTAACTGCTTCTATATCTATAAGCAGTTATTTCACAGACTGACGGGTTTAACCTGTCAATTGACTTCACACATGAAAGAAACCCACTGTCACCATAAATACATGTCGTGTTTGCATTGGTTCCAATAAATCGTGGCTTTAAATAACGATCGCAAAAACGACGCGATGTCAAAAGAGACTCTAAAGTATTGAAACTGAATGTTTCTAAAACTGAACATTAGGGCTGAAAACAATTGACCGTCTCCTTGTTTCAAAATGGCATCGCGATCGTGAAACATCCTTGCATCTTTTTAACAATTATTTTATACAGAAAATTATATAAGTTCACACATACAAAATGCATAAAAACGACAAAATGCATAAAAACGACGCGAGATTTCATTTTCAGTTCCGCGCATCTCTTTTACACTAGAATGTATCTTCCGTAGTAAACAGCGAAATAAATTAATTGTTTTTTGCTAAAGGAATGCTTGCAAATCAGTTGGTTAACGTGGTATAATATAAATATAATTACAAACAGAAGCACTGTCTTGACAATGGACAGATAAAAAGCTGTGTACATTCTGCTGAATATAGTTCGGTATTGTTAAAGATGCTCTCTTACTCCAAAATAAGTTTTACCACATTTAATACAAATATTTTAATATGCCAAAAAGGAATAATAAATGTCGAAAACAATGCTTCGTATGAAGAATACCCAGTTATATTTGAAATAAAGGTGCAGGAAACACAGTATTTCGACCTAATGAGACACTAGAAGATCACAGTAAATCTTTTAGCACTCACCAATAATTTTATAGTTATGCGTGTTCAGCTATTAAGTACACGGTTACAATCGTGTTACCAGTAATAAGAATTTTAGATAAATGCATTATTTAGTAAGTAGTTAAAGGTTTATCACGCTAAATGCATGTTTGTTATACATGTATATGTATGGATTTTGAATAAGAGTGTCACTTTGACAATACTGTGGTTAAAGCTTTGGGACAGACAATTAAAACATGAGATTACATTGATGTTAAACTAGATATATCAATTGCTTTATTCATATTATCTTATTGAATATACTGTCATATTGAATGTGAATTTATATTGTATAAATGTATATAAGAATGATTTCAAATAAAGGATATAAGGATATATTTCACATACGAAACTGTTTTGTTCACACAATCAACACATAACACGTGCATACCCTTGAAATGAATGATTTCATTCCTAAAATACGGATTATTGCTTGAAGACTTTTAGGAAATCATGTCTTTAAGGAAAGTCACGCTTGATTGTATCTACGATTACAGATTGAAAATAATGCATAATTGTAATTAACTCTAATACATTCTTGCACAATATCATAAGCCCAAAACACAACTATTGTATGCAATAGAAGAATACCAATTTGTAAATTAATCAGATAAAAGTACACGACTGAAGTTAGTTTCACATTCGCTTGCATGTAAAAATATCGAAGGATGAATAATTGTCTGACCTCTTTTTCGCAGCCAAACAATATCGAAGACGATCCTGTGCAATCATACAACAGTTTAAAATACCGCATGAATTGAGTAATTTATACTTTCAATAACTCCAAACTTGAATTTCATGAATAGAATGGCTACCTATTCATTTCAACTTAAATTGGAAAGAGGAGCAATTTATATGGGATTTCAATTTATCTAAATGCATTGTAAATACAGTAACTTGAAGCCACATTCTGACAGTATCTGGCATGTAACACTGGATGTCAAATAGTTCCGAAAAACTATTGCATTTTTTACAGATTCTATGCAAGTTTGCAATAATATTATTTCCGATTAGTTATTTATTTGATTTTGCTATTAGACAATGTCGCAATTTAAATCGCATCGAATACTTATATATAATTGCAGTTGTCGCGTTATTGCATTTGTCTCAACTCCTATGAGGTTTGTATTTTTAAAGCACCGGAAACGTGCGATTTCTTTCCTATCTTCCGGTTTCCGTTTTAAGGCTGTAGGCCGCTAGACCGGCATACTAAATAGGCAGATCGTCCATTGGAAACTCCTCAGCCAATTAGGTTTGCAATAATACACTTCACTGACAATCAATTCAAACTTAGATCTATAAATACAAGCTAAAACACTTCATTTAATAAATGATATAATTCAGAAATTTACGAACTACTTCAACTGATGTACCGGCATACATGCGAGGTTGTTTTCGAGAAAAATGGCCGAGGAGTTCCGTACGCAGATCGACATAACATTCTTAACATTTGACATTTGGCGCACACTGGCGCTGTTTGAACTGCGTTGGTCAACGATTTAATTTACATTACCAATCTGCTCTAATAGCTACGGAGAGCTGCGTTCTGTGTGAGGAGCTTGCTAAAAGTAGCGTATTCAAGAGATTTCATAAAAAAATTTGCGGTTGATATAGTTCGATAACGCTGCGTTCTTTGCGTATACTCAATTAAAATGATAGAAGTCGCAATTATTTAAATATCGACGAGAAACAAAATGCAATATATAGAAAGCAGAATACGCAAATTGTTTTAAAATGAATGCGTACTGAAACAAAATGAATACATACATATATTTGTGTTTACATTATGGCCAACACCGGTTGTCTGTTAAAAATATAATTTGGGTCATCGGATTAGGACAGGATTATTTCCCGGAAACTTACCCGGAAAACTCGGTAAAACCTGGAAAAAGCCCTAAATCGTATTAAAGATGCAATTTAATGCCCATTGGGAGTAATAATTATCAAACCAAAGTTTGATAACAATATTTCACTTTTTCCGGTAATTAGTTGTTTGTTGATTGTTACTCATATTTAACTATATTTTCTACGTTTAAATTGGCCTTACTTGATTTTTTTTATCAATATTGTAACATAAATGGTTATGCGAGCCCTCTATGTCGCATCAAACCATATACTTGTAAAGAACATACTAACAACTTTTATACATTACTCAATGCATGGTATACACGTTTACAATTAAAATTATAGCGCTTAAAGCGTTGACAGGCTTTCGGCCTGCTACGATTTGTGATAGTTTTTTAGTTTTATTAACAAATACAATAGACAATATGTCCATGAGTATACCTTTACAAATAGAGAATTATATGCATGTAAGTAATCAAATGGTCAAATAAATCACCAATGATCATATAAATAAATATTCATGTTTCATGTCATAATAGAGACACAATATAGCATTATGTACATGTATATGACAGCGAGAGATCATTGTGTACATGAAAAACACATATTATTCATAGTAATAATGGTATTGGTTTCTAACATTAAATGCCTTATGTATATACATAGCTAAATTTCTATTCACTTTAACATTGTCCGATTGCATTAACTCAACAAACTTTGGTACATTTGGTCTAGTCCAATAATATTTACTAATATAAGTTTTTCTTAAATCACTATACAATGAGCATTCTAAAATAAAATGAAATTCATCTTCTAATACATAACAACACAAACATTTTCTATCAATATATGGTATTGGGTCAGGTTTGTGCCATCTGCCTGACTCTATTGACAGTCTATGTGAAGAAACTCTCAATCTACACATGTCTTTTCTAAATTTGTACATATTAACATTTGCATAACATAATGATACTGCATGGAACGGAAAGTGTGTGATTTCTCAGTTTGTCTCAGTTATTCTAGCCCACTGAGTCTTGAGCATGTTGCATATTTATATAAACCACTGATATAAATCTGTTCATTTCGTCGACGACTAACATCGGTTAAGGGTAAATTTAAGATACATCAATACATACAGTCAATATAGTATGTTGGTAATTCGATCCAGAGGAATTTTGCGCGAGGATCCTATCATTGTAGAAAGAGACTTTAAACATAAACTAAATAAACCTGTACAGTGAATTTTTGTGGATGCGTTTGGTTTTGCGGGCACACCCTGGTATTAATTAAGATACGACTCACTCATGTTTCAAGTGTATTGTAGGCGTACTACTCCATACTTCGAAAAAAGGAGTATTTCAAGTGACTGATACTCCATGGTTTTGATTTTATTGAGCTTCAGTATAAACATCTAAAAGTATTTGTGAAGGAATTCATGAGAATGCATATGCATATTTAGATGTAAATGTTAGTTTGTTTTACAATTACATGACTATACTCACAAAACGTAGCGGGCCGAAAGCCTTTGAACGCTTTAAGCGCTTTGATTATTGTCGGATCTGATATGAAACAACGTATAACACTTGCTTAGTATTCTACGAATATTACCATTCCTAGCATTGATAGACCGGAAAGCAATGCTTTTGGGACACAGTATGATGAATGTTATATTCTGTTTGAGGGCATTAAGTTCGACAAGGCAAAAAGTTGTTTGTTATTATGCTCCAATTAGATTTTTTTACATGTAGACAAGACTAGTTTCTGGATGTTTGGCAACTATTATAGTTGAATAGAACATGAAGGCGGTAATCCTATAACAGCGTGGGAATGATAATTTGGTGAACATTTAAACACATTTTATGGAAATAGACAAAATATTATACTGGCAATACAATTCGAATGACACAAGTTTACAAACAGAATGGAATTGTTAGCAAAACTTGGACTTTTCGTAGCATGAAAGTTTATTATCAAGATACATTTTGGTTGTTTCGTACCAATAATACCAGGATTTTTTTCTCTGATATTTCGTTCCCATTTGGAAATTTACAAAGGGCATTACACAGTCACTGGGAAATATACCTTTAACATTTCATATAAGTACACACATTTTCATCAGTATATATAATGGAACATTTCATTAAGATCTGAAAATATTTGTCATACCATGGAAACATTTCAATCTGCCTCTCCATGCCAAATGACACATACAGCGTCGTCTTGCCAACCTCCCCCTGCAGAACATCTCCCCTGGCAAGCATGGGCGACTATAGCTGGATTTTAGCTATATAAACTACATGTACTTTTAAAATAATTTTCTTCTCTCTGTTTGGATAGTTTATAGCAAAATTCAATTATTAAAGCTGCATTAAGGGTTAAAATACAAACAAATATTTAGAATTAAAGATAATTTATAATCTTTACCGATATAATAGTTTAAGGTATCTACGGTCATGTGGTAAGCATGGCGGCAGTGATGACTGTACTATTGGAAAGAACCATTGCGTGGTGTATTATATTTCATGCAAAGAACTTCGTATTATAATATTTTCGCCACGTCACGAAATGCATGTTTTCGTAATTTTGTATATTCCTATGATCGCTCGTATGAATCCGCGTTTAACTTGTAGCAAATCTGATGAAATCCACGTAAGCCTTGAAGCAAACCTTGAGCAATTCGCGCATGCCTTGTAGCAACCTGGTACAATCCGCGTATGACTTGAAGCAACCTGTTGCAGTCCGCGTACGTCTTATAGCAACCTGGTGCAATCCGCGTATGTCTTGTAGCAACTTGGTACAATCTGCGTATGTCGGGTAGCAAACCTGGCACAATCCGCGTATATCTTGTAGCAAGCCTGGTGCAATCCGCGTATGTCTTGTAGCAAGCTGTTGCAATCCGCGTTTGTCTTGTAGCAACCTGGTGCAATCGGCGTATGTCTTGTAGCAAACCTGGTGAAATCCGCGTATGTATTGTAGCAAACTGATGCAATCCGCGTATGTCTTGTAGCAACCTGGTGAAATCCGCGTATGTCTTGTAGCAAGCCTGGTGCAATCCGCGTATGTCTTGTAGCAACCTGGTGAAATCCGAGTTTGTCTTGTAGCAACCTGGTGCAATCCGCGTATGTCGTGTAGCAACCTGGTGAAATCCGCGTATGTCTTGTAGCAAACCTGGTGCAATCCGCGTATGTCGTGTAGCAACATGTTACAATCCGAGTTTGTTTTGTAGCAACCTGGTGCAATTCGCGTATGTCGTGTAGCAACCTGGTGAAATCCGCGTATTTCTTGTAGCAAGCCTGGTGCAATCCGCATTTGTCTTGTAGCAACCTGGTGAAATCCGCATATGTCTTGTAGCAAGCTGTTGCAATCCGCGTTTGTCTTGTAGCAACCTGGTGCAATCGGCGTATGTCTTGTAGCAAACCTGGTGAAATCCGAGTATGTATTGTAGCAAACCTGTTGCAATCTGCGCATAGCGTGTAGCAACCTCGTGAAATCCGCGTATGTCGTGTAGCAAACCTGGTGCAATCCGCGTTTGTCTTGTAGCAACCTGGTGAAATCCGCGTATGTCTTGTAGCAACCTGGTGAAATCCGCGTATGTCTTGTAGCAAGCCTGGTGCAATCCGCATATGTCTTGTAGCAACCTGGTGCAATACACGTATGTCTTGTAGCAACCTGGTGCAATCTGCATATGTCTTGTAGCAAACCCGGTGCAATTCGCGTATGTCGTGTAGAAACCTGGAGAAATCCGCGTATGTATTATAGCAACCTGGTGCAATCCGCGTATGTCTTGTAGCAACTTGGTACAATCTGCGTATGTCGGGTAGCAAACCTGGTACAATCCGCGTATATCTTGTAGCAGGCCTGGTGCAATCCGCGTATGTCGTGTAGCAACCTGGAACAATCCGCGTATGTCGTGTAGCAACCTGGTACAATCCGCGTATGTCGTGTAGTAACCTGGTACAATCCGCGTATGTCTTGTAGCAACATGGTACAATCCGCGTATGTCGTGTAGCAACCTGGTGAAATCCGAGTTTGTCTTGTAGCAACCTGGTGCAATCGGCGTATGTCGTGTAGCAACCTGGTGCAATCCGCGTATGTCTTGTAGCAAACCTATTGCAATCCGCGTATGTCGTGTAGCCACCTGTTACAATCCGAGTTTGTCTTGTAGCAACCTGGTGCAATTCGCGTATGTCGTATAGCAACCTGGTGAAATCCGCGTATGTCTTGTAGCAAGCCTGGTGCAATCCGCGTATGTCTTGTAGTAAGCCTGGTGCAATCCGCATTTGTCTTGTAGCAGCCTAGTGCAATTCGCGTATATCGTGTAGCAACCTGGTGAAATCCGCGTATGTCTTGTAGCAACCTGTTGCAATCCGCGTATGTCGTGTAGCAACCTGGTGCAATCCGCGTATGTCGTGTATCAAACTGTTACAATCCGAGTTTGTCTTGTAGCAACCTGGTGTAATTCGCGTATGTCGTATAGCAACATGGTAAAATCCGCGGTTGTCTTGTAGCAAGCCTGGTGCAATCCGCATTTGTCTTGTAGCTGCCTAGTGCAATTCGCGTATGTCGTGTAGCAACCTGGTGATTCCGCGTATGTCATGTAGCAACCTGGTGCAATCCGCGTATGTCTTGTAGCAACCTGGTAAAATCCGCGGTTGTCTTGTAGCAAGCCTGGTGCAATCCGCATTTGTCTTGTAGCTGCCTAGTGCAATTCGCGTATGTCGTGTAGCAACCTGGTGAAATCCGCGTATGTCATGTAGCAACCTGGTGCAATCCGCGTATGTCTTGTAGCAACCTGGTGAAATCCGCGTATGTCTTGTAGCAAGCCTGGTGCAATCCGCGTATGTCTTGTAGCAAGCTGTTGCAATCCGCGTTTGTCTTGTAGCAACCTGGTGCAATCGGCGTATGTCTTGTAGGAAACCTGGTGAAATCCGCGTATGTATTGTAGCAAACCTGGTGCAATCCGCGTATGTCTTGTAGCAAGCCTGGTGCAATCCGCGTATGTCTTGTAACAAGCCTGGTGCAATCCGCGTATGTCTTGTAGCAACCTGGTGCAATCTGCGTATGTCTTGTAGCAACCTGGTGCAATCCGCGCATGTCCTGTAGGAACCTGGTGCAATCCGCGTATGTCGTGTAGCAATCTGGTGAAATCCGCGTATGTCTTATAGCAACCCGGTGCAATCCGCGTATGTCTTGTAGCAACTTGGTACAATCTGCGTATGTCGGGTAGCAAACCTGGCACAATCCGCGTATATCTTGTAGCAAGCCTGGTGCAATCCGCGTATGTCTTATCGCAACCTGGTGCAATCCGCGTATGTCGTGTAGCAACCTGGTGAAATCCGCGTATGTCGTGTAGCAACCTGGTGCAATCCGCGTATGTCGTGTAGCAACCTGGTGCACCCGCGTATGCCTTGTAGCAACCTGGTGAAATCCGCGTATGTCGTGTAGCAACCTGGTGCAATCTGCGTATGCCTTGTAGCAACCTGGTGAAATCCACGTATGTCGTGTAGCAACCTGATGCAATCCGCGTATGCCTTGTAGCAACGTGGTGAAATCCACGTATGTCGTGTAGCAACCTGGTGCAATCCGCGTATGCCTTGTTATCAAGCCTGTTTTCTTTAGAGACACTCGGATTAAAGCCTAGTGAATGCTCAACGTCATACATCACATAAAGCAAACATCATATTAAAACACACTTACGCACGCACTGACGCACGCACGTACGCACGCACGCACGCACACACACACACGCACCCACGCTCTAACGCACACGCGCGCACACACGCTCTCTCTCTCTCTTTCTCTCTCACAAACACACACACACACACGCACACCAAATATGTTTTCAGTAGTAGGGTGAACGCCTTAAAACGGTCCGTGAAATTATAACTTACTGGAAGAAAATAAGTACTATTATATCATCCTCACGTTTAAACACCCGATTTTGTTTCCCATGTTGATCGGTGGACGTATTCACGGGGAATATGAGACAAATCACGCACAAAAGCTTTAAAGTTTGTTTAAAGTACGTTATTGAATCATGTCGCATTAGGTAAATAACATTTTATTTCATTATTATGTTAAAAACAGAATAATCTCAGCGATTCTTATTACCAATACTGTATTAATGATTAGACAAAAGCCTTTGAAGTTTAAATCACGCCAAAAGAATTGCTCATTGTACCTAATACATGTATGTATAAATATATTCGTTGAGCCAACGAAATTGTAGGCTACACTCACGTGATCGCCAACATTAATATAAATGCAGCGGTGGATTGAACCAGTCATTTTAACTGAAGCTTGATTTGTTCGTGCTTTTTGCCAGAAGGATTCAACATTTATTTAATATCAGTAAGTTGTGTTTCATACATTATAATAAAAGTGAACGTTTGGCTATATTTGTTTAAAACATATAAATGTTCGACATATATTATTGATAGTAGTGAACTATTAAGAGATTCTAGGCTTATATAAAAATATACGACGCAACTTATTTAAAAATGATAAATATGATGTAAATGCGATGTAACAATTCTACATTATACAGTAAAAGTAAAACATATACAAAAACTTTCATGAGCTGAGAAACACATCTGTATTGTTTATCAGGCAGGTGTATCTACTAGGTTTCTCACGTCTTATGTATTAATTAAACTATGCAAAAACAATTTTATATAAGTACAATATATACAACATAGAATTGAAGTTACGTATGTAATAATATACAATCATTGGCGAGGTCAATATGACTTTCTGCCATCAAATATCTGATCATATTCAATAACGCGTTTGTCAACATGTGTTTTTTTTATGACAATTTATTTTGAAGATGCCAAGATTGATTAAGCGCAAATTACACAAATTCGATAGCGTCTTCTCATTGTTACATACCTTATCTCTTTTAATTAACACATGCACGTGAATCAGAACATGGTTATTCCATCTCAAACCATTGACTACCTACCATATTTATATGTTTTAAAGCTGTATGGTTTATGATTTCTAAAAACAGGCTGAACATGGTGGAGCTACTTGATCTACCTTTTTGTTTACATTTTCACTGCATTATTTGTACACCTACACCGGATTCCGTCACCTTATATACACAGTGGTTACGTTCAACTATTTTTTTTATAAGAAACGTTACTTTTTTTCTATCGATTCTTAGTGTTTAGTATACACGGGGAACTTTGTCCCCATATATGGTGTTTGGGGTCGTGAAGCTCTAGAAATCAGTGTTAAATCGCGTGCAAATTGGTCAGTTGTCTATGGAATATTTTGGGAAATCATTTAGTACTCTGTGAACTTTATTAGTCAACCCGGTTTTTACTCAAACCTACCGAAATAAATGTTGTTTTACCAATTTTGTTTCCTAATAATTGAACTGTGAATTGAAAAAAAATGGACTTTTAAATGTTCGGTAAAAGTATGGAAGGACAATGCTGTAAGTACTTTTTGCATGTTTGTTATTAATATCATTAAATGGCTGAATTATGTTAAGACAGACAGATAAAAGTGATTTCGTGTGCAAATATGTAAAATTATTTTCCGCAAAAAACACGATATTTTCAATGAGCTCTCAAATCTTCAGTGTTTGCAATAGAACTTCAAATCAAATATTGCTTTACTCGAAAATGAGTAACGTAAATAATGACGCTTTATAAAAACGTTTTTTTTTTGCTGAATGCTGAACGCTAGTTTCTGTGATTTCGAAAATGACAATAGATTGGTTCCTATTCAAATTCACGTCATTGCAAACCAAACAGAGTAAGAAGAGAAAACTTAGAACCTAAACGATTTTGTATTTATCAAAAGAATGACATTCTATATATTAAAGCTGCACTCTCATAGATTTACCGTAATTACAACTGTTTTTATGTTTTGTTTTGGAAAGAGCAGATGTTTGCGTAAATATCTGCAATCCAATGATAAAAGATTGCTGACAAAAGATCAGATCGCAGATTTGCACATTTCCGTTCGAAAATCAATGTTTTATGGCTTAAACTGTTACTTACGGTTTAAGAAAAATGTATAAAACATTATTTTTTAACTTAAATATACAAATCTGCGATCATTTGTTGTCAGCAGTCTTATATCACTGGTTTCCATGTATTTTTGCAAAAAAATGCTCTTTCCAAGACAAAAAAAAAGTTGTCGACACGTTCAATTCGTGAGAGTGCAGCTTTAAGACCAGGATGGTACAAAAAAAACTCATTGAATATGATAAAAATTGCTCTTCGTCGACGGCTTTCAGGACCAATGAGATATTATATGCCATATATGACATTTTTTTTAGCTAAAACAGATTATTATACATGTACTTACTAATGATGAGGTATCTCCAATGCAATCGCCACTCGTATTTAAAATCAAAACATACACATACTTAACAAGCATACACTTTGAATGATAAACCTTAAACCATTTATTAGATAAAAAATTATCGAAAATATTGATTACTGATATCTAGATTGCAACCGTGTACTTAATACCTGAAAACGCAGAAATATTAAATGACGAGTGCTGAAGGATAATAGTGATCAACTTTCGTCTCTTAGGTAGAAATACCGTGTGTATACTGCACATTCCTTTCAAACTAAACACGGTATCCTTCTTAAGAAACCATTGATTTCGATATTTATTCATCTTTTTCGGAAAATTAAAATAAAATGTAGTAAATGTGGTACTGCTTTATTGGGAATAAAGTGCATCTTTAATTATCACAGCCTTGTTTGCCAACGGCGCTGTATGACACACTAGTGACCTACCATAAACCACTAATGTGGTTTTTTGAAGATCCATATATCTATTTCGATATTCAATAAATGGCCTTAACCTTCAGCAGGCATAATCAAAAAAGGACCACCACGGAGATATTTATTAAACGAAGAGTTTTTGTCTTCTGATAAAACGTTCAAAATTTATATATTCGAGAAAAACAATAATAAGGGTAAGATAAAACATAAAAAAAAAACACTAAAACAAGGAGTTTTGGTTTTATATAGATACGTATATCTATCTATAAAGTGCAATTGAGAACTGATCTATTTGCATGTCTTCCCAATAATATCGATGAGTCTAGCATTCAGAGAGAATATCACCACATTTATTCTTCTCAAACAATTACAAACTGTTTTTGTGAGCTTTTAATGCCACTGATTCACTTGTTTGGTTCGTTATAGCCATTTCTGAGACCTAAATCAATAGTTGTCAGCGCATTTACATATTACTTTAATGGTTAACATTTTTTTTTTTTTTTTTTTTTTTTATTAAAGTTGATATCAAGATTCAAGATTCGACTTATTTATTAAGTATCTTGAACATAAAGTGTTCATCAGTACATGGTAGATATTATATACTCAATTAAACATATACAACGATAACATGATAGGTTTTGAATCTCAGACAAAGAACTGATAATCAATATTTTAACATAAAACTTGGCATACTTTCACATAACACTAACATTTCACTTACACCTCATAGTGAGGATGGACTAACAACTAATTATTAAATATTAATATCATATTTGTCATGATGAAAGCTAGATTTTTTATTAAATTATTTCAGCTTACTTAACAAAGAAAGTAGTGTGTAACAAACAAACAAACAAACAAACAAACAATAATAATAATAATAATAATAATAATAATAATAATAATAATAATAATAATAATAATAATAATAATATATTACCTCAGTGTCAAATATGTGCATATAAACTTGGGTAAACTTGCCCCATGTCTGGAGGCGGGGTCAATTAACCATGTTGGTATGTCATATTTACGCCAAACTTAATTTGGCAGGGTTTGACAGAAAATAATTGACAAATAAAAAGAGCAAATGAAGGAAGTTGTTACCAATACAACTCTAATTATTCTGTCACACATTCTTCTGACTTTTTCTACAAACTGTTTCTACAAAGGACTGAAATGTTTGAAACACCATGTTTATGTCTGATTTAACTAGTTTGCTTTCGGTCTGCTGAATAAATTGTGTAAAAGACCTAAAATAATAACTTACTAAATGTATTACTAAATCATAATTCTCACTTAATATTTATATAGGCTTCAATGAATTAATTTTAGACCTGGGCGCATTTTATCAGTACTTTATGTTTTTATCAATTATTATTTTCGGAACGTCTCACAAGTACACAGTGTGCTAATTCAGAACTGCTGTTGGCATGTGCACTCTTGCGCACAGTGGTCAGAAATTGGCTCAGTGTGAGCATTATTTGGTAAGCTCATAGAGAGCTGAATTTTCTACCTTCTGTACCCTGTGCGTAGGAGTGTGTGTACCAATTGTTTCTGCTATATTGTAAGAGGTCAACATTTCCTTTATACAAATCTACACTACAACACCGGTCGTTATCTGACTATATACTGTAACAATAACGATTTTCTGGAACAGGGGAAACATACGAGTACCTTTGTCATTACATTTTGGCTCGATTTTAAAGACAGAAATACGCTGTTATAGTCCAATGATACGTGCAATGCCGGGCTTTACAACCTCTCGCCATTTTTTACTTGATTTCACTGATTGATACATCGGTCTCATATTGATATTGATATAGTTTAAGTCTTGGAAGGCATGTGCTATGTTTCCTGTGACAAGGGTCACCACGAACAATGCACACACACAGGGATCAGTATGGATAATGCTGTTACACAGGGCTCAGTATAAATAATGCTCTACATGACACAGGGATCAGTATAAATAATGCTGTTACATAGGGGTCAGTATAAATAATGCTCTCGTACAGAGATCAGTATAAATAATGCTACCACACAGGGGTTAGTATAAATAATGCTACCACACAGGGATCAGTATGAACAATGATCTCACACAGGGATCAGTATAAATAATGCTGTTACACAGGGGTCAGTTTAAATAATGCTCTCACACAGAGGTCAGTATAAGGAATGTTTTTCATACAGGGATCAGTATAAAAAATGCTCTTACACAGGGATCAGTATAAATAATACTCTTACACAGGGGTCAGTATAAATAATGCTCTCACACAGGGATCAGTATAAGAAATGTTCTCATGCAGGGATCAGTATAAATAATGCTCTTACACAGGGATCAGTATAAATAATGCTCTTACACAGAGATCAGTATAAATAATGCTGTAACACAGGGATCAGTATAAATAATGCTCTCACACAGAGATCAGTATAAGAAATGTTTTCATACAGGGGTCAGTATAAATAATGCTCTTACACATGGATCAGTATAAATAATGCTCTTACACAGGGATCAGTATAAGGAATGTTCTCACACAGGGATCCGTATAAATAATGCTCTTACACTGGGATCAGTACAAATAATGCTGTAACACAGGGATTAGTACAATTAATGCTCTTACACAGGGATCAGTACAAATAATGCTACCGCACGGGCTCACACAGGGACCAGTATAGATAATGCTCTTACACAGGGATCAGTATAGATAATGCTCTCACACAGGAATCAGTATAGATAATGCTGTCACACAGAGATCAGTTTAGATAATGCTACCTAACAGGGATCAGTATAAATAATGCTACCACACGGGAATCAGTATAAATAATGCTACCACACAGGTATCAGTATAAATAATGCTCTCACACAGGGATCAGTATAGATAATGCTCTCACACAGGGACCAGTATAGATAATGCTCTCACACAGGGATCAGTATAGATAATGCTGTCACACTGAGATCAGTTTAGATAATGCTACCATACAGAGATCAGTATAAATAATGCTACCACACGGGAATCAGTATAGATAATGCTTCCACACAGGGATCAGTATAAATAATGCTCTCACACAGGGATCAGTATAAATAATGCTATCACACAGGGATCAGTATAAATAATGCTCTCACACAGGGACCAGTATAGATAATGCTCTAACACAGGGATCAGTATAGATAATGCTCTAACACAGGGATCAGTATAGATAATGCTCTCACACAGGGATCTGTATAGATAATGCTCTAACACAGGGATCAGTATAGATAATGCTCTAACACAGGGATCAGTATAGATAATGCTTTAACACAGGGGTCAGTATAAATAATGCTCTCACACAGGGATCAGTATAGATAATGCTCTCACACAGGGATCAGTATAGATAATGCTCTAACACAGGGATCAGTATAAATAATGCTCTCACACAGGGATCTGTATAGATAATGCTCTAACACAGGGGTCAGTATAAATAATGCTCTCACACAGGGATCAGTATAGATAATGCTCTAACACAGGGATCAGTATAGATAATGCTCTCACACAGGGATCAGTATAGATAATGCTCCAACACAGGGATCAGTATAAATAATGCTCTCACACAGGGATCTGTATAGATAGTGCTCTCGCACAGTGATCAGTTCAAATATTGCTCTCACACAGGGATCAGTATAGATAATGCTCTCAAACAGGGATCAGTATAAATAATGCTACCACACAGGGATCAGTATAAATAATGCTCTTACACAGGGATCAGTATAAATAATGCTATCATACGGGAATCAGTTTAAATAATGCTCTCACACAGAGATCAGTATAAATAATGCTATCACACGGGGATCAGTTTAAATAATGCTCTCACACAGAGATCAATATAAATAATGCTACCACACGGGGCTCAGTATAAATAATGCTACCACACAGGAAACATCATGGACAATGCTCTCACACAAGGATTAGCATCAACAAGGCTGTATATACGTTATCTGTCTTTTTTCAGGTTGCCCTTTGGAAAAACTATGAAGTTTGCAACATTTATCGCTGTCCTCGCTGGCATATCATGTTGCCATGGCTACAGTTTGGGCCCTCCACTGGAGGCATGTGGTGACATGTTTCCAACGGGTCACGGTTTTCAAGCGAGCACTGATGCTTCCCCGTTCAGCTTCAATTTGACTAAGAATACATACAGCCCAGGAGAAAGAATTGAAGGTATCTAAAAATGCTCATCCTTACGTAGACTTTTTATCTATAACAAAAGGTTCTAAGTGTACAAAAAACCGACTTTATAAACTCCAAGTGCATGAAATGTTCGCTTTACCATCATTTCGTAAGGTTGAGGTACCCCCCCCCCCCACCCCAAATAAAAATGCGTGAGTAACAAACTCATGAAAATATTTGTTATATATGTATATATAGAAAGCCATGTTTTTCGCGCGGTTATATGAAGGTGATGGAAAATGTATTGACGAATACAGCTTTGATGTAAATAGCTCATGAATTGATTAGGAAAAAAGGTGGTCTAAAATTAGACCGCGTAGGAGGATCATTATGAGATGAAAAGTATTGACACGCGATCCGATAATGATAGTTCATTAATTGATACGGAAAAGGGAAATAACTGTTATAATGTGATGCAGAATACGGATATTAGTTATTTGCCCTAACAATGATAACACTGGTCGATCAATACATATTCCATATCAAAATTATTGCAGCAGATTTAATCTTAAAGTGTCAACTATCTTTCCGACCTCCGTAGAATTGGCCGCAAGATATACATGGCTGTATTCATAAATAAAACAATCATTTAAATAAGTTTGTTACCTAATTAACAAATAAAAAATTGGCGTTTTTTGTTTTTGTTTGGGTGTGAATTTTTTTTCGTTTTGTTAGTTGCTGTTGTTTTTGTTTATTTTATTTATTTATTTTTTTTATTTTTTATTTTTATTTTTTGGGGAGGGGGGCTCAACCTCATGAAAGACAGATACAGCGTAAATTCATTACTTGCATTTTCCCGGTATGTTTGTTTTTTGTTCAATGGATGGTGTTGTGTGACGTTGCGTGTCCGTCGTGTATTGTTTTATTGTTTGCCACTGAGATTGTTCCAGTTGTTTCACTTGTGTTACCAGGGGCGGATACATGATTCGACGTTAGAGGGCCGTCACATAGGGGGCGTAACCTTTTGACTTGCGCCCTTTTCTCCGAACAGAAATGTAAATGATTTTAAGTGTACGGAGGAATGATGTGGGGACTAACACCATGGCTCAGGACTATAGGACATAAAACAACTGCTATCTCAAAAAAAATCGTAAAATCTTAACATAGAGTTTATAGCACATTTGTAATTTCAGTGTATCTGAACACATCGCAAGAGATGTATGGGGACTACTTTATGGAAGGCGTTTTGATACAAATGAGGCCTGTGACGTGTGAAGTGAAATCCATTGGTACTTTTTCTGTACCAGACCAGGACGAGTTTTTAAAGCCTTTTAGCTGTTTTGGCAGAGATGGGGTGAGGTTTGATTACTAAATATACACATTTCACAACATATCATCTTCAATGATAATGTATTTTTTTACGAAATTTAGTATTATTTGACAAATATGGTGCATCATTGTTAGAAGAGTATATTGAAACTGTTACATTATGCTCATTGCTTATGTATTGTATATCAAGGATAGTCTATTTATGTTAGTTCAGATATATTGGCCAGATAACAACAATTATACCTATATTAAGTTAAATAGTTTCTTTTCGATATTCATAAAAGTATAGTTCTTTGTGTGTTGCCTCTAGAGTGCCCTTCGTCACTATTCACACCTTCACATCTACAACCGCACATTTAGCTGGACCGCACCAAGCCAGTCTAGTGGTCACCTCTATATCAGGTATGTACAGAATATATATGTCTCGATTTGATGGCTCTATTTTCCAAAGAATTCGTTGAGGTATTGCAATACCCTCTTTGAGGTGGTCATTGCGGTTTCGATTGTTGCATTGTCCGAAGATATTAATGTTTGTCATAGTTTAGATATCATAAGCGATGCTCAGTGAACTATCGTTACACAACAGATCCATGGAAACGTGAAAAGCGTATGGAAAACAATCTTACGGTTATATATGGTGATGCATTATTTTTTCTTATTGTAAGGCTTATAGTCATTATGCCTCTCCCATTAATGGGAAGACATATTGTTTTGCCCTTTAAGTCAGTCAGTCAGTCGGTCGGTCAGTCGATCGGTCAGTTAGACAGCTGGTGCTTATTTATTTCGAGGTCACGGTGACATTTGAGGTAAAAAACACGTTTTTTATTCAATAAATTGGGAACGTTTCCGTCCAGGAACTTCATTCTTGGTATGACCCCTTTTTAATTTGAGACCAGAAGGTCAAAGATAAAGGTCGCTTTGACGTTCGGGAAAAAAACGGTTTCCGTTTAATAACTGAAGATTCTTTGGGTCCAGGAATTCAATCCTTGAAATGCAAGTTGGTCATGAAGGGAATGATTACTATTGTTTTTGAGATAAGTAGGTCAAAGGTCAAGGTCGCGGAGACATTGAGACGAAAAAACTTCAGAACACCTGTTCTCAGGAACTTCATACTTGGTTTGCTAGTTGGTCATGACAAGAAGATGGTCAGTAATTGACCACTATTGATATAAGATAAGAAGGTCAAGGTTGGGATGAGCTTTTTCTATAATTTAAGAACGCTTGCACGAAGGTTGCGGTGACATTGAGCTGAAAAGGTGTCCGATGTCCATGCCATTATTGATTATTTCTCAGTAACGACAATACAACAGGGGAGATAAGCGCGTTTTAAAAAGAATGCAATTTGTAGTTATGATTGATCTCGCCTATATTTAAGCAGAGTTTCTTTCTTACAATTAGCATTATGGTTTGTTTAATCCAAACGTTATGTTTTTTACTAGATGTAAACATATCAAAACGATTTAATACCATTTTCAGGGCGACCATTGCTCGAAATCAGGAAAAATTTTGGACGAATGTGTACTCGGAATATATTCTTGACGAGAGTATCAGTGCTTCAGCGAACCTTACCCATGATTGCCCAACAGCCGGCGCCGTGGGGGTAGCAGTCTCCAATATTCTAGCTGGGTTCACCGTTGTTCTCACCCTTATTCTGCTATAACTTACCTTACATGTTTAATGCACAACTATCACTTTTGTGTGCATGTTTCAACTTTTCATTTCAGAGTTGATGACGATTATTCGAAATATTTTCCCATCTCATGTACTACAATTATTCTGCCATCGTTCAAAATTGCCTCCATCATTTAACTCAATAGATAATTTTCTGTTTACTGTTAGAGTTAGTTTATGATACACTCTTGTAAAGAATTAAAGATATCATATATCACCATCGTATTTGTTTGATATAATTGACACGTCCATGCTTATCAAAATAAAATTAAACAGTTTATTATCATTTGCATGTGTTTTTAATTTTCAAAACTCTTGCTGTGCTGTCGTTTGAATACAATGTGTCTGTGTTGTGAGATTTATATTAATGGGAAAATGACATATACATGTACCATGAATGTGCTACATTTTAGCTCTGCATTTCACCTTGCGGAGTCTGTTTTATCTAAATCTAACTGACCATGCTGGGTACATGCAAATCTGACCATGCTGGGTACATGCAAATCTGACCATGCTGGGTACATGCAAATCTGACCATGCTGGGTACATGCAAATCGAACCAAGAAACCCGACGAAAGGATAATTTCATTCGGATATATGCATTGTTACTGGTAGTGTTACTACAGCAGACCAATGGTTTGGATAGAAACATGAATTGATTAACGATAAACAGCATAATATTGTATATTTAAGCTAAATCGGCATTTTCTTTGTTAACTAATAGTTAAACGTGAATTGTCAAACGATAATATTTTTATTACTTTCCATTTGCAAATTTTGTATTATATATGGGTAGATGTTGTGGTCCGCACGTTTCCAAAGGACCTCCTACAAGTGCCTCGCATAACAACATCACATCTCACTCCGGCCAGTGTTTCGCTCTTTGTTTTGTTGGGGAAACATAGATGTTTTTGTTTATTTCGTTATCTAATCAGCTGCAGACGGTGCATTTTGCGGAAGCTTCTTACAAATGAAAAGTACCATTTAATGAAAACAAAATTTACGCGAGTGTTCTCCCTTAGAAAATAGGAGGTAAACTAAGGGGTCTTGCGTCTTTGAAGAGTATTCAAATTATAGCAACGGGAAATTCATAGGAATCCTTCACATCCTAAGTTGAGATTCACGAACTACTTCTAGGAACGTTTATAACAAGAAGTTAACTAATATTTATTTAACAGTTAGTGCTTAACGATTCCTTTTCAAATCTATTAAAACGACAAGAGCCTTGTTGGATGGTTATAGTACCGAGTCAGTTGCAGCTATATACTGATATGGAAATGTGCATATGTGTACTATTTTGTTTGATTCTCTTGTACTTGTTAACATATACTTAATGTATAACTTATTTATATTGTGATTAATTCAAAGAAATACTTGTATGTGTACGAGTATGCGTGATATAGTATAAATGAATGTTTCTTATGAATTAGAAAATATAGTTCTTTATTTCTCAAGTGGCCATTTGATAGAAATTTAATTAACCAACGCATATAATGTATGCTTTATATGACAAACTATTCTCATAGTTTATATGTACTAGCAAGTTAGATTTTAAGTCAAATTCACGACTTTCCGATACACATGTTGGGTATCAAAATGAAACATGTATCTGCCGCCATGCCATGTATGTCTATTGTATACACCTAATTTTCCATACATTATGGTATGAAAGAATAAACGCTGTTTGACTTTACTTGACTTGACTTTAAATTTCAGCGTCTTAATTGACGTAAAACATTGCGTAAGTTAACTGAACTGAAAGTGTTAATCTAAGAATCAAGCTGACTGTCCTACGTTTATGTACAGTCACATCGTGTATTTGCAAATAAATCTAGAGCTACCATTACCAAATGGAAAAAGGAACAGTTCAATACGATAAGACTTAATGTATTTCCTAAAACGAACCGTACATATATGAAAGTGTTGCATGTGTAACGTGCGACGTCAAACAAGGCTAACAGATCCCTTCAGAGAAAAGCATTCTCGACCCTGAATGGTTCACTCAATCCACATAGAGCCCGGGCTTTGCCAATTTGCATATTATCAACCAAGTAAACATACGAACTATGAACGTACTTCCGCCTTTAACGGAATATTATACTATGAGCGCACATACGCCGCCTACAGCGGACCGTTACATTACTTGTCCCTCCGAGAAGACTCGTCCCGAGTCTTGGTCTTGGTAACTCGTGGGTAAGGCAACTCCGATACTGCAGTTGTCAACATTTCAACGCTGCCACTATTTGAAACGTGCGACGTCAAATAAGGCCAACAGATCCCTTCAGAGAAAAGCATGATCGACCCCGAAGGGTCCACTTGACTTTATATACAGTAAATTCTCAATCTACACAGAGCCCGGTCTTTGCTAATTTGCATATTACCAACCAAGTAAACATACGCACTATGAACGTACTTCCGCCTTTAACGTAATATTATACTATGAACGCACATACGCCGCCTACAGCGGACCGTTACATTACTTTTCCCTCCGAGAAGACTCGTCCAGAGTCTTGGTCTGGGTAACACGTAGGTAAGGCAACTCCGATTCTGCAGTTGTCAACATTTCAACGCTGCCACCATTTGTAACGTGCGACGTCAAATAAGACCAACAGATCCCTTCAGAGAAAAGCATGCTCGACCCTGAAGGGTACTGGGGTGCGTTTCAGAGACGATCGTTAGCTGATTTTGGTAGTACGACCAAAATTACCGATCGGCACCGTTTCAGAGACACAACGTGCACCTGCTTTATCGTTAATTTTGCTCATAAACGTACGACCGGTAAGAGGCACTCGTTAGCTTAACGATCAAGATGGCGGATGAAGATTTTCTCCATATTGAAGTATACTTTTACTTTTTATCAACATTTGAGAGTTTAATATTGCGTGTAGCATTTTCGCTGGTATAGAATTTTCAAACTATGTCTAAATATAGCTGAAAACAGTATGAAAACGTTCTATTTCCGCCGTTCTGTCAAAAAAGGATTTTTACTGTAGAAGATGCAGCGCCGTAGCCACACTGAGGCACACTGAGGCAGCTGCCTCGGTTAAAAATTGGAGAGCAAAAAAACAACAAAAAAAAACAACAAAAAACTTATACAATGAAAACTAATAAGATCGACCTCGGAATTCTTGAAACGACTACAATGTTACATTTAATTATGAAAAATGCCGTAGCAACAGACACTGAGCCAAATCGAGGCACCTTCTTTGCTATCATTTAGTACTGCCGGGACTCTGTATAATGTATCAAACCCTACAGCAATGCCTTTTTGCTCGCGCATTGGACAGACTATACAGAATGGCACTCCAAAATAAGTTATAGTTATAACAGCCTAGTTATAACAGCCTAGTTATAACAGCTAACAGCCTAGTTATAACAGCCTAGTTATAACAGCTAACAGCCTAGTTATAACAGCCTAGTTATAACAGCTAACAGTCTAGTTATAACAGCTAACAGCCTAGTTATACCAGCCTAGTTATAACAGCCTAGTTATAACAGCTAACAGCCTAGTTATAACAGCCTAGTTATAACAGCTAACAGCCTAGTTATAACAGCCTAGTTATAACAGCTAACAGCCTAGTTATAACAGCCTAGTTATAACAGCCTAGTTATAACAGCTAACAGCCTAGTTATAACAGCCTAGTTATAACAGCTAACAGCCTAGTTATAACAGCCTAGTTATAACAGCTAACAGCCTAGTTATAACAGCCTAGTTATAACAGCTAACAGCCTAGTTATAACAGCCTAGTTATAACAGCTAACAGCCTAGTTATAACAGCCTTGTTATAACAGCCTAGTTATAACAGCCTAAACAATATATACCAACGAATTATTGCATGTTCCATTTTATACATGCTTAAATCTCTGCTATATGTATCAAATATATAAACATTTAATGAAATTTAATGGAATGAAAAGCTCCGGTTGCTAAGTGTAGAGCACGCTTGATTAACTCACAGGTAACGCGTGTTATAAAATAAACAAACACAGACATGTCCACATGGACATAATTTATTATTAAACTTTCAGCAGGGGAAATTTCTCTCAGAGTGAGATGGTTAAAAGTCCAAAACCGCGGGAACGGAAATAATAATTTCTTCATGAACTGGATAAGCATATACATGTATGATGAAAACTTTCCAAATTTAATATTGCGCAGTTACACGCTGCAGCCAATTACAATGGGACATAGTCGTAACTCTTGTCGAGGAATAGGGTTTGATGGTGCATCGACAATGAGTGGCCAAGTAACTGGCGTTCAGGATCGGATTACTGACCTTAATCTTTATGCTTAATATGTCATGCATTATAGAAATCGTTGTCTAAATTAAGTAGTAGTCTCATCATACACACAGGTTCCATCAATTTACAATTTTATGAACACATTTCAACAACTTACTTTTTTCACAACTCCGCAAAATCACATGCCATATAAAAGCGCAGTGTCTGACCTTTGGGCCGACTCACCACAGAATGAGGAGGAAACGAATATGTCGTATTTCATTGGACTTTAAAGGACAGACTCTCCCTATTTTCTCGATTACGAGATGGTTCATAAAGGATTCCATTAGAACCCTGTCCATTATGAACACATTTTCATCCATTAAAGATACTGTGAACGAACAAGATGCGGCAAGTTATTTGAAGTCATTATAAGAAGGATTTCAAAGTGTGACGGAAACGACTCCCAAACCATTGATCCAATCTGTAAGTTAATTTTAAGATTACCTGTTACCAGGTTAGTCGCTTGGCTGAATCGTTTGGCTTTTATATATGTTCATTAAAACATTCAAATATAATGCACATATACTCTACGATTGTGATTTCGGATTTCGAAGTATTTTTTTTATTCAGAAAACAAAATTAAATGTTACATTTATAGCGTATCTTGAATCCGTGTTTGCTTACTTTATCACTAAACCCCCCTTTTTCTGCCGAGCTCGTCTCTTGGTCCTGATACCAATAATAAATATATGAAAATCTTTCCTTTACGCTTGCTCATTAAAAATGTATATAAAGTGCCAACAATACGAAGTTTTCGGTAGTTTTACATGGCCGACGTATCGTCAATGGCAAACTAAAAGAAGTCCTAGAAACAAGATAGGAGGGAGCATGCTCCTTGACCCCTCTGTACTGCCTCGGTTTAAATGAGCCTCTGGCTACGGCACTGAGATGTAAGCTTTTTGTTATATCTATGTAATATGCGGCTGGGTTTTAATTCGTATAAATAAATGCCTGTACATATTTTGTTGTAATATTACCGGCCTTTGTGGCATGTAGTCAGTGAATTATTAAACAGTGTTACCATTTTATCATGTCATGATATAACATAATTATTTTTCTTATTTTTACACATCTAAAACTGATGCTAAATATGTAAATATACTGTAGAGTAATGTAAACAACACTGTCACAACAAACAAGTTGATTATTGGCTACTTTAATACCATGGACACTATCAGGTGACAATGTAATCATTTTAGTTCACCTTTACTTGTAATTGAAACTTGTTCTAGTAAGGTATCCTATGGTTTATGTAGAACTTTGTAGTATATGTACATATGTGAGTTTTCAACTGACAAAGGTTAAGTCTTGTCTTTTTCAGTCATACCATGTGATGCCAAGTGTACAATAAAAACTGAAATGAAAATTGCCAACAGAAGTGTCATGGTCTTGGTGGTAAATGCTGTGTTCTTCATTGACCTCTGTTTAAAAATGGTATGGAAAGGGTATTAAATTTTAATGTTGGTTTTATGAATAATAATGGAGGTATATTCAACATTTGAACACATTGTCATAAGGACTTATGACAGTTATGTAGAAACTAAACTGCAAAACCATATTATGTATCTGCAGTTAATGCACAGGCTATATACAGATGCTTATTGATATTCTATGTTTTCATTTTTTAGTGTTTTTACTTGTTAAATATTTGTTTTAGTTAATTATTTCAGGCTGGTGATAGAAAACTATCAGGAATGCTTAAAGCTGGCAATGGAGGGAAATGTAAAAGTAGGTAGGAAATGATAAAATGCAATAGGATATTAACCAATGTTATGAATAATATAATAAGATGAATTTTATATTGATACAATGTTGGGCATCTTACTTTGAGCAGTTAACTGGTTTAACATACTTGTTATTTAACTTATATGAACATTAAACAAGAAATAAAATGTAGCCAGAATGGTGTTTTTCATGTTTTCTTAAAAACCCTAATTATTTTATTTTTTTAAAAGACAATAATTTTCATAAAATATGCAAACTATTTCAGTTGAAATATGGGAATGTAAATTGTTGTGTTACTTGTAGTCTAACCATTAAAAGGAGTTTTCAAAAATGTATTATATTGTGCTGTATTAATCAATATTTTATAACTTTTAGTCTTTTTCAGGACACTGAGAAATCACAAGGTTTCAAACATCTAGAATATGCTCACAGTCAGTCTTCCAGATACTTACCTTAAAGGTTCCAGTGTGTTTTAGGAGACTTTGTCAGAACAGTACTTTATACCTACATACACTGGAGATACCAGACCAAGTAGATAATTACAGATATATTGACACAGAATCTGAAATTAATTGCATATCCCAACACAACATAGAACTTTAAAATGTTAAATAGGCGATGAGGCATTTGTGTAACCTTCATTATTCAAAATGAAATTTCTTATATTTATTTTAAGTTTGACTTTGCATTTAAAAGCCATTAGCATTAGATTTTTCTAATATATATATATATATATTTATACAAATTCAACTGTGATGTTTATCCAGTGGTACATGTTTGTGAATTATATAGGATTATCTTAATGATACATTTATTCAAACTTATGAATATATAGAAAACACACACTACCATGGCTGATCATGTAAACATTCATACTATCTTTTTATAGAAATTAAGTGAATCTTTCGATATTTCTGAATACATTTATTTTTTACTTTGACTGGCTTATTTATAAACACAGAATGCTACATAAAGTGTATACTCCAGTGTATATCATAACATGATTGAAATAGATAATAGATAATGTTTGCATGAAACTCTGAACACTTAACCACTATGGCAATCTGCACTAGTTAAGATACTTTTTGTTGAATAATGTGTTTTGATGAGACGAGCTTGTAAAATAGCTGTATTTCTTTTAGTAATTTTGTGTATTTGAAGCATGTCTGCAAATGTAGATTTTATCATGTATTTTGAATGGATCTGAAATACTGTTTATTTAACTGTTATTACAACGATTGACACAATAAAGATGGATTTATGAATTGTCTTCATACAAAAAATCCAACCAGTCAATGTATTTTCGAACTGTTTCCCAATACAATAACTCTTAGTCAGAGTTTTGGTGCGTATGAACTTTACTCGTTATCTGAACTAAGGCCGGTTGTTGATGATTGGAATCAGTCATCATCATCATCATCATCATCATCATCATCATCATCCACCGCACCAACCCAAACCACCTACACCACCAACTTCACACCTTCATCATCATCCACATCATCAATCATCAGCAACATCTACGCATCATCATCTTGTCATGAGCATTGTCGTCATCGTCACATCATAATTAGTATCATTGCCGTCGTCGCATCATCATTATTATTATCATCATCTAAGTCGTCGTCGTCGCATTATCACTATCGCTGTCATCGCATCATGATTATAGTGTCGTTGTCGCATTATTATTATTAAATTGTCATTGCCGTTGTCGTCGCATCAGCGTGACTATCATCATCAGCATCATGCTGCATGTTTGCATTTACTTTACACAACATTCATAATACGCATACTATAATATTTCACTTATCAAAGACGAATTTAAAGTAAAATCACTAGCCTGAAAAAAACAAAGTAATTTGTTGTTGTCCAGTTTTCATAATAATTACACAAATATTGAAATGAGCGTCGGAACCCGCCATTGCCTCCATCACAAAAAATCCCGGATGACGATGTATGTAACATAAATAGCAGATGGGTAATCAGAATAGAGACCACGAGTTTGTATCATTTGTGTCAATCATTATAAAAAGGAGAGTTTCATTAATTGATTCCCTTCAAGAGATTATCAGTGTTATTATTATTATTATTATTATTATTATTATTATTATTATTATTAAAAAAGACAGGTGCGCTCATCAGGTCAAAGTGACGTAACGTCATTTCACTTCAGACTGGGTCACTCGCTTTAAAGCTGTGCTTTATCGTTATTTTTTACGTACGACCGGAGAGTTTAAGAGACGTTTCTGAAACGCCTTTATGATTGTCGTTAAGTTGGTCGTTATAACGATCGTAAATTTACGATAATGGCAGATCGTAAAATCTATCTGAAACGCACCCCTGGTCTTTATATACAGTAAAATACATAGCCCGAGCTTTGCTAATTTGCATATTAACAACCATGTAAACATACGTACTATGAACGTACTTCCGTCTTTAACGGAATGTTATACTATGAACGCACATTCGCCGCCTGCAGCGGACCGTTACACATGTTTTCATTATTTTGCCAAAGGTCAGCGAACGTTGCAATACAATGAAATAAATTGAGGTAGGTGGCAGTGTCAGATGACAAACAAGAAACGACATATATATGTAGGATATAAGAACATTCTTTATGGATCAAACATACATTCTCAAACACGCAATGAAACAGCAAAAAAATAAAAGAGCATATTGTGAACAGCAAACGGGACAGCATCAGGATGCCTTTTAAAAGTTGGAGAGTTCTTTGTGATTCTCGAGATTTTTTATCACTTTCGAAGAAGATCTTTGATGAAAATGTCATTGAAAAATAAAATACGAAAGCAGATGTGTAACTTTAAAGGTGCAGTCAAGGCATACGCGAATTGTCTCCCTTAAACGATCTAAAATATCATCTGGGTTGCATTCTTTCCTTCTCCGAAAAATGACGTCCCATGCTTCAATCTACGATCCCCTTTTCTATATACACATATATTATCGCTATACTACTCATTATTTACCTCGGTCTATAGTACTGAACAAATCATACTTCAACATCCTTAAAACAATTATTACCTTAATTAACATCAGCAGTTTCAATTTTCTAGTGATGCAAACAAATCTGACAAGATCCATAGCATAGCAGAATTAACAACAAAGTATAATAATAATATACTGGTACAGATGTCATCTGGCATAGTAAGTTTACATAATATATTCAAAATAGCAAAATGAAACTTATATACTTGAAGGAAAAAAAATCATGTCGGGAGAGACAACATGTATTCGATTCAATTTGTATTAGTTAAAAGCACGTCAGTCATATACTAAATGGCGTCTTATTTCAAAGGCCTTAAAAGTAAATGTGGCAAGATTTTTTAATTTGACTGAACTTTCACTATTTATCAATTGCATAAACTTGAAGAAACTTCATATAAACTTAGGCGAAAATGTTTGAAAGGCGCGAGTTCCTGTACATCCTTTAATGCACCATTTCAGCATTTAATAAACATGATATCAATCCATACATAAAGATGACACGTTCTGAAAATAGAAAAGATTAATAATGTTTAGTTCAGGACATTATGCCTATTCTTATACTATTAAAGAAATCTTATAACATGTCTGTTGCATATGGTATTACACATAAACGTCAAGTAATTGTCTAGTGGCGTTAAAAATATAAAATACATACAATGACATAACAATACACATATACAATACACACACACTTAATCACAGTTCACATTAATCACCTACCAAGTCTAAGGGACTGAACTCCTTGTTCTTTCACTCTCAACTTCTCCATGAACGCTGTTAACTCTGGTGATGACTGAAAACCCAAAACCATGAATGCAACATTAAATTTAAAGAACAATTAGTAAAGTATGCTATTATTGCAACCAATCCCCAAAAGTCTCAAACCACGAAAATGCAAATTTCATTCCCGTAAATCAACCAAATGCATCTTTACATCTTGCAAACACCAATACAATAGTTAAAACAACAAGTGCAAACAATGATGACCATATTATTTTCCTAAACTTCGACCATATAAAAGAAAAGCTTCCACTCACACTGTCGTCAGGGATAACAAAATCCTTTGCACACAGATCACTTGACCAATAGCATCACTTGATATGTATATAATTGAACTGATCATGGTCTAAGGGAAGTAATTTGACAGGTGCAGTCAAGGCCTGCATGCATTGTCTCCCTTAAACTAAATAAAATATTGCATTGGCTACATAAATTGGTCTCCAAATAAAAGGTCGACTTAAGGTATTTATATAGAGCTTCTTCCATTACCATGAGTGTTTTTGTTTGCTAAAGCCACAAACACACGAAAGCCACGATAATTTCTTGTTTGGAATTTGTCAGGAAAATCGATCCGCGACCGTTCGCCAACTTTGTGTTGTAACCAGCAAAGGTTTATAGATTAAATTATTATACTCTCATACCCAGTGCCTAGAATGTCCTAAAATTATTATTTATAGCTATATTATGTCCTAGAATGCTTACTTATAACTATATCATGTCCTAGAATGATTACTGATTACTTATGACTATATTATGTCCTAGAACTATTACTTATAACTATATTATGTCCTAGAACGATTACTTATGACTATATTATGTCCTAGAACGATTACTTATGACTATATTATGTCCTAGAACGATTACTTATGACTATATTATGTCCTAGAACGATTACTTATGACTATATTATGTCCTAGAACGATTACTTATGACTATATTATGTCCTAGAACGATTACTTATGACTATATTATGTCCTAGAACGATTACTTATGACTATATTATGTCCTAGAACGATTACTTATGACTATATTATGTCCTAGAACGATTACTTATGACTATATTATGTCCTAGAACGATTACTTATAACTATATTATGTCCTAGAACGATTACTTATGACGATATTATGTCCTAGAATGATTACTTATGACTATATTATGTCCTAGAATGAGTACTTATAACTATGTAATGTCCTAGAACTATTACTTATAACTATATTATGTCCTTATTCATTTAACCAAATTTGAGAAACAAAACTTTCTTTGAATGTTTTTGATTATATAACCGCGAATAATTTTTTAAGTTTTAATTCTTAACTAGAAGCGCAGCAATGCGTCGAAACCAGGTTTTTGTAATGGGCAATCAGAAATTATAGCCAATTAATTTGTTGTATGACTTTATCTTTACTTTTATCAAAAAGAGACGTAACTGAAAATTACTGTTGGCGGAAACCATTTTTCTATTTCTAGTTATAGTGACCTTGACCTTAGCCCCTCCCAACTCAAAAGCAATTCCAAGCTAGCTCTTCACATAAGCTACCTACACACTAAGTTTCATTAATATCTATCAATGCTAACTTATGTTATTGGGCAGAAACCATTTTTCTATTTTTGGTAACAGGCGACCTTGACCTTAGCCTCCCCCTCAAAAGCAATCCCAAGCTAGCTCTGTACATAAGCTACCTACACACCAAGTTTCATCAATATCTGTCAATGCTAATTAAAGTTATTGGGCAGAAACCATTTTTCTATTTTAAGTAACAGAGACCTTGACCATTTTTCTATTTTAAGTAATAGTGACCTTGACCTTAGCCCCTCCCAACTCAAAAGCAATCCCAAGCTAGCTCTTTCCATAAGCAACTTACACACCAAGTTTCATCAATATCGGTCAATGCTAACTAAAGTTATTGGGCAGAAACCATTTTTCTATTTTAAGTAACAGTGACCTTGACCTTAGCCCCACACCCCTCAAAAGCAATCCCAAGCTAGCTCTTCACATAAGCTACCTACACACCAACTTTCGTCAATAACTATCAATTCTAACTAAAGTTATTGGGCAGAAACCATTTTTCTATTTTTAGTAACAGGCTACCTTGACCTTAGCCCGACCCCCCTCAAAAGCAATCCCAAGCTAGCTCTTCACATAAGCTACCTACACACCAAGTTTCATAAATATCTGTCAATGCTAATTAAAGTTATTGGGCAGAAACCATTTTTCTATTTTAAGTAACAGAGACCTTGACCATTTTTCTATTTTAAGTAATAGTGACCTTGACCTTAGCCCCTCCCCACTCAAAAGCAATCCCAAGCTAGCTCTTCACATAAGCTACCTACACACCAAGTTTCATCAATATCTGTCAATGCTAATTAAAGTTACTGGGCAGAAACCATTTTTCTATTTTAAGTAACAGAGACCTTGACCATTTTTCTATTTTAAGTAATAGTGACCTTGACCTTAGCCCCTCCCCACTCAAAAGCAATCCCAAGCTAGCTCTTCACAAAAGCAACTTACACACCAAGTTTCGTCAATATCTATCAATGCTAACTAAAGTGATTGGGCAGAAACCATTTTCTATTTTTAGTAACAGTGACCTTGACCTTAGCCCCAAACCCCTCAAAAGCAATCCCAAGCTAGCTCTTCAAATAAGCTACCTACACACCAAGTTTCATCAATATCTGTCAATGCTAATTAAAGTTATTGGGCAGAAACCATTTTTCTATTTTAAGTAACAGAGACCTTGACCATTTTTCTATTTTAAGTAATAGTGACCTTGACCTTAGCCCCTCCCCACTCAAAAGCAATCCCAAGCTAGCTCTTCACAAAAGCAACTAACACACCAAGTTTCGTCAATATCTATCAATGCTAACTAAAGTTATTGGGCAGAAACCATTTTCTATTTTTAGTAACAGTGACCTTGACCTTAGCCCCACACCCCTCAAAAGCAATCCCAAGTTAGCTCTTCCCATAAGCTACTTACACACCAGGTTTCATCAATATCTACCAATGGTAACTAAAGTTATTGAACAGAAACCAATGTTTGACGCCCGGCCGCCCGCCCAACGACAACCTCATTCTAATAACCCGGTTTTCGTTGAAAACCTGGTTAAAACAGTTAATTTGACATCAACATATGCGGGACAACAATCAAGTGAAACTGAACAGAGTCAATCAATCGGACCCGACATTCACATCTAGTATCCAGAAGAGTATATGACAAATCATCACTTTCACTGACAAGGCGGCTGCTGTATACTCTCACATTTTATTTTATTTTGTAGATAAAATACAATTGATATGTAGCATTAACACTCATTTCGTCTTCTTGCATCAGCTCGTAAACATTAACAGTTGGAATCATGTAAAAGAACGATATCTGCGTTTACTTTTTATTAGTGCAACAACGTTGATAAAAGCAAACATATACACTATTTGAACGTATGAGCGTGATAATAGGTTGTAAATGCGAGACTGGTGCATATATGTTCCTTCGTTTGCAAAACAAAAAAGTTAATTACGTATTAATCTCAGCTTTTGTATATAACGCAAGGCGAAGTCATAATGATTATGTTCCTTGCGTTTCATTTCAATTCATCATTTCCATTTTAAAGGTCCATATCCATAGAAGCGTCATTGAAACCAAAAAAAACAACAGCATTTTCGTTTGATAAAAACCAAGCAAACCTCCGGCGTCTTTTTTTAATATAAAAACATAATTGGTTTGCAGGTATTCAATGTTTTCACCAATCAACTGTGCAAATCCTTTTCTTTGAGATTCTAACTTTTTGAAAGTATGGCTGATTACATGTATCTCATTTCAAGTAAATTTACAACAAAGCACTGTGTTTGCAAATGACATACAACATTACTAAAACTGACTTTGAGCGGGGTTGATGTATTGGTCCTTCAAAATAGGTAAAAGTAAATTTAAAACTACGCTACACATATTTGAGAAAATCACATCAGACCGGAGCATTATACATTCTTTAAAATTTGCTTTGCATGTAGATTATTTGTCTGTTATACAGAGAACATCATTGGCGTTCGATGTATTCTCTTCAAATGGATCATGTTGATACAGTGTCATTCGAACAGTCATTAGTTATTTCACGCCTCTGAATGACACAAAGCTTTTGGTCCAGGACTGGTCATGCGGTGACCCCCATAGTGTTCCATATTGGCTCACCAATCTTTATATCATCAAAATGGCGTCTATTTTCCGATTTCGATGAATACATGAAACATTTCCAATATATTATACAATGTAAACAAGTTGTATTTACGGGGCACAGAAGGCCATATTCAGGATCATAGCTTCGCTCTCACCCGATATGGTTTCCTTTGCCCCGTATATCCCATTTCGGGTCAACTACTAACCCCGCAACTTTTTATAATGTACACCTATACAAAATAATATTGAAGAAGAGTGACAATGAGTTATATCTCTTCCATTGACAGTTTGATGTTTGAAATCAGTTCAATCAATATAAAATATAATAATGTCAATAAAAAATTTCACACTGTAAAGAAGTGTACGTCACTATTACTGGTACGAACTCTGATGAAACACAAATAAGCTATTAAGATCATCGCGGTTCATTCATCAATTGGATTCATTTCAACGGGGGCAAAGTTGAATGATTCTTTTTTGGTTCTGAAATTGCAAAAATATTCATTGACACATTTAAGTTCCAACTCGCATGTAAATATGTACGTTCGGTGATTTCCACTAATACTTGTATAATGATAATGAGTTTCTTGTCAATAATTCAACTAGCAAATATGGTTATCCCGTCAAGACGCCGAGGAAAACCCGACACACAATCATGAAAAACAAACAGTGTTTCATCCATTTCAATAAATTGTCTATCTAAAAGTTTGCACTTACTTAAAGCGGACTATGAGCACAACCACCACAATACCAAAGACAATAATTGGCGTCAGAATTGCAGGTATCAACCAAGTCTTTTTATCTTCCCCGTCTACATTTATCTTTCTTTTGTCAGTTTCTTCAGTTTTTTCGGTTGTCTCAGTTTCCTCAGTTTTTTCGGTTGTCTCAGTTCCTTCGTTTTTTTCGGTTGTCTCAGTTCCTTCGTTTTTTTCGGTTGTCTCAGTTTCTTCAGTTTTTTCGGTTGCCTCAGTTTCTTCACAATCTGTTTTTGATCCATTATCCAAATAAGATTAATATGAATAATATAAATGAAATAAGAATGGCAAGCCGGTAGTATACAACAAACGAATACAGTGTTTCGAAATACAAGGAAAAGCTCTCAAAAAACACTAATCCGGAGACACACAACAAAGCAACAACGTCAGACTTCACATGCATCATACAATCTTTATTAATGAATAATTGATTCAGAGCGAAATCTATTTTTAAGATTATAACACTTTTAAGTTAAGCATTTTGACTAAATGTAACGAAAGAAAATATTCCAACCTGGTTGCCAAGATAAAATCTCATCAGGTTGTCCGGTACATCTGAGGCAGTCGATTGTCTCATTGTGTTGATAGCATTGACTATTGGTTACGCAAAACCCTGGCTGTATGAGGAAAACAAATATCGTTTTCATTTATCAATTTAGATTGTCGATGCTTGCTCAAGTTAAGTTATGGCAGTGAAAAGGTCCCTAACGCAAAAAACTAGTAGATGGGTTTACGTACATCCATGGATTCTGCAATTTTTCCAAAAATTCAGCACATTTTCTATGAATCTTTAGTCAATGATATGTTTTATCATATGCTGTCACAATAGCTTATTGATGTCAAATTACTTACTTTATTTGGGGGGGGGGGGGGTAAAATAAATGAAATGCAAATGATATGCCAACTAGAGTACTGTGTACATATTCATTGTATTTTCTATCTAGGTTTTCGTCAAAACCACAAATTAACGAGAGGATTCCAAATAGGGGTATGAATAGATTTCGTAAAATTGCTTAAATGGCGAAACATAGCTGGCGTCGATTGCCAATCACGACGTCAGGTGTTGATTCGGCATGATGTATCGACGAAATAATGACCCTACTATTAAATCTGATTAAATGATAGTACACACGAATCATATCATATTGTCCCAGAACATGTAAAAGTAACTGAAATTACCAAACTGTTAATTAAACTTAATTAGCCTATGTAAATTTATTTTTTAGTAATAATTTAACTAAACAATACCTTTCGTCGACAGAAAAGATCTCCTTTGACCTTTTCACATTCAACACAATCCGAGTCAAATAAAGCTAACGTGTCTTCTTCCGAAAATGTGACGCCATCGTTAGAAAGGGCTACTAAATATCCTGTTGCAATAACATCATTCGGCAAAAAAATGGTAGATCGTTTCACTCGGACCTCTGGGAGTTCACAAGAGGCTTCTAAGAAGGTTTCAAGCTCCGCTGGTACCACAACTTGCTCAAATACCGTAACATTTTTCGCATCTGTGGTAACCTAATGAGTTACAAATAAGTATGTTTCCAGTAACGGTTGAGCACTTATTGTTATACAAGGTTAATTTCTTTTAGAAAAGAAGAATTGTTTTTCAAATTAATTTAGCTTTACTCGAACGTCAGAACTGTTTTTTTTACAAGATATTCGATATAAACAACATACCACAAAAGGAGTCAAAATACACGTCAAGTTGCTCGTGTCAACTAGGTGTCTAGCAATGACGTAGACCCTTTTACAAGCCCTAACTTGTAAATCACAAATTCCTTCGTCAGGAATTCCAAGCATTTCCGGTGGTGAAGTTGAATCGACGGAGCAATCTTCGCCAATATAAGGCTTGTTGCACACACAAGTCCCTTCAAGAGAAAAAATATGTCAATTACATGCCTCACGTTTCTTACTGATCATTGAACGTGTTCGCTTTTTATGCATATAGAAACAGTTTAAGGTGCATTATATAAGCATTGAAATATGTTCGAATATATATATATATATTTTTTGTTACTTTAAGTATGTATTTTCTTATATCATATACTGTTTAATTGATTTTTTTTCACAAGTTTCGACTACAAGTTTACCATTTACACATACTCCTCGTTCGCTACACTCATTGGTGCAAACAACATTCTCAATTTCTTCCAGTATGACCGGACTGAACTCTTGTGTTACTGGCAATGTAACATTTTCTTCAGTTATATTTGAATACTCTACGCCGTTTATCTCAATTGTCACCCCTTCTAATGCCTCTGGAGGAGGAAGTTGTTCAGCTTTTACTTCGTGAACGCATTTTGTTTTGATAGATTCCAAATGTTGTGCTGTCCAATCCATAGAATTAGAAGCCTTTGAATGAAACATAAAAATAAATCGTATCATAAATTCAGAAATATTCTAAAATGAAATAGTTATTTTGTAAGTGTTTGGGATAATTTCGTTTTGACATTTAGCAAGAACATCAAAACATATATATTTATTTATTTTGTGTATGTTTACTTTGTTTTATCTCTAGGTTTGTATACAATCATCATTATGAAACTGTATGAACTCATAGACGAGCTACATGCATTTAGTAAATATGTCTTTGTATGCTTCTTTTTATTTGTATACAATTTCATACTGACTCCGATTGGGCGTATTTGTTTGGTTTTAGTAATGTTGATAAATCTTGGGACAAGAAAGATGATGGGCATATACACTAGTTTAAATTCAAGTGAACTCGTGTTAAGTTGTCCGTTTCCAGGAGGTTACCCGCAACCTTAAAATGATAAAGGTGTTTTGATGCATATGTAGTCTCTCTGTGGTGTTTGTTGCGTTTTGTGCATCACGTTCAGCGTCTGTTTGGACTTTACCTTGCGATTAAAGTCCGGTCAACTGTTTCATTGGGAGTGAAAGGCTACTGGCCAAAAAACATGACACAAAGCATCCATGCATGAGCAGCTGTGTCACTACACATATATGCATAAATAGCACACACACACACACACACACACACACACACACACACACACACACACACATATATATATATATATATATATATATATATATGAAATGATGATGCACAAAAGATATAAAATGTATATTGTTTTGTTTTTCATGTCTCATCAGAACAAATTCTTCGTATATTTTTCTTAATACTCGACATGCTTCTATAGTGTCAATTGTATAATAATATATCCAGTTTATAATAGTTGGATTATCTAGATGATCACAGTAAGATCTATTCTTAAACCTTTAAATAATTACTGAATACCGAGCTCTTATTAAAGATGCACTCGTACTCCCAAATAAAATTTACCACAATAAATTCAAATGTTTTGCTGTACCAGCAAAGATGAATAAGTGTCGAACAAAATGGTTCTTATAAAGGATACCGAATTTAGTTTTAAAGAAAGGTGCAGGAACCATGGTGTATCTACCTGAGACGGTAGTAGATCACAGTAAATATTTTAGCATTCACCAAACCTTTAATATGTTTGGGTTTTCAGCTTTTATATACACGGTTACAATCCTGTTATCAGTATTTAATATTTTCCATAAATGCATTATTTAGTAGGTAGATAAAGGTTTACCGCCCAAAATTTATGTTTTATGTTATACATGTGTATGTATTGATTTTGATTTTAATAAAGAAGGAATCAATTTTGTAACGTTATCAACAACATACTTACAATAGCATCCAGGACGCAGTCGCTGATGATCGAATCAAAGTTAAGGCTAGGGATATCCTTGCATTTTTGGAACGCCGTTGTATTTATGATTTTCATACAATCTTCAAACGCCGTAACATTATTGTATGGTTCATCAGCTGATCTCTGTAAACAGATGATGTAAATATTTTGTATGTTTTGCTAGCTACAAAAATTATACCAATGAAAACAACTGAAATTATATGTATTTTTAATAACGGATTAGCATCGTGGATTGGAAAAGTTTATCTTGTAAGGCGTAGAAATTGCTGGGTTCGTATTTGGTTTACCCGATCAATTCCGAAGCCGATCCAGATTAACGTTTTCCCATTAACGGGGTGGTTTCCTTTTATTGTAATTATCCTGTCACATATGTTCGAAATATCGAATTAAACATTTCAATCAAATATGGGGTTAAACAAGTATTCTCTTTAAGGAAGACCACTCACTGGGCAAGCGAAATCAATGCTTGATAGAGTTTTATATGGTTTTACTGCGTACTGTCTAGCTCTCTGAAATTACCATTGCCAAGTACCGTTTTTTCACTGTTTAAAATTAATGGAAACTACATAAAATGGATTTGACCGGATAAAGCTCACTTTATCGGATCTTTTTTGTGCAATGACCGAATATATTGAGCTACCATTATGGCTGGCGTTTGAGAAAGTAATAGCATACATATAATTTAATATTGTTTCTTTTTAACAAATCGTTTTTGGTCATTTACCTTTACCATGCTTCTTGGCCAATCTCTTTCCACTCTTGGACGTTTAGAAACAAATGCTGTTTTGACGCTTCGGTAAAAGTCCATTTCCATCTTGTGGTGAATGCTGCCGTCTCTTTTCCTTCGTTTTGAAATTGATGAACATCTGCTATTAGTGTTTGGCTTAAAATTACAAATCTTTGTGGTATCAGCAGAGCACGTAACAAACGGTGATGGTCCATTTCCACCAAATCTATCCTTACACGTGCATAGCTTTTGTTTCTCAGTCCATGCTGCTAATGTTTCGTCATTGCCTTCATTAAAAAGATCTTCATCCGAATTGACTCTGAATGACAAGATAACAAAACTTAACACAGTATAAGAATTCTCAAAGGATAAACCAAACTACAAAGAGACTCATTAGCCTTTCAGAGTGGGACAGAAAACAAATTAGTGCTTGTAAAATATGAAAAAAATGCTCTTTTCAATGATAAAACATCATTAAAGGCCCCCCAAAAAAGTTCAGTTGTTAAAATATTTTTAAAACTGTGAATATGCATTAATACCGCTATTGAAAATGTAATGAGTTTATGCTTGGATTAGCAAAATAGTGTTTAAAAGAGTATCCGGCAGTTACTTATTTGTGTTTGTTCATAGGAAAAAAAGACTAAATTTCAATGAAATCGTTGCCGACATTATTTTAGCGAGTCCCTTTAATCCATACTGTATAAAGCCAGAGTTCTTGTATATTTCCGTATAATTGAGTAGGAAACGTGTTGCTTTTATTCAGACCCAAATAATGCGTAGAAATGGTATGTGAATTCAAATTATTTCTTGAAGCGCTGCTAAATTACTTTTAGCTTGCTCGTGGCCGACATGGTGTTTGTTTATTTAGAAAAAATCAAGCAATTACATCCAACTTAGATTAGGATCTGAGGCTGTGGAACTCTTGCGATGCGCTCTGTCATTTTGCGTCGTTCCATCAAAATTTCCACAGAGTCCTTCGCTCAACATATGATCAGCAATAGAGGGATAAATTCTTACATTCAGCAAAACGTGTTGAAAGGAGATGACCACTTTTGTACCAGTTGGCATTATGATCTGCAAAAAATATCAGCCAGTTATCTTTTCTTCTTGGCAATACGCAAACATTTTTTTTGTATTTTGCAAAAAAAACACCTTTTTTTATTCTGTCAACTCTAAACTTACAAATGATGCGATTCTTTTAAAGAAAAGGAGAACACCCATGCAAGATGGCTTTGGCGTTTTGATCGTTTCATGCCATCAGAATATAAAAATAATCCAAAACAGTTCAAATTTTGGTAAGTTTGAACATTAAATATTTTACAACAACTGTGAGGAAAGTTATACTAACTTATAATAAGTTACTCTCGTGGCTATTTTTGGTTTGAGAAACAAAGACGTATTACAAATTATTGAGCATAATAGAAATGTTATAACAATAAAATAGTACAATAATTATGTGTAAAGTTGGAATTTTATTGGGCTTTTTGATGGAATGACTAATTTCATGTGATACAACTACTTCAACAGCGAAGCAGCCTAATTAAAGCCATGGCTATAAGTATTACAAGTAGGAAAAGAAATATGTGTAAACTGGTGTCTACGGTTTCTTTTCGCCATAATCTAAATATATTTTCTTGTAATCTAGTATTTGGTTTCGGTGATATTTGAATAAAGAATACAACTCATACTATTGCTGATACAGACTCAATCAATCCAATTAAAGAACACAGTCTTAATGAAACCAAGACTGATGTTTTCACAATTTTTCGTAATTATGATTGCACTTGGCAACATGAACTTAATCATTTGAATCATTCAAAAATATGATAAGTGTACATCAAGTTAGATTGTATCTAGTCTCGTCCAAGCTAAATTGAAGGAAATACAAAAACTCATAGACTGTCCATAACGACGGATAATGGATAATGATTTGAACAGTCACGATGTCGCTAAATACGTATAAAATCATAGTTCATATGTACCTCACTATTCGAGCCCGGTAATTTGACAAGTTTAGTAAATATAACTTTGTCCTTGCACTCCCTGAATCTTCCAGAATCCGGTTGCCCGTCGCACATATCAACTACGTAGACGTCCCTGCCAGCCCTGACGGCAACACCACAGTTACAGAATGGTCCTGAATGACCCCAACACCGTTTAGTTTTAATTTGAACCTGAAGTGAAATGGAATAACATACATTATATGCCTTGAAGTAGCATGCAAACATCAAAATGTCTAATTTCTTTAGCGAATAATAGCTTAATTCTTGAAATGGAATAACATACATTATATGCCTTGAAGTAGCATGCAAACATCAAAATGTCTAATTTCTTTCGCGAATAATAGCTTAATTCTTGATTGAATATATTATATTTATTCTTATATTTTATCTAGTGGCTTTTAACATCCACCGAAATCGAAAAGCAACACGATTCTTAATTCTCCGAATGAACAAGGAACCGACTTATTTCCCATCAACGAGGAACCGAATTGTTGCCCATAATACATCAACAGTCACGGAACTTACCTCTTGGGGTCTTTCTGTATGTCTGTAAAAGATGAACGTGCCAGGATTTTGATTTTCATAACGTCTGCAAAAAGTTGAATATGTTTATAAGTGTGATGTAAAACAAAGTGAAAGCGACATATGCACACTACTGTATGACATGATAGAACCTTTGTATGGCACATAACAATTTCAAACGAAGCCAAATTACCGAACAATTTGTGTTATAAAAATGATAGGGTTTATTTTTAAATCTTCGACTTTTGTCCCTGTTTATTTAATTGTGTTTTTATACATTTACAAGTGGTTCATATTTGAGCTGACTCGAAAATCATTAAAGGCGTTGCAAAGCGTGTTCGTCATGAGATTAGACTTTCAGTCCAAAAGTCAAAAACAATATATATAGAGAGATATACATACAATCCATCAAACGATTTCATGTGGGGGTCGTTGTACGAGTAGCAATCTTTGTCGGTCAGAAAAGTTCTGTCAGTATGAAGATGTACCTGAAATAAACCTCGTTTTGTATAGGAACGTACAAAAATGTTTCCTTCCTAACAAAATCCCCAATTCTTTTACATAAACGGCAGTGCATTAATATTTTTATACATTTCATGTAAGTATTTTTTATAAGGTTGTTACAAAAATTTGCTCAGCGGGACGTCATCAAATAATATGCGGATTCTCGCGAGATAATACGCGTGAAACCTTGAATCAGCCCGTATATTTTAACGCAAGAACGCTGATCGACACGGTATGTGGTCAATGGTCATACATGAAACTTAAATTGCACCCAATTTTACCTAGTGTTATTAATGCTTTCTGCCGGAAGTGTGCTATTACATGTATTAATTAGTTGCTGTTGTTTTAAATCAATACCCTGCTCATACAGGGCTTAAGATTTTGATATCTATCTTACCTTAATGGGCTCCAACGCGTAGTTGGCAAAGAACGGGTGAATCGGATAGGAATCGTGGGTCCGTAGGTATATATGCATTTCTTGACTTTCTTTTAATCTGTTTCCACCCTGTAGACATTCTACTGTAATGGGAGTTAGCTCGTCGACTTTATTGCTCATAAGTCTCGTTCCGCACTTATTACGGTCGCCTTCAAGTTGACCAATATCGGAAGTATGACACGTATCTATTCCCTTTTCTCTTGGAATAAAGACAATGATGTCCAGAAAACATGCGGAGTCGCCTCTGCAACCAAAAGGAACTGTGTGCCGCAGATATATCGTTGCAGTTTGTTGATCGTTAAGCGTTATATGTGACGTTTTGTTTACATGCTGCAATGCAAAGATTTATACTTGCAACGGTTTCTGAATATCCGTAACTTATAAACGCGACCAAAAGACATCATTATTCGGCAAGCTCACGGTTCGCTGGTCAACAATTTACACACTATCGAGAAAAGTCCTCGTAACTGAGTGATAACAAAGTGCGAGTATATACGATAAAAGGTGATAATCGCATTGCATTTGTTTCGTTGTGCAAAATAGACAAACTGTATGATATGTAGGACGCCACGGACCACGACCGTATGTTAATAAAATAATACTAGGGTTAACATATCATATACCGTATGTTTATGAAAACATTAAAGGGTAAAATAGGGTATGTTATAACATCATATAAAGTAAACATACCATCTACCGTATGTTATAGCATCATACTAAAGTAAACATACCATATACCGTATGTTATAGCATCATATGAGGGTCAACATACCATATACCGTATGTTATAGCATCATATGAGGGTCAACATACCATATACCGTATGTTATAGCATCATATGAGGGTCAACATATCAAATACCGTATGTTGTAGCAGCATATGAGGGTCAGCATACCATATACCGTATGTAATAACATCATATGAGGGTTAACATGCCATAGACTGTATGTTATAGCATCATATTAAAGTTAACACACCGTATACCGTATGATATAGCATAATATGCGGGTCAACATACCATACACTGTATGTTATAGCATTATATGAGTGTCAGCATACCTTATTCCGAATGTTATAGCATCATATTAAAGTTAACACACGGTATACCGTATGTTATAGCATCATATGAGGGTTAACATACCATACACCGTATGTAATAACATCATATGAGGGTCAACATACCATAAACCGTATGTTGTAGCATCATATGAGGGCCAGCATACCATATACCGTATGTTATAGCATCATATGAGGGTCACCATACCATACACCGTATGTAATAACATCATATGAGGGCCAGCATACCATATACCTTATGTTATAGCATCATATGAGGGTCAACATACCATATACCGTATGTAATAACATCATATGAGGGCCAGCATACCATATACCGTATGTTGTAGCATCATAGGAGGGTCAACATATCATATACCATATGTATTAGCATCATAGGAGGGTCAACATACCACATATCGTATGTTATAACATCATATGAGGGTCAACATATCATATACCGTATGTAATAACATCATATGAGGGTTAACATACCGTATATCGTATGTTATAACATCATATGAGGGTCAACATATCATATACCGTATGTAATAACATCATATGAGGGTTAACATACCGTATACCGTATGTAATAACATCATATGAGGGTTAACATACCGTATACCGTATGTAATAACATCATATGAGGGTTAACATACCGTATACCGTATGTAATAACATCATAGGAGGGTTAACATACCGTATACCGTATGCAATAACATCATAGGAGGGTTAACATACCGTTTACCGTATGTAATAACATCATATGAGGGTTAACATACCGTATACCGTATGTTATAACATCATAGGAGGGTTAACATACCGTATACCGTATGTTATAACATCAAAGGAGGGTTAACATACCGTATACCGTATGTTATAACATCATAGGAGGGTTAACATACCGTATACCGTATACCGTATGTTATAACATCATATGAGGGTTAACATACCACATATCGTATATTATAACATCATATGAGGGTTAACTTACCACATATAGTATGTTATAACATCATATGAGGGCTAACATACCACATATCGTATGTTATAACATCATATGAGGGTTAACATACCACATATCGTATGTTATAACATTATATGAGGGTTAACATACCATATACCGTATGTAATAGCATCATATTAAAGTTAACATACCGTAAACAGTTTGTTACTTAAAAAGTGTTTTGCACTGTGGAGGGCTCTTAATGATTTGTTTATCAGAAAGTGTATCTTTATTTTGGAGGCATCACATATTTGATAGTTTAAACCCCGTTTAACCAGATTCACACGTATTTTCCTTCAACGCCCTTCTCACATTAAAAAGTAATCAACATATGAAATGGGTTTACTAAATCGACCCTACATATGACTGTTATTGAGTTAACCGAGGCTACTGTTAACATATAATCAGTGTTGCATACATGGAATATTCATATGTAGTATATATTAATTAACTAAGTTTTCTTGATAGCTTTGTATTTTTCTTTCCTTTCACAAAGTGATGACTCGTATTTATTACATTTATTTGATATTGCAAAAGCTTACCTCGATTCCAATAAATTTGTTTGGACTTATTCTTGGGCCACTTTGATCTGATATCTTCGTGAGGCTTGCTGTTACTGAGCAAGCTATCTGAAAAATAAAATAATCCAACTATTCCAACTATTCCAACTATTCCAAATATTTCAACTATTCCAACTATTCCAAATATTCCAACTATTCCAACTATTCCAAATATTCCAACTATTCCAAATATTCCAACTATTCCAAATATTCCAACTATTCCAACTATTCCAAATATTCCAACTATTCCAACTATTCCAAATATTCCAACTATTCCAAATATTCCAACTATTCCAAATATTCCAAATAATCCAACTATTCCAACTATTCCAACTATTCCAACTATTCCAAATATTCCAACTATTCCAAATATTCCAACTATTCCAACTATTCCAAATATTCCAACTATTCCAACTATTCCAAATATTCCAACTATTCCAACTATTCCAACTATTCCAAATATTCCAACTATTCCAACTATTCCAAATATTCCAACTATTCCAAATATTCCAACTATTCCAACTATTCCAAATATTCCAACTATTCCAACTATTCCAACTATTCCAAATATTCCAAATATTCCAACTATTCCAAATATTCCAAATATTCCAACTATTCCAACCATTCCAAATATTCCAACTATTCCAAATATTCCAAATATTCCAACTATTCCAAATATTCCAACTATTCCAACTATTCCAAATATTCCAACTATTCCAACTATTCCAAATATTCCAACTATTCCAACTATTCCAAATATTCCAACTATTCCAAATATTCCAACTATTCCAAATATTCCAAATATTCCAACTATTCCAACTATTCCAAATATTCCAACTATTCCAACTATTCCAAATATTCCAAATATTCCAACTATTCCAAATATTCCAAATATTCTAAATATTCCAACTATTCCAACTATTCCAACTATTCTAAATATTCCAAATATTCCAACTATTCCAACTATTCCAAATATTCCAAATATTACAACTATTCCAACTATTCCAAATATTCTAAATATTCCAACTATTCCAAATATTTCAACTATTCCAACTATTCCAACTATTTTAACTATTTTAAGACACTAAGCCTGACAAACACTTCAATGAATTAGCAGGTTTACTTTGACTAAATCTTGATTATTGTCTGTAAGATCGATTCGTCTTATATTTGTCTAAATGTTTTCTTTCAAATTTAATAGAATAGAATATCAAAAACCAACAAACATCTAAAAAAGGTATGTAGGTATTAATAAAATCTATATTTTGTGAGACCCGAGATTCTGTACCAAACCGACCAATATCAGGGAAAATCATCATTGCAAAATATTTAAAATATAATATGTTCAAATTCTAACATGTTCACTCAAATGATTTTGTCATTTAGCAAAACATCCACATATCGATCAAAACAAAGTTCAGGGTCGGGAAGAAAAACTAGTGGAAACCAAGATTTTTTAAGCCTTATTGCAAATCTCGGAGCGTCTGAGGAAAATTAGCTATAGCTAAACTATATTGAAATGTTTCCACACTTGACGTAGTTTCTTAAAGTGTGCGTTGACTTTGCTATAACTTGAGTGATTGGACCGGAAAAAAATCAAACTAAAACGATAATCAAAGATCATTTGTTTGAACAACCAAAGCAAGTTGAAAAGTATATAAACGTTAAATGAAAAAAACCCATACACAATAAATATTTAAAGACCCTCACGGTAATTCCAAGCCCCATTTGCTTGGTTTTAAGGTGGGTTTCTGTAAGTTTTGTTTCTTCTCTAAAGCCTTTTTGATCTATATGTTTAGTTGGTTGCGTCTCCAGCAATTGGTTGGTCCATGTGTCACCAGTTGTACGTGCATACTGGACAGTATAAAAATACTCCGTATCGGGAACAGGTAGAAAGTCACAGTGGAACTCCAGCTCGTGTGTTTCACCTTTTGGAACAACTGTGACGTCAATATTCGGGTTTATGGACGTAATAGATGGGATTATGCCACCGTCTGTGTCAAAAGTAAAACAAAATACTGAATACACATATACTGACATCCATAACCCTTCTCAGAGATGTGGAAATATTATAGCTACCGTACAATCACGGGTAAATGGTTCCGGTGATAAGCTTAAGCTTTGTACCATTTAAAAATGTATGTTCGAATATAACTTATCCAAAATTAACGCATTCGTCTTGAAGTTATAACATCAGATGAATATACCAAACAATTTACCTTTTTCAGTTTTGGCTTTCCCAACTGGGTGTTCTGAAGGCATATATTTTACAAAGTTTTAAAACATTTTGAAATCGCTTTTAACATTTTAAACAGGTTAAACATTGAATTTTGTTTCCTTTAAAAAGTACCAACCCACGACATAATGACCAAACTGTTTAAAACTTTGTTCAAGGTACCAACATTCTTAACTTTAAAACGGAAACAATGTATGATATCCTCATATAACTAAACAAATTATGCACAGCTGGAACAGTTGCACCTATTTGAAATTTAACAATAATGCCATTAACAACGTTGTCAACTTAAACACAATACTTAACAATATCTGAGTCCTTGAAATTGAAAAGAGATTTTTGGAAGCATAGGAAAGAATATGAAAAAGCTGCAAAATCTGAATATGGCAGTATGGTGTTGTCCGTTTAACATACAATATACAAAGGCTGAGCATGGCAGTGTGGTGGTGACCGTTATATATACAATATACAAAGGATGGACATGGCAGTGTAGTGGTGGCCGTTTAACATACAATATACAAAGGATGGACATGGCAGTGTAGTGGTGACCGTTATATATACAATATACAAAGGATGGACATGGCAGTGTAGTGGTGACCGTTTAACATACAATATACAAAGGATGGACATGGCAGTGTGGTGGTAACCGTTTAACATACAATATACAAAGGATGGACATGGCAGTGTGGTGGTAACCGTTTAACACACAATATACAAAGGTTGAACATGGCAGTGTGGTGGTGACCGTTTAACATACAATATACAAAGGATGGACATGGCAGTGTGGTGGTGACCATTATACACACAATATACAAAGGCTGAACATGGCAGTGTGGTGGCCGTTATACACACACTATACAAAGGCTGAGCATGGCAGTGTGGTGGCCGTTATACACACAATATACAAAGGCTGAGCATGGCAGTGTGGTGGCCGTTATATACACAATATACAAAGGCTGAGCATTGCAGTGTGGTGGCCGTTATACACACAATATACAAAGGCTGAGCATGGCAGTTTGGTGGACGTTATACACACAATATACAAAGGATGGACATGGCAGTGTGGTGGCCGTTATACACACAATATACAAAGGCTGAACATGGCAGTGCAGTGGTGACCGTTATACACACAATATACAAAGGATGAACATGGCAGTGTTGTGGCCGTTATACACACAATATACAAAGGCTGAACATGGCAGTTTGGTGGACGTTATACACATAATATACAAAGGTTGAATATGGCAGTGTGGTGGTGACCGTTATACACACAATATACAAAGGCTGAACATGTTAGTGCAGTGGTGACCGTTATACACACAATATACAAAGGATGGACATGGCAGTGTGGTGGCCGTTATACACACAGTATACAAAGGCTGAACATGGCAGTGCAGTGGTGACCGTTATACACACAATATACAAAGGATGAACATGGCAGTGTGGAGGTGACCGTTATACACACAATATACAAAGGTTGAACATGGCAGTGTGGTGATGACCGTTATACACACAATATACAAACGCTGAACATGGCAGTGTGGTGGTAACCGTTAAACACACAATATACAAAGGTTGAACATGGCAGTGTGGTGACCGTTTAACATACAATATACAAAGGATGGACATGGCAGTGTGGTGGTGACCGTTATACACATAATATACAAAGGTTGAACATGGCAGTGTGGTGGTGACCGTTTAACATACCATATACAAAGGATGGACATGGCAGTGTGGTGGTGACCGTTATACACATAATATACAAAGGTTGAACATGGCAGTGTGGTGGTGACCGTTTAACATAACATATACAAAGGCTGAACATGGCAGTGTGGTAGTGACCGTTATACACACAATATACAAAGGCTGAACATGGCAGTGTGGTGGCCGTTTAATATACACACACTATACAAAGGCTGAGCATGGCAGTGTGGTGGCCGTTATACACACAATATACAAAGGCTGAGCATGGCAGTGTGGTGGCCGTTATACACGCAATATACAAAGGCTGAGCATGGCAGTGTGGTGGCCGTTATACACATAATATACAAAGGTTGAACATGGCAGTGTGGTGGCCGTTATACACATTATATACAAAGGCTGAGCATGGCAGTGTGGTGGCCGTTATATACACAATATACAAAGGCTGAGCATGGCAGTGTGGTGGCCGTTATACACACAATATACAAAGGCTGAACATGGCAGTGTGGTGGCCGTTATACACACAATATACAAAGGCTGAGCATGGCAGTTTGGTGGACGTAATACACTCAATATACAAAGGATGGACATGGCAGTGTGGTGGCCGTTATACACACAATATACAAAGGCTGAACATGGCAGTGCAGTGGTGACCGTTATACACACAATATACAAAGGATGAACATGGCAGTGTGGTGGCCGTTATACACACAATATACAAAGGCTGAACATGGCAGTGCGGTGGCCGTTATACACATAACATACAAAGGTTGAACATGGCAGTGTGGTGGTGACCGTTATACACACAATATACAAAGGCTGAACATGGCAGTGTGGTGGTGACCGTTATACACACAATATACAAACGCTGAACATGGCAGTGTGTTGACCGTTATACACACAATATACAGAGGCTGAACATGGCAGTGTGGTGGCCGTTATACACATAATATACAAAGGTTGAATATTGCAGTGTGGTGGTGACCGTTATACACACAATATACAAAGGCTGAACATGGCAGTGTGGTGACCGTTATACACACAATATACAAAGGCTGAGCATGGCAGTGTGGTGACCGTTATACACACAATATACAAAGGCTGAACATGGCAGTGTGGTGACCGTTATACACACAATATACAAAGGCTGAGCATGGCAGTGTGGTGGCCGTTATATACACAATATACAAAGGCTGAGCATGGCAGTGTGGTGGCCGTTATACACACAATATACAAAGGCTGAGCATGGCAGTTTGGTGGACGTTATACACACAATATACAAAGGATGAGCATGGCAGTGTGGTGGCCGTTATACACACAGTATACAAAGGCTGAACATGGCAGTGCAGTGGTGACCGTTATACACACAATATACAAAGGATTAACATGGCAGTGTGGTGGCCGTTATACACACAATATACAAAGGCTGAACATGGCAGTGTGGTGGCCGTTATACACATAATATACAAAGGTTGAACATGGCAGTGTGGTGGTGACCGTTATACACACAATATACAAACGCTGAACATGGCAGTGTGGTGGTGACCGTTATACACACAATATACAAACGCTGAACATGACAGTGTGGTGACCGTTATACACACAATATACAAAGGCTGAACATGGCAGTGTTGTGGCCGTTATACACATTATATACAAAGGTTGAACATGGCAGTGTGGTGGTGACCGTTATACACACAATATACAAAGGCTGAACATGGCAGTGTGGTGACCGTTATACACACAATATACAAAGGCTGAGCATGGCAGTGTGGTGACCGTTATACACACAATGTACAAAGGCTGAACATGGCAGTGTGGTGACCGTTATACACACAATATACAAAGGCTGAACATGGCAGTGTGGTTGCCGTTATGCACATAATATACAAAGGTTGAACATGGCAGTGTGGTGGCCGTTATACACACAATATACAAAGGCTGAGCATGGCAGTGTGGTGGCCGTTATACACACAATATACAAAGGCTGAACATAGCAGTGTGGTGGTGACCGTTATACACACAATATACAAAGGCTGAGTATGGCAGTGTGGTGGCCGTTATACACACAATATACAAAGGCTGAACATGGCAGTGTGGTGACCGTTATGCACACAATATACAAAGGCTGAACATGGCAGTGTGGTGACCGTTATTCACATAATATACAAAGGCTGAGCATGGCAGTGTGGTGGCTGTTTTACACACAATATACAAAGGCTGAACATGGCAGTGTGGTGGCCGTTATACACACAGTATACAACGGCTGAACATGGCATTGTGGTGGTGACCGTTTAACAAACAATATACAAAGTCTGAGCATGGCAGTGTGGTGGCTGTTTTACACACAATATACAAAGGCTGAACATGGCAGAGTGGTGGTGACCGATCAACATACAATATACAAAGTCTGGACATAGCAGGTCTGTGGAGACTGTTCAACATACAATTTACAATGGCTTTGTGAATAAAGCACTCACAACACCCTCTAGTTCCTGGATCAGCAGTTTTCATAAGAATCATCTGGTACAATTCAAGGACCCCTGAGCTATAGAAAATAAAAATAATTGCACTATATTGAGACCTCCCTCTCAGAGTGTTAGTATACCAACATGTGTTTATCAAGATAACAGACAGATGTCTGCTCTGGTTCCCTTACCGATGCAATAGGCCTCCGGGCAGGAGAGCACGTATGGCAGGAAGAACACGTATGTTCCATCTTGACAGAGCATTGCTTGACCATTCCTTGTTATGTCGCAAGGCCCGTCCAAACCATTTCGACACAACACTATGTTTTCAACAACGTTAGGTGTCTCAGGAAGGTTTCCTAAAGAAATACGAATGCTTCAACAAATAGTGTTACTAAAAACACACCCAGTATTCCACAAATAATAATAGTGAAACTATCCACATCAGTAATGAAAAAAAATATGTTTCAAACGATCTGTCAAAGTAGGAGTGTTATCAACACTTTTAAGGAAAGGTAAAGCAAATTGTTTAAGAATAAAGAAAATCAATCGGCCAAATTTCTGACGAAATCTTAAAACCAAGTACATGGACTTTTAAAGCACTTATTAAAATAAAGAACTAATAATGACATCTCAACATAAGTCAACTTGCCTTCATTTCTACGATGAATTTTATTTCGAACTGTTCTTGCAAAAAAAGTATTGTTTGTTGGCATTTTGGTCTTTTGTACTGTTAACGCCGATAAACATACAGTCAAATACAAATACGGATGGCAAATTACACTCACCTTTGCGGTACCAATTAAAGTCCGTACCGCAACTTTGGTCACTTGAGGCCACAACATATTGTTCCATTTTGTACCACGCTTCTTCAAGGTAGTAGTCACATATTGCATCTTCGTCTGCACCCGCCTTGTATCCTACAAACCGCTCTCTTAGGAACCCTAAATCTCGTGTGGTGGGGTCGAGGCATGGGTCGCCTTCAGCAGCTGAAAAAAAGACAACATTTTTTTTTATTTGGCATTTTTTCCTGGAACCTATTTCATTGGGTCTTTGTCGGAGCGTGTATGTTGTTGAAAACGAAGTGCAGCAAGGGCATAATGAACTGTAAGAACGTTACTTAAAGTGACACTCTTATTCAAAACCATTTCATACACATATAACAATCATAATTTTGAGTGATAAACCTTAAACTACTTACTGAATAATGCATTTATGGAAAATATTAATAACTGATAACACGATTGTGACCGCGTGTTTGATAGCTGAACACCGAAAACATTAAATGATTGGTGAAAGATAAAAGATTAACTGTGATCTACTATCGTCTCATAAGTTAGAAATACTGTGTTTTTTGCACCTTTCTTTCAAATTAAACTCGGTATCCTTCATTAGAACAATTGTTTTCGTTGTGTATTCATTCTTATTGGTATATTAAAATACGTGTATTAATTGTGGAAAATCTTATTTGGACACCATGGATGAACAAAAACAGTCACGTGACCACACATGCAAACGCAAGTAGTTTTTTGGCTAGATTGATCGTCAATCAAGGTAAGTTTCTTATCGATATTTTTGTTATACGCGAGAGTTCGTTAAAGTGACATAGCGCAAAAAAGGAATGCATTGTTTTGTCTTTCGATTGGTGTATTGGTCACCATTCATGTTTGCATAGTTTCCAAGAAGACTTTTATACCTATAGTGTCCAGGAATGCAAACGCACGTAGCTAGTGTTAAAATGTCATAACTTAAGACAAAACGCGTCATTGTTTTCAAATTCCTTTTAATTACTCAGTAATGGTTTTTATTTGTTTCATGAATATTGTGTGCGATGTTGGAGTGCATAATAGTGATGAAAGGTTTACAATTGTTATGTTAGACTGTAAGAAAGCGAATATATCTAGTTTGACTAAATTTATTAAATATGGCATTTAATTTGCGAAAAACTACGCTGATCCCTTTATAATTAAAGTATGTGTTATTCTAACTTTACAATATTGTGTTAATGATAAGAAACTATCCCTTATATGTCTATGTATTTATATTAATATAACTGTCGCGTATGTATCCTTCCTCTTATTGCTAATGATATAAATTAAATTTTATTTCTGTATGTTTTGGCTGAACATTTACTAGTTTTTGCTGGTGTACATATCCATGTTTAATGCCAAAAAATATATATACAAATAACAAACCTCTGACGTATACTGAATGTTACGATTGTATTTCTGAATGGAGGCCTTGTACTGCAAATTAAACGAATATTGTGTACTGAATTGCATTGCATTTCTGGTATTAAATTAACTCGGTCGTTGAACAATACAAGAGCGGTAAAACTGTCTGCTTTTAATCCTCAGCGAGGACAGTTTTGCAATATTTGATTCTTTTTAACAACACGGCAAACTTTGTTTGCGATTTTAACTTTTTAAAGGTTTCAAAAGTCGGTAACGTTAAAGAAAACTGTTTACACGTGCTATGTTGTATGCTCGTTAATAATCACTGTTTGCTTACATGCACTTTTAAATGGCTACAATTTCATTAAGCGTATAAACCCTTCAATAAGACAGACAGAGGTGCTCATTCGAGTTAAAGCAACTTCTTATGAACACTTAACATACTGTTTACAAACGCAAGATAAGATAAAATGCAGAAGAAAGGTCGGCTTGGATATTATATCATTCCAATTAATCATCAGCGAGATAGCCATCGTGCCTGTAGTTAATCATTGAATTCCAGAAGTTAAGAACGTGGCATGTGTTCCTATCAAAACATAGATAGAGTCTAAATTTTGGCACGAACAATACAGTATTGGTGTTTTCAAATGACTATCGAGGATTTTTTTCAAATTTTCTGTGCATAACTTTTACGTAGATATATTCCCACAATGTACCAAAAACGCCAAAGAAGTTAGAGTCCAATTTTAACGATCAACAGAAATGCAGAATCGCAGAAATTGAACACTATCATAGATGTAGTATGTCTTCAATATGTATTGAAGAAATAAAAAGTGTGAAAAGAACATCAAACTTTTTTAACAGTTGAATTTTTTTAGGTGTATGATACTATTAGGGTTGCTTTATCTATTGTTAATTAATCGATAATATAAGGTTTGCAGTTTTGCAAAATCCTTTTTTCGAAAACATGTATACAGAATAATTAATGTCATTATTGTTTCGTTTCAAACGTTGCATTGCATAATTTAACAATGAACAAGTGTGACGTTTGTAATAAAAAATGATGAAATAAATGATTATCTTAAGCCTTCATGCACAACCACGTTTCAATCATAATAATTTCATGTCAAGTTCGCTTACTGGTAGGACGTTATTTACATCCGGAATACCGGCGAGGCAAACCTGCGCAGGTAATACATCAAATTTTGACAATGTTAAATATTGACCTAAGGTAATTTTATCACATTAAACATTGGCAATGACAATATTTCAACATAACATTTTTATCTGTTAAAGATGCACTCTTCCTTCCAAATAAAATTTCCCACAATTAGTACAATTGTTTTAATACACCTAAAAGGATGAATATACGTCGAAAACAATTTTTTTTATGAAGGATACTGTGTTTATTTTGAAAGAAAGGTGCAGAAACACGTTTTTTAACTTTTGAGACGATAGTAGATCACAGTAAATCTTTAAGCACTCACCAGTCCTTTAATATTTTTGTGAATTTTTAGCTATTAAATACACAGTTACAATCATGTTATCAGTAATTAATATTTTTTTTACATAAATGCATTATTTAGCAAGTAGTTTAAGGTTTATCACTCAAAATTGATGTTTTTTATACATGTGTATGTATTGATTTTGAATAAGAGTGTCAATTTAAATTTAGATCGACTTCTGCAGTCTTACCGGCGAGGTTCTTTCGACGCAGTGCCAAGTCCTAGCTCAAACCTATATCTTCCTAGACCGGTTTTAACGCATAGTTATCCACCGACCTGGGATATACGGAATGCGACCCGGTTTCATAGCCACCACTGGTTGTTTTGTATGTATAATACCAATGTGACCGCGGTTTGAGAACATTAATATGGGCGGGGGATTGTACAACCGGGGTAAAGCACGTACCAATCGACCACAGTTATCCTATATTTATTTCGCTACTCTGTAAAAATAGAGCTAGCTGAATAATATCTTTTCACGGCGTTTGCCTTCAAAACAAATACAAGTAACGTTTATGCACCAGTCAATTGTAACCACGCCCCTCACCCAGGTCGGGGCGTATACCGAAAATAGCGGGGGAAATGGGCCGTGTTCTTACCTTTCAGGTGGCCCTGCAGTGCCGAGTGAATGCGGTGGTCTTGCTTTCGCTTCGAAAATAGCTGAGACTGGGCTTTACCTGGGTACCCCGGAGTGCGGGGGCATTTGGCGTGGTTTTTACCAGCAGTTTGTCCCCGCATAGGGAGGATTTTACCAAGGATTGGCTGGACCGAAAGTCAAAGTCCCCGCTATTCCCTGGACCTGGTTGAGGTGGTTACAACTGACTGGTGCATTAATAATTGCAGAAAAATATATAAACCTCTTTTTCTGCAATGTTTTTTGGCTCTTCATGGTCTGCACGCATTAATGCGTGTTTTGAAAATTGACCCAGTATATGGTCATATCTCTGCTGATACTAGTCGGAAAAGTCTGGTAACTGTTGGTACCTTTTTCGTATAAACCTTCAATTACAGTAGGAGCGCTGTTTGTTATGTGTTATTTTGCTGTAGTTAAAAGATGATAAAAGATCACTCTTAAACATTTATTATTTGTGAAAATGAATAGTCAGTTTAGTTCGATAGTTGCGTAAAACATTGTTGATGTGTATTCTAGATTTAGAATAACTCTCAATAAAGGGACACAATTTGTACACACACGAATTAGTGTCTTACAAAAATTTAACATGTATGTTGGCTCAAATTTATCAGATAATATAGCGAAGCAAAATGGGGGTTTAAGGTATTATCTACAAAACGGATCAATTTAGACTTAATGTTCCATATTTATTTGAGTCTCTTGACCAAGCGAGGATATAGAATCAGCATGTGGTATACGTTACACTTAAAACTATCTCCTTTTTAATCGACTCATATATCGTTGAAAAATGTCCTGGCTTAACTGGATCTAAGATAGATATAGCGAATCGGATTGCGTGGTATAAACACCAAATAAATCAGTTTATGACTATAACTTTGACTTAGTTTGGTACTGCAAGCCATCCCTTATCATTGTTCAACGAGGGTCATTTTTGCAACGAAGGGTCATTAAATAAAAGTAAGGTGTCCGTTGAAAAATGACCCCCGGGATCAACATTTAAGATAACACCGGCAAGCAGAAAACGATAACACTGTAACGAGCAGTGTTCAGTCTGATCTGTGAAGATAATATTTCTCCCAGGCCTGATGCATTTATTTTGCACGTTGTGTGACCTGCCTGTGCTGGCGCAAGCGGAGGTAAATGAAGCTGATGCTTTAGAGCTTTGACATTTCCCATCCATTATACTGTAATCATAACAATATCTCAACAACATAAATCACCCTATTTTGCAATTGTATGGTGTACATCAAAAATAAACTTTTTAGTTGTTTTATAAACCGTTATTTAATAATTTACATACGGGTGACTCCAGTAGACGTTATATTTGTCATGCAATTATTTTTAGGTTGTTCTTCATGGGTTTCTACGCATGCATACGAATGAAAGTATATGCTTTTTTCTAGTCATGAATTATCTTGCTAAACATAGTGTATACATATGAGGATATAGTTCAGAAATACAAACTACACTATCAGTCTCAGTTTAATTTAAACTCCTCACTGACAGTAATGTAATGTGGAACATTGTCAGACGCTTCTAGCTCCTGCTTATATAAGTCTCGGTTTAATTTAAACTGCCCACTGACAGTTATGTTAAATGCAACTTTGTCAGACGCCTCTAGCACCTGCTTATACCAGTATCGGCTTAATTTAAACTGCTCACTGACAGTAATGTAAAAAATTGCAACTTTGTCAGACGCTTCTAGCACCTGCTTATACCAGTATCGGCTTAATTTAAACTGCTCACTGACAGTTATGTTAAGTTCAACACTGTCAGACTCCCCTAACACCCGCTTATACCAGTATCGGCTTAATTTAAACTGCTCACTGAAAGTAATGTAAATTGCAACTTTGTCAGACGCCTCTAGCACCTGCTTATACCAGTCTCGGTTTAATTTAAACTGCTCACTGACAGAAATGTAAAGTGCAACTTTGTCAGACGCCTCTAGCACCTGCTTATACCAGCATCGGCTTAATTTAAACTGCTCACTGACAGTTATGTTAAATGCAACATTATCAGACGCCTCTAGCACCTGCTTATACCAGTATTGGTTTGATTTAAACTGCTCACTGACACTAATGTTAAATGCAACTTTGTCAGACGCCTCTAGCACCTGCTTATACCAGTATCGCCTTAATTTAAACTGCTCACTGACAGTAATGTAAAAAATTGCAACTTTGTCAGACGCATCTAGCACCTGCTTATACCAGTATCGGCTTAATTTAAACTGCTCACTGACAGTTATGTTAAGTTCAACACTGTCAGACTCCCCTAACACCCGCTTATACCAGTATCGGCTTAATTTAAACTGCTCACTGACAGTAATGTAAAGTGCAACTTTGTCAGACGCCTCTAGCACCTGCTTATACCAGTATCGGCTTAATTTAAATTGCTCACTGACAGTAATGAAAGTGCAACACTGTCAGACGCCTCTAGCACCTGCTTATACCAGTATCGGCTTAATTTAAACTGCTCACTGACAGTAATGTTAAATGCAACATTATCAGACGCCTCTAGCACCTGCTTATACCAGTATCGGCTTAATTTAAACTGCTCACTGACAGTAATGTAAAGTGCAACTTTGTCAGACGCTTCTAGCACCTGCTTATACCAGAATCGGCTTAATTTAAACTGGTCACTGACAGTAATGTAAAGTGCAACTTTGTCAGACGTTTCTAGCACCTGCTTATACCAGTATCGGCTTAATTTAAACTGCTCACTGACAGTAATGTTAAGTGCAACTTTGTCAGACGCCTCTAGCACCTGCTTATACCAGTATCGGCTTAATTTAAACTGCTCACTGACAGTAATGTTAAGTGCAACTTTGTCAGACGCCTCTAGCACCTGCTTTTACCAGTATCGGCTCAATTTAAACTGCTCACTGACAGTAATGTTAAGTGCAACTTTGTCAGACGCCTCTAGCACCTGCTTATACCAGTATCGGCTTAATTTAAACTGCTCACTGACAGTAATGTTAAGTGCAACTTTGTCAGACGCCTCTAGCACCTGCTTATACCAGTATCTGCTTAATTTAAACTGCTCACTGACAGTAATGTAAAGTGCAACTTTGTCAGATGCCTCTAGCACCTGCTTATACCAGTAACGGTTTAATTTAAACTGCTCACTGACAGTAATGTAAATAAAATGCAACACTGTCAGACGCAACCAGTTCCCGCTTATACCAGTATCGGTTTAATTTAAGCTGCTCAATGACAGTTATGTTAAATGCAATACTGTAAGACTCCCCTAACACCCGCTTATACCAGTCTCGGTTTAAATTAAATTGCTCACTGACAGTAATGAAAGTGCAACACTGTCAGACGCATCCAGTTCCAGCTTATACCAGTCTCAGACACTTCTAGCACCCGCCAAGATGCCAAAATATTTGCTATTATAAATGGTTGTTTTGATTTAAAAGAACTAATTCCTCGGTTTGAAAAGCGCCAAAATATCACTTATAGTTGTTTTATGCAATAATCACATGTTTTTGTTTTGATCATTTAAGTCAAATAAGTAAAACATGAGCATGCATTAAAAAAGACATTTTTGTAGTATTAAACCTTTATTGGGCGCCTTTAAATTGGTATGTATAATGGTTAACGCGTTCGATTTTCTTGTAAATTGAAAGTACTTAAATCGAGAATAATATCCATAGGGAAGATTTTCATAACACTTTGCTGTCAGAAATGACTATCCCCAATTTCGAGACAAGCTCTACGACAACACTTTAAATAATTACGAACTTGTTACTTCATTCTTTTTCACATCTTCTTATCGGCTTTAGAATTTATTGTGGATGTTAAAATACGTGTTTAAAGAATTAACATTGTTCAAACCAGTTTCAGCCCCTTTAAGGTTCATTAGTCTGATTTCATGTCTATCAAGACTAAATAACTTACATGATGCACAACAGAACTAAAACCAAGCATATTGACAATTATATTGATGTCAATTGTCGATTATTGATACAGTACGTTTTTTTCTTCAAAAGTATCCTCTTACAGACGTCAGATGCCGAGGATAAAATGGGTGTTCGTCTTAGCGAAACGGTTTCTTACGTCTGTACGAGGACACTTTTGAAGAAAATACGAGTGACTGTATCTGAATTATACGACGATAAGGGTATTGCATATATTAGTGAGCAAATAAATGCATTAACAAATAAATAAATACAGATTTATCAATAATTAAAGGATTTAATTTTTATTTCATTCGCATTCACCAATTACTCGTGTACAAATTTGCACAATCATTTACAAGGAAGTAAATTAATAACGTTTAATCCGATCAAAATAAACGAAGACTGCAACTGCATTCTCTACATGTAAATCAATATTTCAAATAGATATAATAAACATGTTTTAAATTAATGACAATTTTCTTATCACTTACTTTAATCAATCGTTTTATCGTGGTAAATAGAATCACTGCTTAGAAATATGAGGTATTGATTCGTAAATTTAAAAACACCATTGTATTACCGATTATGTCCACATAATCCAATATATTCGTCAAGACAACGCAAGACACTATAACATGTGCACAATGCATAGCTTAAATGTTAATGCAAATGTGCATTAAATTCACTTCCCTTTGGCCTGCTAATGATTAACACAAAACGTTCTGGTTAAGCTGAATTTATGTGCAGCAATGCGCACTGCAGGAATTTACAACTATTCAAATCAAGTATGTAATCTAATCTCGTCCAGTAATCAGACTTTTGCGTCTGTTTCAAAGTACGTTTGCAGCGTGTAATATGCGGTTTCAAATAATATCCTTTCTGAATACAAGCCTTGGTCAAATGATCGCAGACAAGTTTACCAACCATATCACTCTTGACACTCGAGTTTTATCGCCCTTTACATATTGAAATAACCTAAAATTGTTGTCCCATCAATAGCTTTAGAAGCCATTGTCTAATCATCACCAAATTCGGTCGGAAAGTGAAATATTCATTATATCTGGGACAAATACGATAATCAGCCTTATTGATTGAGTAAATCCAGAGAAATCGCCTTTAAATAATGAAAATTACCTAAAATCGGTATTGTCTGATCAATAACTATAAAACCCTCTGTTTAGTCATAAGCAAATCTGATCAAAATGTATATGGGAGTAGTTTCTCGGACAAGATTGATAAGAAACCCATTTCGCTTGAGTCATTCGAGAGTTATCGTCCTTAAATTATAGAAAATTCATAAAAAAATATGTCTTGATCGATCAATAGCTTAATACGATCTTGTTCAATTATTACCCAATTTGTTTAGAATGTGTAAGGGAATAATATCTTGGACACATTAATTAACCCTAGGGACGGTATCGGCGTTACACCTTGGTAACGATTTTACACTTAAGCACCTTTCAGTCATAATAAAAGCAAATCCATCATGTTGCATTGAAACTTAAGATTTGTGTACTATCTAACCTACTTAATATAAGATAACACTAACAAGAAAGATAACTCTTTTTCGCAAAAAATACATATAATGACCCTTTTTATTCGAGCTAGAAATTCTGGTAAAGGTTTTGCAAGAGACCACATCAAAGCCAATATCTCAGCCAATACAGCATCTATTGTCTTATCTTGGAGAAGTGCGTTGAACCATACCTCTGTTTTGGGCATTTTATCAACAACTGCTCTTTTATAATACTTATTTTATTGAGTATTTTCTTCCGCTATGTTCATATCTAACACATACGACTGTTCTGCACTTACTTCGACGGGGGACATGTTTTGTTGAAAGAGGGACATCCACGGATGTGATGCTGCCTTTGAAGAGTAGGGGAATCGCGTATTCAAATGTCGGTTGGTAGGTCTAGCAGACTATATGTTGCTCGGTCTGTCTGTCGATCAATATACCATGTCAAAATTGTCTTGTGACTTAAATGTATTAAGCATGGTTGTACCTTGGAACTTGTAATTTCAGCTGTGGGTGGCCATTTTGGTTCGGTAAAATAACCCCTATTGGTTTAACGCTCATAAAGTCAAAGGTCAAGTTCATGAACAACAGTAGTATTAAATTTCACTTATCATTAGTTTTACGTGGATCACCAATTTAAATGTGTATTTTGTGGAAAGGTTGATGTGTTTCCCCCACAAAAATGATATTATTTAATATGTGTTTTTAAAATTAGATATCATAAAAAATGTTCTTATTTCAGCCTTCCAGAAGTACTGATAGAAGCAACCATGGACACAGAGCCAGTACATGATCAGGACAACATGATCCAGGCCACCGGCATGAATCTGAACAGAGAATGGACGCCACTCGGCGCAGCATGAAATATGGTATGAGGCATCAGATGTATGAAATAATATAATTAACTGAAGTAACTTGTGAAAGAAAGTTGTTATGAAACGATATGTGAAGAGTTCCATGACAAATATTTATGTAAGAAAATGCACAACATGAAAATGAGGTTGTCCTTTTTTGCTAATTTGGAAAATGCTAGTGTGATTTAAAGAATAAAACATGTAGTTTTTTTTTTGGTTTTTGATCCAGCTCATCCTTTCACCAGTGCTTAAAGGTAAGGTATTTGTTTTGCCCATCATATTGGTTTATAGGAAATATTTTTTAAAGGTTTAAATGCAAACATTTTAAATGATATCTCTATATTTTAATTCAATAAAGGGTTGACAGGTACATATTTTAAAACTGATAACCAATTAACTGAACATTGTATCTATTTAAGTTAAAGCGTTCAAGCAAAACACAAACAAACTCTCTTTTGGGAATTATAAAACACTTTTTGCAGAGATATCATTTTGGTGCATAGTGCGCAAATTCGTCGCAATTCCCAGTTCTAAGAATTTTCCGCAATGTAATGTCAGAATGTCCACTTTAAGTTGTACTGTTTGTTAAAAACACCAATTTGTTTGACCAAAATCAGACAAAGTAACCAAGATAGAATTATCAACGCCAACAATATATAACTCTATATTTTCTGTATCTTGCTGTATTTTTACCATGCCTTATAGAATTTCAAAAAAGTGCCATTGAGGTTATCTTTGACAAGGCGGCGTGTCGCAGGTCCAACATAGTAGGCGTGTTTGTGAGTGTGTGTGTGTGCGTGTCCGGGCAATTTTGTCCGGAGAATAACTTGAAAAGACTTTGAAGTATTGACTTTGAACTTCATATACAGAAAGATCAGAGTGCATAGTGATTATTTTCTGTGTTAATGTTCATACATAATATTTGTCTGGAGCATAACTTGAAAAGTCTTTGAGGTTTGGACTACAAAATCAAAATGAAAAAAATAATATCAAACCTCATAAACATATATATCTCATTTAGGGAGAGTGCAGTGCACAAAACCATAACTCTTGGCGCAGTTGTTTTAGTAATTTCTTTAATTGTAATCATTTAACGTTAGGCAAACTTGAAACTGTTCTTAATTCATGGGGGGATATGACAGTCATGTAATGCTTTAATTTTACAGACTTTATGTTGTCCGCTATGAAACTGAAGTCTTATCATCATTAAACTCGGACAAAATATGAATGGGCAGAACATCTTGGCTAAATTTGATAACAAGCCATGTCTCTGCTGTCCGTGCTGTAAATAGAGGAGCTTTTGTTTTGTCATCACCAAACTTAGACGATATATGTATTGGTAAAATATCTCAGTCAAATTTAATAACCAGCCATGTCGCCAAAGTCAAATCGAAGTTTTGGCTCTGGTATTGCTTAGGATACACAAACGTAATGTTATCTGTACTGCAACTCGATGAGCTATTCATTAACCATCTTCAAATTTTGACCATGGAGTCACAGGCATCCTATGTCTGCCATCAACCTTTGCTCATTCTTTCAGATATAATCACCGTATGTTTTATCTACACCTATCAATTCCAGATATGACCACAAGCACAGTATGTCTGCAAACAATAGTGTAGTCTGTCTTTCCAGATGCAACTACTTTTGCCATACTTCTGCAAACAAGAATTTGCTCACCACTTCTACAAAAACTAACAGGCATTCTTTGCCTGCAAACAACACTTTGCTCTGTTTTTCCAGATATAACCCTTTGCCTGCTTTCCATAATCTAAATAAAGCTCGATGTACCATATGTCAGTCAACATCAATGTACTAATCTTTATAAACCAAATGTACCATATATAATATGCCAGCAAACAGCAATTATCTCTTCTATATATAACCACTAATGCCACTATGTCTGTCATTAAGTATTCACTTTCATCTTCAAAATATGATCACAGACACCGTCCTATTCCTGCAAACAATTATAGTCACTAATACTCTTTTTCATCAACAGCATTCTGTTTTCAGATATGACCAGAGACACTATATTTATACCCACAACAACTAACTTTATCTTCCATATAATCATTGTCTCCCTAAGTCTGCCAACGACTTTTCCCTTTTGCCTTTCAGATAAAGCTGTCTACCACAATTTACTTTCTACCTTAAAAACAGTCACCATTTGCTTTCAAATAAAACTGTACTATGTATTTCCTGGTGCTATAACAGTCAGTATATTCCTACTAACAAACTTTATATTAAGCCTTTAACATATTTCCCTTCATCCTTTCAGATATAGCAACATCCATCTACAATATCGATAACAATTTCTGCTGTCCTTTAACTTAAAATCCGATGAGACCATGTGCTTGCCAAACAACAATAATCCCTGTCCTACGAGATACTAACCAATGACAATGTTAGCCAGCAATAAAGAACTCTTTTATTCCAAATATAACTACATGAATTGCATGCTTGCCGTCTAAAATACACTCCTTCAAAATATAACGGAAGACGCCTTGTGTCTGCCAACAACAATTTATTGTATCCTTATTGATAGGACCACTGATGACATGCCAACAATGTTTATAGTTTGCCTTCGAAAATGACTGTTCTTTCAGATAGAACAAAATATATTCTATACATGCCAACAAAAATTTCAGACAATTAACGACTAACTGTTCCTAAAAATTGTAACCACTGACACTGTTTTCAAAATAAAACTAAATTTGTTCTTCAAAATATAACCATTATAGCACCATTCCTTCCAACAGCAATTTTCTCTGTCTTTCTATAATCATGGGTGCCCTATGCCTTCCAACAGCAATTCACTTTGTTCTTCTAAGTATAAACACAGTCACTCAATATCTTTCAACAACCATTGCTCAGTTCATACACAAAATATAAGCATGGTCACCCTAACCTTTCCAGCAACAATTTACTATGTTCTTCTTGTTACAACCAAGGGCACCCTATGCCTTCAATCAACATTGTTTTATATATTCACAGACATGAACAATTTCATAGAGGCAATTATTTAAATTGCAAAAAAATGAAATTTAAAAAGTAACATAAATTGATAGAGAAAAATGATTACACAATAAGCAAAATAGGATGCAAAAGTTAACTTGTATTTGTCTTAAAAAAGTATCTATTAATTTTCAAACGTTGAGCTTTATCCTTATATTTTTCATTAATATCAAAAGACATGTATTTAAAATGACTAGGTTCCATGAGAATCAATTATATTTTCATGTTAAGTGTATTTACTTTGACGTTAATTCAAATTCAATACCAAGCATCGGGTATTGGAAATATACTTACAAGTTCTTCAACAATGTGGCTGTCGTGGTCGTGTCTAATGCTCGTGTCATTCATTCCAAAATAAATACATGTTTATAATCCGAAAACTTATTGTTGAATATGTGGATTAGGTGCGCCTTTTTAATAAAGGTTTATTTTATTTATTTAATATTTTTGTTTTGCTCATTAGTTTGCTTTTTTCAATTAAATAAGTGCTTATTTGGAAAGATTCGTATGTTTTTCATTGTCCTGTTATCTATTGATAAAACATATTACATATTACATATATTTTTACAGCATATCTATTTTGTCAATATTATAAGCAGTTTTTGCAAAACTATCTTTGGTATTTCGTGTATACGTTTTCAATAAATGTCCACATAAGTATTCAAGCCTTGGGAAAATTCGGTCACTGGCAATACTATGAGCAGGTATTTTCGTCTTTATTCAGTATATTGAGGGCACACTAGAAGAAAGTAATAACCACTCTTTTTCTGTCCGAGACTGCAGTTTCCTGTTTCATGACTTAGTGAGTGTGCACTCATTATGCAGATTTGTTTGTGTCATTTACTTAAGCAATTCGATTCCAGTTTTTGAGTCGTTTATTTTGGCATACCAAGTTTAAAAATATTCGTTGAGTAATAAGTTCTACTAGACCAATTGGACGAATGAGCTATTTTGTGTATGATGCTATCTTGAATATCGTTGATTTCAAGATGTAAAATGTCGTGTTTTTTTAAAGAATTTAAGAGAAAATTTTCAAAAAGGTTTATACAGTTACATCCAATTCCCATGAAATCTACTTTCAGCATAAAATATTGAGATGCAAATGTCGTTGTTTGTGTTGCTTTTCGATTTAACATGTGACGTATTTCATATACTTACTTGTAATGCTATTATAAAATGCTGCTTTTATTTGATATTTTACTTATTTTTTAATGGTTTGACAATCTATCCGTTATAGTTCAAGCAATTTTCGTGATTTAACTTGTCGTTAGAATATTTATATTCTATGCTACGTTTAGATATCAGGAAAGGCTTATTTTTGACAGGGGATACATCTTTTGAGATCATTCCTATGATATAAGTAATTGATTATGATATTCCTGAATGTTTATTTAGTAAATGCAAATACTTGATGATTATAGTTTAAGTACCTTAATTAAAAGCATACTCATTGAAGAGACCATTTGTGTGTAGTTTACTTGCTTTAACTAAGCTGGCACGTTTTGTGCAATACAAGTGGTGGTATACCAACCACGTGTTTGTTCTTTGCAGGTTGGGGAATGGCAACCATGTATTGTGTTCTGCAACTAGTGGAATACCACATTTTGTGCTCTGCAAGTGCTCGAACACCACACCTTGTGCTCAGTTGAGTTATTCCGAACAAAGTCTGAATTTTATAAATACCCTTTTTGTATACTATCGACTGGTATATCATTTACAATACAGCAGCGAACTCACTTCATTTTATATATGTTTATATATAACATATGGGGTATTTATTTCTAAATCACTGCTATTTTACTTCATTCACATAACTTTTACAACTGTTTTATTTAAACATATACATTTATTACTGGCTTAGCGATGAAGATCTCTACTACAGCATCATTTGAAGCAGTGTGATTGTGCAAGTCAATGTTCAGGTTGTTGGTCGCAATGATTTTCCTTTTTATAGCTTCATGTGTAATTGATTCCGGAAGCCAAGAAACCTACACATCACTTTTTCGATAAGTATCGTATTCAGATATATTCAATAGATACTCAACAACTCAGCAGACGAAACTGAATTTTTGTCATGTTTAACAGTTTTTTCTCTCTTTGTTTTCTCGATAAATGCTGCTTATAAAAAACCTAATTCCTAACTTGTGTTGCGCTTTCTGTATATCAGAATAGATGAATAGGTTATGATATCGGCGAATTCTATTAGGTAATAATTGTTTACTCGCAAGTAAATGTGTAAATAAAAAGTATTTCCGTTTCACAAATGGCGTTTGTAAATGTATCTTTTGTTAACGTAAGAAAAGCTTAAATCTAATGAAGTTCTAACGTGAACATACGCATATGTAGTTATTCCAAAGGTATATTGAAAAAGTATATGAGCTAGTATGTTTGTCAATCCTTTCCTATAACATTGTTTTGATGATTAATATTTTACTCTTTTAAGGATATATAACATGGATTAAGCACTTGAATAAAAACATTGCTGTAAACCATATATAAATAATAACAATTAGCACATTTTTGTATTGATATTTATTATGTAAAAACAGTCGGGTGTCTTGGCCATTATTATGCAACGTACGTGTTTGAAAAAATGATGGAGACAAAAGAGTAAATCATTTACTGAGTATGTTTTGTTCTACAAGCTTTAAAAAGTTCATATGTAGTAAAATACACCCTTTTACTCAGTCACTTATATTCAAATAGCTTAATAACACATGTATTTATCAGATATTTAGGCATTGCATGTATATTGCCTATACATATTGAACATAATTATTACTTAAAAACAACAACAAACAATATTGATTTGTGTGCAAAATAATGGTTAAATGAAAATGGATGCATACAATCGTAAAAACTTTATAAAAAGGAATAAAATCAATAGACGTTATAAGCGACACCTATAGTAATACTAATTATGCAACATACATAGTTTCCATTACATAATATATGCAGCAAGCAAAATTCATCATTATTAACGTATGAATACAAAGCTTAAAATAGTTGCAAGTACATAATAATGACACCGTGTAACGTAAAATATACTACAGTTGCTAAAATGAATGTATGGATATAATTATTACATCATTAAAATATGCTAAACGATGGTAAATAATCAAAACATATGCAAAGAAATTCAATTTCGTCAAATCTATCAAGCAAAAGCGGAAGTAGAGGGCCGAGAAGACAGCGACCAATCCTTACAAGGTAAACAAAGTCATTTTCAAATTTATTAGAACATAGTTCATACGTTCAACTTATATATGGAAATATGCGTGTACTTTTCACAACATATATATTCTAAAAATAGATGTTTTGCACCAGAGATTTGTTATATTCATTACCTTTTGAAATGAATAAGTTTATTCCGTGTTTTCTCCATAGGTGAAGAGAATAACAACTATACAAATATATACACTACAAAGTATGTACACAGAAAAAAAAACATTGCGGACGCCAATAATACATAAGGTTAATTACAATATACAAAAACAATACGTTGAATCTCACATTTTAACCGTAACAGACGCTAATCGTCAGTTTGTTTGGTGAGTATATTAATGTGTCCTGGTTGCAATGGCACATATTTGTAACTTATGTTTTTTGCATAATTTGACTCAGCGGCAGATGGTGAATCATCTCATTGTCTCAATAAGTTGATGATTCGGTTTTGATAATATAAAACGGTGTGTTTATTAAATTATAAAAAGTGTTTTTTCCTATGTGAAATATGAGGTTTAGCGTAAACATTGGTTACTTTGAAAATTATAAAAAAAGGAATTAAAATCGAGGTTTCATGCCTGCATCTGATCGGAGTGTGTTTTCCTATATTGAAGATCGGTTTATACTTGAACACTGAAAACTAGATTTCGAGTTTTTTAGATGTAAAATACATATAAAGTGTTACACATCCTTCAAAATAAGAATGAATTACAAAACTGTATGTATGTAACCGATACAACTATTGTGGAGTTTTCATAAATAAGCTGATTTTGTACCCTATCTGAAATTTTAAACTTTCATGAAGGGTAGAGCCCCGATCTATACAATGAAATAAGTATTTAGTTTTGGTTTTATTTCCATTAAATCAATGTTTAATAAATAAAAGGAATGTGAAAAACAGTCGTCCATATTCATATTTTCAAAAAATAATAGTGTGTAAAGAACCAGGTATACGAACATAAAATTTGACACGAATGCTTAGTAAAGTTTGCATCACGAAACAGTTCAGTACTTGTACGTTTTGCATAATTTTGGGAACATAAGTTGTATATAAATCTTTATGATAAATGTGATGATTTTAATTTCAAAAAATTAATTATCCTTTTTATAGATGGAGATGTTCCTAGTTTACCATCATAAGCTGTTGCTATTGCACAGTTGATAAGATTCCTTAGTATATGTAAACAATTTGAGCTCTTGCAGTAAACTTATGACGGAAAAACCTCTGAAAGAGGGTTTCAAATATTATAAGTTAAGGAAAGCTTTCTCAAAATTTGTGATGGTCATTATAATATTATATCTATACTTTGAATTGCTTATTCTGATTTTTAAGGTGATTTTTTTTTAAATCGTAGAATTTAAGTTGAGTTCCTAATAAAAACTATAAAGTTGAATATGACATACTTGGAAAATTACGCTTTTTGTAGTTTTTTGTTTTAAGTTAAAGAAAATGCAGTTCGTGTTTTAAACACGTTTTTTTTCATTCGTTGGCTTGCCCAGAATGTTTCTGCGTGTGTCGTCACTTTTTTCATACTAATGCTAAGGGTAATCATTTGGAAGAAGAATTAAGCAAACATATAATGTATTTTCAATTATGTCTTCTTTGGTTGTTCCTAGATTTAGTATAATGATGTTTTTCATTAGAAAACTCTATGATCACACAGTTTTAAACCGTTTAATTGCTAAGACAGACTATGTGATATTATATTGTTTCAAACAATAACTGTATCGTATATTCGTAAAAAAAATTGCATTCGTTACTCTGAATTGTATTTTTTCGTCTGCAGATACAGTCGGAATTCCTAATCATAGAAGTACTAGGGGTTTACCTTACTAGTTTATTATTGTTTGTTTATTATTAAGTTTCCTAAAGTTAATGCATTCTCTGATAATATTTACCATTTACGTTTTTACTTTATTCGGGATTGTTGGGATAAGAGTGATGTTGTGCTCACAAACTAGTTTACCGCCCCCAGTAAATCTACATTTACTGACCGTTCCAAGGCGGTTCCTAACTATTCTTGATTAACACCCCTAGCTTTTTATATATTATATATGTAGTGTGTTGTTTGTGGATTTTGTGATGTTGTTTCATGTTTCTGGTTTGTGATAGTTTGTTTTTGTGTTCTATGTCTTCGGCGTTGACCCTGAATCATATAACGGGGTTTATATTTTTACTTTCGACTAATGTTCTTGTTTCTGTAGTTTTTCATACAAATATTTGAATTTACCCCTAAAAGCTTTTTGCAGAAATTTAAATGAACTCTTTCTAGAAGCAAAGGATTATTTAGACTCCAAGTTATAGAATCTTAAGTTTTCCATAACCTTCCTCCTTTTTTTAAAAATCATTATTTTAGTCTTCGTAGAGTTTACACTTAGTTTCCATCTATCACAATGTTTTTCAAGTAATAATAAACCTTTAGTTAATTCATCCTCAGATTCAGTCATAATCATAATATTATCAGCAAAAGAGAACAATGTTAACATACCAAGTATATTGAAAATAAAAATTGAGATAAACTTTCTCCTTGTCGTACACCTAAGTAACAACAAAAATATTCTTGAGTTGTTGTTTCATTAAGCTTAATATTGGACTTAACATTGGAATACATAGATTTTATAACATTAGACATATTTCCTCTAATTCCTTATTTTATTAGTTTATACCAGATTATGTCTCTCACCAAAAAGTCAAAAGCCTAAGTAAACATCACTGCATACAATCTCTTATAATTATTTAATAAATGATGTATGAGACCATGAAGTACAAAAATAGTATCAAACGTGCCCATATTCTGCCTAAACCCTGCCCGAGCCTCGATATATACATGCTATTTTTAAGTCTAATAAATTATCTATAGTTAATTACGTTTGTGAACAATTTACCAAACGTACTAAGCAATGCAATACACACATAATAATTATAAGTATTATCTTTGTCACCTTTTTATGGAACAATACAACCTTCAGGCCATGTTTCAGAAAAACATCCAAGTATAAAAGCTTATACAAATAGAGTACATACAACACTTCTATCACTATTTATACAACACTTGAAACACTCATTTAACAAATAATAACTCATTTAACAAATAATCACACCTGCTTTGCAACTATTCAGCTGCTTACAAGCTTGACTAAAATCATTATGTGTGAATAATTCATTTAATTCAACAAACATACTATTCAACTCTCCGAGTAGTAACTATCATGAAAATACAAAACATCATCATCAGGCTTGAAAAAATATATAAGTTTTCGATCATTGACTATAGGGTTAATACACCCTTTTGAGGATGTTACTATCTGCAAAGGCCCGCAAAATGGTTTACAGCCCGAGGGTTTTAAACTATTTTAAGGACGTTTGCAGATAGTTACGACCGAAAAAAGGTGTATTATCGCTATAATTGCATAAAATACACACCATGAGTAACTTCTGTGCTACAAACAGCTGTTAAAGGTCACGAAAATGCAAAAACAGTTAGTTCAAAATAATCTCCATAGCAGGTACTTATGTGACGTCACGATCGATGTGAAAAGTTTTACATTAGGCTCGATAAGGGCTGCGACATAACTTGACAATTGCATTTTTGTTTCGACGCCATTTTTTCAGTGTTCAGCCGATTGGAAAGTTTTGTTGTTTTTTTAGAATTTTAATGGATTATTTGGACTATTTACACACAATACCGATCGGGTAATCGATTGAGTACCGATATATATTCCTATTTTAACATTTATATGTTTTGTCAATTAATTTAAACTGGAACATTGTTAAAATGTTCTGGATGAAATGTACAGATTCTTCAGCATCATAGAATTTTTCATTTTTTTAAAAGTTTATATTAATTGCTTAAGACGTAATTGAATCATGTCCATATAAGTCGTCTGTTCTGAATAAAATCGATTGCTATAACCACATTTGGAAGGAGTTAAACGTTTAAGACTTAATTTAGTGCTTTTAAGCAAACAAATAATTAAAACAACTGCAGAAAGTAATATCTAGTAAACACACACCTCATCTTGTCAGGAAAAGACAACTCAAAAGAAAATATGTAAGTTGAATGTGGTTTATTTCAATTCGTTAATATTTGTATACAGCTATATATGCTGAAATATGTGTTTGTGCAAAAGTTTGCCTCGTTTGCAACTTTCAGTAAGAAATCCAGGTCGCTTAGCGTCCAATGTTATGATGCGGGCCCTGATAGCGCTAATGTAAAACAAAAAGCCGGTCATTAACGGCACGTTAATTTACTGAATAATGCAAGTTTTCTACCGATAACGCCCGGGTTTTTGCGTTTAAACATACCACGATAACGGACCGAAAGCACACATTTTATACAATAATTTGATAAAATCTTTATTTGATAACTTTAGTTTGTCATTTTTTACAACAGAACCTTTTAAGATATTCCGATAAAGTTTAGCATTGAATCATCTAGCATTCTCTAACCTTTCTGTTTATTGTCTTTCATAAATACATTTATTTTTTTCTATCAGTTTCTTTATACGAGTTTCTAGATTCTACTATATTTTATATAATAATATGACATGGGTAAATCCTATATACATCTAAATTCTTATAATAACAATGCTTTGAATATCTGCATTCATCATCAAAACACACAGCATCACATTTTCCATACTTTCAGGAATATTATCAACATAAGACTTTCTAACAGCGGTGAACACATATCTTCAACAATATTACAAAACAGATTAAGTTTTTCATCCATGTCATCATTCTTTTACTGTTCGATATTAATAGAAAGCATATTTTTATCACTATCATTATACAAAGCATTAATATAATATTTTTTCTCATTAGTCCACTAATTAATTTAAAGGTTAATAACTAATCTCATCATCCCTATCCTTATTACAAGTATTGAATGCTGTCCCTTTCCCATCTAGATTAAATATATTTAAACATATTGAACTGAAACTTACAATGCAGAGATCAGACAAGACATTTGGGTCTTATACCTGAAAGATGTGTACGTATGAAAAAATATAACATTACTGAAAACAAGATCAATAGTACTGCCCAGTGAATTAACAAATGCATATTTTCCTACTTCAGAATCTAATCCTACCCTTCGATTCAAAATTCGGAAACCAGAAATCTTACAAAAATCTAACAATATATTCCAAATTTCATTCACAGTCTTGTCTAAATTGCTTCTTGATAAATATTTATCTTGTTCATACTTATCCGGTAAAAGACCTTCTAAACAAAAATGAATATTGTCTTTACAACAAAATCTGGCTGTTCACCTTCTCTGTTGTTAAAATCACCAAAAACTCACATGTACTGTCATACTCATTAGTGAAAGTCAACATACCATCTAATATTACTTAAAAATACAATTTTCAATTAAATATTCTCTACAGCTACCTTGTGAAACATTGTAAGTAAGGCACAACAGAACATCATGATTATGTTTATATAATTTCCCATTTAATTGTATCTACAATCACTTGCATGCTTTGAAAGTTGAAAATATTGTTTTAATCTATTATGAATGTAAATCATAACAGTAGTATGTTTATTTCGGGCTAAAATGCTTTTGCAACAATAACAAACCATATAATGGAGAAAAATAGTCATTCTTGTTGCAGATAGCTGTTTTTACAAAAATGCCACTGGGGAGGATGATGGTGTTATTTCCTCATACATTGCGTCTCCATGCAACGTCTGTATATCTGGCAGAGGGGATCGTGGCGGTGTGATATCTTCGTACACTGAATCTCCTGGCGAGTGCACTAAGTCAGAACGGCGTGGAGAGTTGAAAACGTGTAAGGGAACAGATGAAGCTGGGCTAATTGGTCCTTTGTCAAAACCATGTAGTTGATGTACTATGTCTACAAATCAAAAGTAAGTATTACAATAATAGCTGAAACAATATGTTATCATTTGGGCTTAATTGTGTGAAGTGCTCTTTTAAGTTTGGTTTTATATTGCATTTTAAATGTTAAGTTTCAATCAATCGATGCAGCCGCAAAATGTTAAGTGAAGTGCATTGTGTAATAATTATTGAATGTTATCCCTGACCGATAGTGGCAGCTATGAAATATACCTGACAAAGGGAGTTCTTCATTTCCAATACCATGCACGAAGCGGCTAATATCATCGTCATCACTTCCTATCGAGAAAATTAAAACGTAATTGCTGTTCATGTGCCTTTTGTCTCTTGAACAAATGTAATTAGAATATGTTGCCATTGACGCTAACGACACTAAGGGTATGGCAATATCTTGATCTTTTTCTTCGAAAACCCAACAATCTAATAATCATACAAATCTTTAAATAACGTTGTTTTCAAAAGCATATACAATGTATTTCTGAAAACATCATTACGAATTTCCAGAGGAGATATGTTTTTGTACCGTAATCCAAGTCAGAGGGGCTTGTAAAAGCAACCATGGTATTAGATTTGACCTCAATCTCGGCTCCGTGATGTGTTTTGTCGCTTTCCTTTTCAACACGAGTTCCATGGTAAAGTCCATGGTGTAAATAGAGCTGCACATCAGATTCTTTTATTTGAACTGAAAATCAGGTTGAATTACACTTTAAAGCTTTCAACAGTATTATTATACAATTGCAGACACTTAACATGAATGAACATTACGAATGTTTTTGACTTAAAATGGCTATTTTTATTTTCTTTACCCTGTGTAACGCGTAGATCCAACTCCCCTTCAATCACAGTCGACGAGCCACCATGTTCCCTTGAATACAGGTATGGACACTCCTTGTATTTAGCTGTAAAAGCAGGCAAACAATTTAAACGTCTTCCAACTAATTTCAGTTATATAGAGTTTCAGAATTAAAATAACTATTAAATACATTATAATGCAATAATTAAATAACTAAATTAAAGAGGTTTAAAGTAAAACTGAAAACAAACTGGGAGACAGTGCTGCGTTAAACCAAAGCAAATAAAAAGTCATGAATTACGCACCTGCCTTCTGCTCGATAGCCTTTGCTAATGCAGAATGTCCTGACATGTTCAATATGTCTATGAAGGTAAGTATTGCTATGTCATTATCCTTGTCCAAAAGACAGCGAATAAGATTTGATGCACGTTCGCGTCTCTCGTCCGATTTGCAAATTTCGTCAAATACTTTTGCTCTTATCAATTTTGTATCTACTATATAGCTTCGTAGGGACCTCGGTTCGAAGGCATCTTTTAGTTCTTTGTACATTGCTATAACAGCTTCTCGAGCATCTTTTGGGTCTGTAAAATGGCATGCATTGTATAGTTTAGAGTGTTCTTTTTCTCACGATATTTTTTCATTATTTCTGTTTTTCATGTTATAATCTTAACACCCGTCGTGACTAGATAATTTTTCAGCAATCGGTGTAATTTTTTATTTTATTTTTTACATTTTTTCTGGGCTAGTTTCGAATGGCTTAGCTATTCATATAAACCTGATATTTGACACTGTACTTACACACCGACTTATTGTTCAATTTACCCAGTAAAAATGTTTGACTGCTTCATATTATGACATGCAGAAAAACACGTGAAATATTATTTACCTATTTTTGTTCTTAATTCTGGTGTTATGATATCCAGAATGTAATCAAGTTTCAGTTTTCGCATTTCCGCAATAAAGTTTGGAACGATATCAACATTTTTTGATGTAAAAATGTACTGAAGAAATTTCCTGCATCGCTCCTTCCTTCGTTCAGGTGAAACTACTGATCCAATAATTGTTTCAGAATCCCCTGTTTTTCGAAGAAAATCAAGAAAGTGCCGGGGTTCTAATTCCTCTTCTAAGAGGCTGCAATGTTTTCTCAGGTCGTTTCTCAATTTTTTTCTCCTTGCGGACCGTTTGACTCTGCGTTTTGGTTTTGCAATATCTACAAAGTATTATAAGTACTAGTATAGAAAAATGTATAACAAATAGATATATAAGGTACGTAGAAACTATTATCTTACGACTAACATTATTGGTATCAAACCTGTGACATCCTCGTTCGTCTTGCTTGTTATTTCTTTGAACAACTCCGTCTGCTCTGTCTGGTGAAACAATTTCTCAAGAAAGCATAGCAAGATGTCGTTCCCCTCGAGAATTTTTCGAAGCAGCAGTCCTGTTCTGGTTTCATTTACACTCAATTCCCTGTCCTTGTGTAAGGACAAAAATGTATTGCGTTCGGCATCAGTTAGTCCCCGAAGGTTAGAGAACGATTTGATAATTTCGGGTACACATGTCATCTTCTCTTCAATAGCAGTGAAGTGCTTTACGATCATTCCTTTTGTTATTTTACACGAGCAATCCCCTGAAATTATGCGAAGGAAACTAAAAGTTGGATACTTTTTATAATTAAGTTGTGTTTTAATAAAACAATATTCTGTATTTACCCTTTCTTTAATAACAATTGACCATTATTGATACAAATTTGTTCTTGACATACGTTTGTAATCCAGTGCTGCATTTTCTTTCTTTTCAGCTGCTTCTTCCTTCTTCGCTTCTTCTGGCCATTTAATTGTGATTTTAAATTGGACAACATTTTCCTTTTTCTTCTTTAGTTTTTCAAGATGTTTTTGTTTCAATAACTTTTGGAGCCATTTTTCTAAAAGCTCCGGTGACGTTTTGCACGATTGGAGAAAGTCAATTTGTGCCTGTCGTGACAAACCTTGAAGTTCTATTTGAATGCAGTGAAAGTTAATTCCAGTTACTTTAAATCCGCCTTCTTGTAAAGCCTGAAAATAAGACATGTATAGTTTATTTATGAACGGCGATGACTGCCTTGCGTCATAATACATTAGTACAAATACTTACTATAACGAATTCAATTAGGTCAACGATACAAGCTTAATTAGTAAAAGAAAACTTAAAAACAGTAGTAATGAAGTAAAATTACAATGATTAATTAACATATTACTTAGATATGTTTGATCTGCAATATGTGTTAAGTGACAGACGTATGAAAAAAGAAGTACTGAACAATTTAAAACCGTGTCTGGATACGCTTGTCCTGTTTATAATCACAACATTAAAAGATTATTAATGTTTCCAAAAGATTTAAAGGCCTTCTACAGCGCAAACGTTAATGTTTCATTTAGTTTTGAGGAACAATCTCTTCGGGAGTAAAACATACATTCTGTTTAACATGTTTTAGGGTAATAAAGAGTTGATCAAATTTTACGAAATAAGATTTTATCAGAGTTTCATCAAAGATCATTTGCGTTTTCTTTTGAAAAGTTTGTCAACAATATAACTATGTTTTGTGTCAAAATGTCTCCAGAATACCTAATCAACAAAGTTTTTGTTTTGTTTTCTTGATGATAAGTTTTCAATTGAGAAAGATATTCAATAAAATAATAATAAACAAAAACATTTTCATTTTGTACCAAGCCATTTCCGGGGGAAATGCACCTGCTTGTTTTTGGAAATCTGATAACATCTTCCTTCGTAAAATTTGCTAATTACACTTGTTGCAGCGGATATATATATGTTTATATGTTATGCTTGCTAATTGCTGAACTTAATCCAAAATGAGTATTTTTTAAACATTTTTTTATTTACGCACATCAAACGTCTTTATCACTATGGACGACCCTTAAAGTCATTTAAAACGAACTATTTTTTATTTTTATGTCATTTCTCTACTTTATGATAGTTCAAATAGTTTTTTTAACATAATGCGCTTTGTCTGCGTTGTGTATAATATAGTTGTATAGATGCTGTTTCTTGTTGTTGTTACTTTTCTTTCTTCATTTCATATTTGACACTACTTATCATAAAAAGTTAAGATATTAATTAGTTCAATGTATGTTAACTTGACACTTCTGTTGTTTATATAATTTTAGGAATAAAACAAACAAAGATCAGATTCTATAAAACGATATGTTATAAATGACATTTCAAACTTAAACTTGCAATTTCACTTAAAATAACACATAATTAAACAGACATACCTAGTCGTCATCTAGACAGACCAAGACATTTCATAGAACTTTTAGTAATAAAAACGTAATTCGATTTCAGCTGGAATACCTCATATTCACTGAATTATAGAGATTTAACGTGAAATGTAAAAAATACTTTTGATGGCTATTACGGGCATTTTCAGCCAGACAAGAGAGTTTACTTAGTATAAGTGAAAAAATATTTTTATTGGTACACCACAAAGGGCAGGACGGCCGTTTAAGGATGACGTACGCAAATGCTTATTGTAAACAATTCTGTAGCTCAGGAGAGAAAGTGTACAAAATATTTGTCACACATTCACGCTGTTGATAAATGTTAGTATTAAGTAAGGACTTGTCTACATACATATAATATATATGATGTAATTTTGCATTTATTTTTGTCGCATTGCCCAACTTCGGGAAAACGAAATTAGTGGAAATCTATATTGTCCGACTGAAAAATGCCCAAAATACTCCTGTGTATAGATGACGTTTAACCGCGTGGCATGCACATCGTGTGAATAGCACTTCTTTCATGACGTTTATCAACAGTTTTCAGCAATCAGGTAGTAGAATATCTACCGAAATGGATTGGAAAACACCCTTGTCTATAAATTACATTGCTGATGTGAAGGAAATCGTGGAAGAATATGGGGATTAATGGTTTAATATAGTGCTTTTATCGTTTCAAAAAGGAGTGAATATACTTTTCACGAAAACGGCTTGTGGAAATAAAAAAAAAAGTTTTTGTGTACATGGCAAGAAATACAAGAAAGATATTTCAAATGGTTTGTACCTTTTTACAATATAACAAAAATATGTGAAGAACCTCGTTTTTTAAATAACTATCATGAAAAAGTATATGCATTCAAACTGCGTTGATATTCGTACATATTATATTCGGTAAAAAAGGTTGATTTCTTTTGTGACTGTTGAAAACGAAAGTAAAAACGAAATACCTGGTCGCTTAAACTTTCGTTTGAGCTGTCATCGACAATTTCTTGCTCTATTTGCACAGCATCAGCTCCTTTAAACTTTAACGTTATGGAGGAAGAACAAACTGAAGCAAAAATGAGAAGATGGTGAAAACCTTTGTAACAGATTGCAAAAGATCGAAAAGTCATGCAGCATATCAAATGCAGAAATTATCCTAGCATGAAACTTGAACTTAATGAATTAAGACTGTTGTATTTTCCCTTGCCTACACTTGAGTTGATGCTAGACTAGTGTTTTAATTTTAATTAAATGTAATTTGTTTTAATCAATAATCATGTGTGCAGAAAACTAGAAACAGACACCTTGGTTTTCATTATGGCTTGTCGTCATGTTTGGTCTGATTGTCACCTTGACCGCCTTACTTTGATTCACTGAAACAAATTGAACATATAAAATTGAGCAATATGGTTTTAACTATTGACATCTGGGTATGATGGGCAAGTAAAAAGTTCACTAGCTCTCGAAGATAGTTAAAGACCAAGCAATTTATCGACATAACATTTGATTATTTTTTCAACTTTCAGTTTAATAACATGACTAAACTATGCATGGGTTCTTACCTAAATCAAAGTTTTCATACGCTTCTTTCATGGCTTGACGCATTCTACTAGCGAGTGGTTTGCAGTGCTTTTCAATGACGTGATAAAAGAGCATAAACACCTCTTCATCTTTTCGTAAAATATACTTTAAAATATATTTTACCTTCGTCGGATAAAAACTTATCTCTTTGATGTTTTGATGCTCTTTAATACTAAGCACGCCAAAACCGACAAGATCATCCAAAATAACTTTAACATCTAGGTTCTTTTCCATTTGCCGCCCAAGCTGATGAAGACACGTGCGAATTTTATTTTTTGAAAGCTTCTCCCCTTCAGGCCAATGAAGATTGAGCTCTTCTGGAGCAAAAACAACACATTATGCGTTTTATGATTATTAAATGAGTTATTTACATTCGATATGAATAGAATTGTAGGAGCATGCTTGTTGTCAATATCCATGTTAGGTCCATGCTATCAAAACGACCTTTTATGTTGTAATACAACTGCGTGCAAATTTAATAAGCATTATTTTTAGAGATAATGAAGCATTATATGTAGTCCCAATCAAGGATTGCCTTCTGAACGAATTATGTTTTTGGAACATCAAAGGACCACCATGGTTGTTAAAGTGTCACGTGACAAACCCCATAATTTTAAACTGCCAAACTGCGCTGAAATTAAGTTTTAACGCATTTGGGTAGGCTCCTAATATGATCGACAATCAACAACAGGTAGAACTGCGAATGACAACGCGTTAGACTTGAAACGCAACGACAGATCAGTTTAAAATGTTGGGTGGGATTATTTTTTGTTTTAGTGGTATACTGTCAGCTGGTCATAAGTGGTGTTCAATGTTAATGTGTGTAATGTTAATGTGCGTTTTTACTGATTGGAAGGCACGATTTCCTTAATTCTACTCGCAGACAGTAATATTGTTTGTATATAAGATTAAGTCGTTAACCTATTGGCTTAGTGATGTCTTCGACCAAATGTGCACATTTTGCAGCTGCAAATGCTTCTTGAACGATTCGTATGGTAGATTTGTCTTTTATTCTTGGCGACCTGCTGATGGCTTTCAATAATGTGTCTACTTTATCTCTTCTAAACTTTTCTTCGCTAATGGCCTCAACATCTTTCGTTTGAATAACTCCGTTGCTATATAAGATGTCAGCAATACCAGTAGCGTCCGCTTCTTCCAGAATTAATGGGAACTTTCTTGATATATATTTTTCGAGTTGATCGTCCGGAAAGTCTGTTGAAACCTATATTACATATATAAAATATTTTATTACAAGAGTTCTTTTAACATACATGTGATAAATTGATAGCTCTATATGTATTAACTCAATATATTCTGACTTTATAATAGTTGTTTTTATAAATCTAAGGAAGGGAAAGATATCCAAATGTTATCATACCTCCGGTTGACTGCAGATTGCATAGGAATTTTCTGTAACAAATTATGCCAGATATTATCTAATTTATAGTCTAGATGCATCAAAGGCATTAAAAGAGAAGTTCAACCTTTATACCCGTAATCTCGTGTCACATCTACCTCCTAACCGCACTATCGCAGTGTTATTATCGTGGAGTGTTATGGCAGTACTAGCTGCATAGGTCCATAAACTAGGCAGGTAGACTAAAACAGGAGTTGTGCAATTCTTTAATATATTCTTAATTCAATATTATATTTATCAATTTATTACATATTATATTATATTCATATTATTATTTATTTTCGTAATTATCTACCTTCGGACTGCAAATTTTCAGCTGACTGTGGTTGCCAAGATTGGGGCCCTTCTCGTAACAGGCACGGGCTTCCTACATCCAGTGTGTGCACTAAAGCAGGGGCCGGAACTTCAAGGTAAAGGAATAGTTGTGCTAACAAGTGCAATTTTAGCAGCATAAAGTTGTTAGCATGAAAGAATGAAATTATAACACTTTCATTCCCTATGTGAATGACAGTAATGTGTGAATCATGTCTTCTGGGTATGCTTTAAACAATGTAGAAATACTTAAACCTTCATTTCCATGTCAACTGTTAAAATTTACCTACATATGGATCTTCATATTTCTTGCACGTAAAGGTATATTTATGTGATTATTTTTATGCCCCCGAAGGTGGGCATATTAAAATCGCACCGTCCGTCCGTCCGTCCGTCCGTCCGTGTGTCCGGCTCAATAACTCGTGTCCGGTCTGTAGCTTTCCCTTGTATGGACAGATTTTAAAATAACTTGCCATATGTGTTCGGCATACCAAGACGACGCGTCGCGTGCAAGAACCGTGTCCCTTCCTCTTGGGTCAAGGTCACACTTAGGTGTTTATTCACAATGGAATGCTGCATATAAAGACATAGAGTATAAGTTGTCGTGTCCGGGCTGTAACTTTCCCTTGTATGGACAGATTTTAAAATAACTGGCCACATGTGTTCGGCATACCAAGACGACGTGTCGCGTGCAAGACCCGTGTCCCTACCTCTAAGGTCAAGGTCACACTTAGGTGTTTATTCACAATGGAATGCTGCATATAAGGACATAGAGTATAGGTTGCCGTGTCTGGGCTGTAACTTTCCCTTGTATAGACAGATAATAAAATAACTTGCCACATGTGTTTGACATACCAAGACGACGTGTCGCGTGCAAAACCCGTGTCCCTACCTCTTAGGTCAAGGTCACACTTAGTATTTATTCACAATGGAGTGCTTCATATAAAGACATAGAGTATAGGTTGTCGTGTCCGGGCTGTTACTTTCCCTTGTATGCACAGATTTGAAAATAACTTGCCAAATGTGCTCGACATACCAAGACGACGTGTCGCGTGCAAGACCCGTGTCCCTACCTCTAAGGTCAAGGTCACACTTAGGTGTTTATTCACAATGGAGTGTTGCATATAATGACATAGAGTATAGATTATCGTGTCCGGGCTTTAACTCTCCCTTGTATGGACAGATTTGTAGTAGTAGTAGTAGTAGGTTTATTCGGTAAAAAGACATGAACATTACATGGCACGTCATAATGCAGACAAATTATAACATATCATTATCAATGCATAGACAATAGAAACCATGAAATGCACACACAATACCAAGGATGACACAGAAAAGAGAAAAAATGATTTTCACTTATTTCCATTGTGGTCCTTGAAAAATTGGTGGCAGTAACCATGGAATAGTCATGTAGTTTAGCAAAATTGTTAAGTACAAGGATAATAAATCTAGACAAGTTATAATCTTATATCACAGATAATTAATTGCATAAATTATATCACAGAACTCATTAACATTATTACTCTGCATTCATAGCCTATTACACTGCATTCATGGCCTATGTATTGTAACAGAAGACTTGAGATCATAATGTATGGAATAAAAAAAATGCCATTCAAAATGGCAATACTGTAAAGCAATATTAATATCACTATGAGATATGATAAGATATAAGGAAATACGTGTGAATAAGAACCCTACATGCTAATAAAAATGAAATTATTATGATAGCTAAAAATAAAAATTTATTCTATTAATATCACAATGAGATATGATAAGATATAAAGAAATACGTATGAATAAGAACCCTACATGCTAATAAAAATGAAATTATTATGATAGCTAAATATAAAAATTTAAAATAATCTTTAAGACTGTAATAGGTACTGTTTGATGGCAGACTTGAAATGATTAGGTTTTGAAATATTCCTTATATTTTGAGGAAGACTATTCCACAAATTTATGCCATTATTTGTGAATGTCTTTGCCCCAAAACTGCCAACTTTAGGCTTGGAGAAACGACCAGTGTTAACAAAGGTAAAACTATCCGCAAAAAGATCAGACACTGGTTGAGCTACCTTATTAGACCTTGTACAGCAACCGTGCACATCACTTAGCGGTTTAAAATGTTCACCAAGATACTCAGGGGCAAGGCCATTCTTTATCTTATGGACATGACAAAGCATAATTTGCTCTACCCTTTTTGACACGGGTAGCCAACCTAAACTTAAAAATTGCTCTTGACCAACATGAGACATGTTATCCATCTTTAAAACAAACCTGATCATCTTATTTTGGGTAGTCTGGAGTTTATTTTTAAGTGACTGGGTAAGACCTGGATACCAAAAGGAACAAGCATAGTCATAGTGGCACTGTATAAGGGACATAATTAAGAGTTTTCTAGTGTGCATATTTAAGAATTTACTTTTTCTGTATAAGAACTTCAACCTGTAGTTTGCCTTACTAATAACTGACTTGGCTATGGACTCACCAGCCAGACTCTGATCTATTTTAGCACCAAGGTACTTGACAAAACTTGATGGAATTGGCACCCCATTACAAGACACATTAAGCTGGGGATTAGACTTAAGTTTGGGCTTTGAACCAAACAATACTGATTATGTCTTGCCAAGGTGTAGGGACAGTTTGTTGTCCACTAGCCACTCACTAATGAGTTCCAGGTCACTTGAAAGAATGGATTGAATTTCTGATATGCTTTTACCAGCTTCTAAGATGCCCGTATCATCAGCATAGAGTAATATTTTATTGTTAACCACAGCGGCCATATCATTAACATAAATTAGAAATAGAAGAGGGCCAAGGATGGAACCCTGAGGGACACCACATGTGACAATGGCCTCGGAGGACAATGTGCCAAATACGTCGACAATCTGATGGCGATCTGAGAGATAGGGTTGAAACCATCTAACAGCGTCAGCATGGAGACCTATAGCCTCAAGTTTCATCAGTAAAATACCATGATTGACCGTATCGAAGGCCTTCTGAAGGTCAAGTAGAACCATTCCAACCATTTTACCTTCATCCATCTTAAAACGAATGTAATCAGATAAATGGGTAAGACATGTGTGTGTGGAGAAGCCACGCCTAAAACCGGATTGGTAGCTGTAGAGAAGTTGTTTATCATTTAAATAACCTTCTACCTGATCATATATGACTCTTTCAAATATCTTTGAAACAATACTTAAAACTGAAACAGGCCTGTAGTTCCCAACCTCAGTCTTGTCACTTTTCTTATAGAGAGGAATAACCCTGGCAGACTTGAGGTCATCAGGTACAGACCTCTGGATAATGGACAAGTTCACAACATGAGTGAGGGGACAAGATATGATAGAAGCACTATCCCTAACAAACCTAGCAGGAATGCCATCTAAACCTGTAGCCTTATTTGCACTCAGTTTATCTAAATGTTTTAAAACTTTATTTTCAGACACAATAGCAAATGAGAAGCTGTTATGATTAACACCTTAATCAATATAATATTTGCTAACAAAACTTTTACCATACTTATTCAAGCTTATTGGAAGTTTTTCAACAAGTTTAGAAGCAACTGTAGTATAAAATAAGTTAAACTTTTTAGCAACTGTAAGCTTAATAAAAGAAATCTGTCCATCAATTTTAAGACCTATGCTACTTGATGAAGAGTTACATTTCTTAGAAGGAAGACCTAATTGTTTAAGTGTGCTCCAGAGAGATTTAGACTGGTTTTTGTACTGTTCAAGTTTTTCTGAAAAATAGCATTTCTAGGCCTTATGAATGAGAAACTGAGTTTTATTACGCAATTCCTTAAAAACATTAAAATTATCTTTAGTTCTATTTTTCTTAAAAACATAAAAAGCTTTGTCTCTAGCTTCAATACTATGTAAAATGTCAGGGGATATCCAAGGCTGTGTGTGTTGCTTACATCTAACTTCCTTAACAGGTGCAATACCATCAAGAACGGATATAAAAATAGATTTAAAATTTGTCCAGGCTTCTGACACATTGTCACAGAGTAAAACACTATTCCAGTCTGTAGATAAAAGATATTGTTCAAAATTTTCCTTACTGTAGTTTTTAAGGATCTGATGTGAACATTGTTATGTTTACCAATAGACATAGTAGTGAACAGAATGGTCACTAATAGATGAGTCAATGACACCAATATGTGTAATTCTATCAACATCTGATACCAAGACTAAGTCTATGCATGTAGAGGAAGTTTTACAGATTCTTGTAGGATCTTGTATAAGCTGTTTTAAATGAAACATATTTGTGAATGATGATAACTGATCAACAAGAGTACATCTATTAAGTATATTAACATTAAAGTCTCCCAGGATAACAGATTCAGTTCCAACATGCATATACATGGAACACACTAATTCCAGCACTGTGAAAAAGTTATGTTGAGTTGGTGGACGATAGATGGTACCACAAAGAATTGGTTTACTTTTTGGCAAGAGAATATCGATCCAAGTGGCCTCTAGTTCAGAGTGAGTCATATCATCTCGTGGATTGAAGGCGAGATCCTCTCTTACGTAGATACACACCCCGCCGCCTTGACGATTTCTGTCCTTTCTCCGGATGACATATTTAGGAATATGTACCTCAGTGTCTTCCACCGAATCATCTAGCCATGTTTCAGAGAGGCATACACAAGCTGCACGTGTACGGTTGGCAAGGAGTCTCACCTCATCTAACTTTGGGATCAGGCTGCGGACGTTGAGGTGAATGAAATGTAAGCCACGGTTCTTAAAACCCTGGTACTGACTATTCACCGATGACTGGTCAGTCAACAAGGAAGGTTGACCGCCCTGAACAGTAGGCCCTGGACAAGAATGGACATCTCAACAAAGTAATAAAAATATAGAAGTTGGATTCTTTGTGTAACAACATCTAAATAAGCTATCCTTTCTTCTTGTTGGACTAGTGTATGAAGATACAAAGTTCTCATAAAATATCAACTGTCCCTGAGAAACATTTATAGTTGACCCTTGATGAAGCAAGTGGGTGGGGAATATGTCATTGTGTAAATAATGATCACCGATCCGAGTACAGATGATAACGGCAGTAAGAATACTTCCTAGGTAGTTCATACTTGTTGAATCCACACATTAAGATACAATATACTGACAGAAAATACTTTTAAACTTGATTTTTAAATTATTTTTTACAGGAAGTAAACAAACATGACCTCCAGGTTACACACCACCATTCAAATTTTTCATTAATTTTCAATACTTCAGAGTATTGTAAATTACATGCCACATGTGTTCGGCATACCAAGACGACGTGTCGCGTGCAAGAACCGTGTCCCTACCTCTTAGGTCAAGGTCACACTTAGGTGTTTATTCACAATGGAGTGCTGCATATAAGGACATAGAGTATAGATTATCGTGTCCGGGCTGTAACTTTCCCTTGTATGGACAGATTTGAAAATAACATGCCACATGTGTTCGGCATACCAAGACGACGTGTCGCGTGCAAGACTCGTGTCCATATTTCTTAGGTCAAGGTCAGACTTAGTGTTTATTCACAATGGAATGCTGCATATAAGGACATAGAGTATAGGTTGCCGTGTCTGGGCTGTAACTTTCCCTTGTATAGACAGATAATAAAATAACTTGCCACATGTGTTTGACATACCAAGACGACGTGTCGGGTGCAAGACCCATGTCGCTACCTCTTAGGTCAAGGTCACACTTAGTGTTTATTCACAATGGAATGCTGCATATAAGGACATAGAGTATAGGTTGTCGTGTCCGGGCTTTAACTTTCCCTTGTATAGACAGAATTTAAAATAGCTTGCCACATGTGTTCGACATACCAAGACGACGTGTCGCCTGCAAGAACCGTGTCCCTACCTCTAAGGTCAAGGTAACACTTAGGTGTTTATTCACAATGGAGAGCTGCATATAAGGATACAGAGTATTGGTTGTTATGTCCGGGCTGTAACTTTTTCTTGTATGGACAGATTTGAAAATAACTTGCCACATGTGTTCGACATACCAAGACGACGTGTCACGTGCAAGACCCATGTCGCTACCTCTAAGGTGAAAGATACACTTAGTGTTTATTCACAATGGAATGCTGAATATAAGGACATAAGAATGTAGGTTGTCAAGTATGGGTGGTATTTTTTATGTTCAGAGGCAATTGAAAATAACTTGCCATATGTATTTGTTTGATATTTAACTTTTCATGTACTGACCTTGTTCATAGGTCAATGTCACATTCGGGGGCATTCCTCACATACTGTGACAGCTCTTGTTTTATACATGATTGATATAAAACAACACAAAATATCCACCAACTTCATCATAACATGTCAACAATGAAAGTTCTAGCATAGCTTTGAGGAAAGAAAACGATAGTTTTTTAGCCAACAGTCGACAGGAAGTTTTTACTGAGCAATTTTATTTGATGCCTTTAACTTCAAGGACTGCACATTTCCGAAAATTCGTGACGGTTTTGAACGCCGTCCTTGAACGAACTCATTTTAGTGTTGTTTCGTGTGAAACATTAGCAATATAATGTGTCTAAATACCGAAAGTAAAAACACAAGTATGGGCCAGAAAAATGATCAATAGTAAAGCGTAGATTGTTTTAAAATATTTATATTCATGTTTTGAAAATGATATATTCAAGTAAGATATCAGCTATATCGAGGAACTAAGTAAGATAAAATTAAACATGCAGTTTTTGCATCTGCTTGACAAACATTCGGAGCTTCTCGTTCATTTTTTATCGAAAACAATCTTGGATGTATGCCGGTACATCAGTAGAAGTAGTTCGTAAAATTTTGATTGATATCATTCATTCAATGTTGGGTTTTAGCTAGTATTGGTTGATATTATTTTAATTGAATGCCACTGACGTGTATTGTTGCAAACATAAATAAGATATCCAAGAGTAAAGTCATTAAGTTTAACTGCTAAATTAAATTACTACGCAATCTACTTGCAGCGGACGTAAAAATACCCGATTTCTGACATTGTAAACCATCCATATTCATCCGAGATTGTTTTCGATAAAAATGGCCGAGGAGTTCCGAATGCATGACAAATAGCTTCAAAAGTAAAAGTAAAACATAAAATGTTCGCGAATGAGAATCACAAAGCAGGAAATCCAACAAGTATGAATTCAACAATTGCGTACATCTCACCATTAGTAAAAATGTATACTAGAATAAAGCGGAAAATCATTCTAATTTGAACAATAATTTACTTTCTACGTATTCCTCATCTGTCTTCTGAAGTTTCACCGACGATGGAACAGCGTCACTGCAACCAAAATAAATACCTTACATAGTTGTCTACTCAACAATTACAAATACTACTTTTGGATTTTAACAAAACAATGGGGTTGCTTTAAGTGTAAACAATTAATTTATTTTGATGCAAAACAAGATTTCACTGTGTGCACGGTCCCAACTTGGATTTTAATAATAAATTATTATGCTAAAAGTTAACTGTATTTGTGTTTGTAGTTTTTTCATATAAATATTGACAATGCCATAATGTATACCAATGCTTAAAGTTTTATTCAACGTCGTTCATTAGTATTATCATTGTATACAGTTTTAAGAAAATGAAAGTACAAGTAGAAATATATCTGCAACAAGAGAGCCATTTATTATTATGCTTGCGCTCTGCAATAGCACATTGGTTTCACAATGTGTCTAGTTTCACACAAATAAATTGAAGAATTCCAGCAATGTTTCGGATAAAGTTTGCTAAATAAGTGAAAAAGTGGTGATAACTTTTCAACGAAGTGCCCAAAATTATAATTCTGGCCAGGTGCACTATTTCACTTCGGGCCGATTGTTCAGAATATTGTTAAAGTTAACAATATTGTTAACTGGACTGCAGTTGCCTTTTAAATTTTGAATACTCTTAAAGATTCATAGACGCACACTTGATCTAAGGTACTTTTCACAATCATTGAGAATACTGATTCCGCTTTGTTTGTTTCACTCAATACAACAGGACATCGTACAATATTTCAGGTATAATAGCTAACAATGATCCAATCCAGTTAACAACGTTGCTAACTTCGTTTGAAGTTTCATTCAATTCCTACTGATAGCTTCCGAGACATTATTGATGAAAAAGAATAATATTAAAATACGAATAAGAAGTGTGAATGATGTACCTTCGTCGAAGGTGTGGGGGGATAAAATCAACTAAAACAGTTCGCTTAAAGCTCATCTTAAAAATCATAACAAAAGAGGAATTTACAAATATTGAACTTGCATACCTTAACATACGTTTCCGTTTCAAAACTTTCTGACGTTCCTCCTCGGGATCTTCCCCCGTGTCATTGTTGACGACCTAATGATAAAGTTTTTGTTTTTTTTTAAATCATGTCAACTACATCAAAGGAAAATGCCCGTAGGTTTATATATATTTATGACAAACATAAACCAAACACTACCAAGTTACACAATTAGTTAGGTCAATCAGTTTGAGACAAAAGTAAGACAATTGATCATTATGAGGATTGTAACATAACGCCAGATCTTACGGTGTCAAAATTAGCTCAATATAATAAATTAAAATCCTTTTTTACTTAGTGTATTTGCTTTCTTAACCAATGCATGAGGAAATAAGTAATATTGCCATTTTGCGATGTAAGTATTGCAACATTGATAAGTACATTGTATCCAGCTTAATGATATACTCAGAATAAATGACTGAGGAAATGTTTTAAACCGTTCCTATATAAAGAAAAAGAACAGCTTTGTGCTGTGTATCGGGAAAGTTGATCTTGCAATGCCTAAAATCACCCGTTAATTATACACCCGAGCCAAACAAACGTGCCCCATCCATGACACTAACCTGTTATGATAATTATATTGTCGAATATGTGTTTCTTTCAACAAAACATGGGTAAAAGGCGCTTTTCTTTCTTTTTGTAAAATAACACTGAGCAACTAGAAGAAATGTTTTAGGCAAATATGAAAAACTTCACAAAATAATGTTATAAGGCGACTTTGCACAAGACTACAGAGACTGGCAAGCAATATAAAACATGATAAATTAAAGTAACTTTCAACACAAACACATGTGTAACAAACATAAATTTTGACTGATAAACCTTCAACTATTTACTAAATAATGCATTTATGGAAAATAAAAATTGCTGATAACAAGATTGTAACCATGTTTTTAATCGCAGAAAGCGCAAACATATTAAATGATAGGTGATTGCTTACAGATTTGCTGTGGTCTTCTATAGTCTCATGACATAAGGTAGAAATACCGTTATTTATGCTCATTTGTCTCAAATTAAACACTGCATCCTTCATAAGAACTATTGTTTTTAACATTTGTTTATCCTTTTTGAAATATTAAATTAATATAAGTAATTGTGGTAAATTTTATGTGTGAGAAAGAGTGCATCTTTAAAAACCTGCGTCTGATATAGAATTTTGAATAAAAGATTACAAACGACAGACATCTTTAGATGACCAACCGTCATTTTAGAACAAAATGATGTGGATAAAGAGTGGTTATTGTAACATATTATTAATCTGTTTGAACAAATACGACTTAAATAAAGCATTTAAATATCTTATAATCCAACAACCTGACCAAGTATTGCCATCAATAATTGGAGAAAACTTTTCAACAACAAGTCCGATCAAGTTTTAACAGTGGCATTTGTGCATATATTGCGTTAGACGGTTATGTTTATATTGTATGGTCAAACATTTGCTGTTACTTTATCAATAATATTGTGTTTGACCTGAACCCATTGTATACGTGTATGTATTACTCTCATGCTACTTCATGCATGAAATAACTTTTTCTACTTACATATTTAAACATGCTCATATATATTACATTGTGTTCAAATCTCCCTTGTGGAGGATATATTGAAATAAATGAATAAATATTAACTTTGTCTGGCGTCTTTGCAATCGTTTACGAATTGTGTTTGTAAGAACGAACATATTAAATGAGAGCTTGGCAAAATTTTAAGGGCCGTTCTTAACCGCTGTGAAGAGAAAAGACGTGAAATTGAATGATGACGAAATAGAAGTTGCCATTTGATTACTTCTAATCGACTTTTGCAAGTCCAGGTAAGGCAGATGTAAAAGGCAACATACAAAGACCGACACAATGGTAAAATGCAAACATCCTTAGGAATGGTGAATTATCTTTCATGATATTCAACAAATTTGTCAGATGTACAAGCCCTATTAAAACTTTTTGGCAGCCATTTTGGACTTTAAATACTTCTCAATATGTTCTGATTTAGTATTTGTGAGGCAACAACCTAGTGAATATATATGCAAAAAGCTACAGAAACAGTAGCAAAAAGTTTAAAGATAAACCCGATTTAGTGGCAATGGGCAACGCCAAAGACATAGAACACAAACAAGAAACATAGAGCAGCACACAACTCTACAAACAGCACAGTGCATAAATACTATATATATATATATATATAATATATCATTATATATGTATAAATAATTGGTATGTTTATCAAGAATTGTTAGGTACCGCCTTGGAACGGTCAGTAAAATGTAAATTTACTGGGGGTTTAAACCAGTTTATGCGCACAAACCTCACTCTTATCCCAACAATTCTTAATAAAGATAAAACGCAAAAGATAAATCTTATCAAAGTATGCATTAACTTGAGGAAACTTATCAATAAAACAAATAATAATAATAAACGAAAAGATAAACCCCAAGTACTTCAATGATAAGAGATCCCAATTCTATCTGCAGACGGAGGGAAACAATTCAGAGCACCTAATGCAAATACTTTCAAAGATACGATGCAGTCATCGTTAGAAACCAAAAGCTTCACACACAGTCTGCCTTAAACGGTTTAAAACTGTGTGATCATAGAGTTTCATAATAAAAAGCATCATTCTATGAAAACTGGGAACAAATAAAGAAAAACATTATTAAAAATAAAAGCGACTAGTATATGCTATTCTCTCCTTCCAAATGATTTGAAAACGTAAAAATACTTAAACGGGTGTTCGGATTCTTCAGTGTCAGCTACATAATTGCGACAAAGACCAAGAAGATCTTCGGTACTTTATTCGATTCAGAAATAGCAGCGAGACAGAGAACGAGTGACAGAATTAATGAACAGGGAGGGTTCACAGAATCTCATATTATATGGAGTTTAAGACAATTTGGTTCAACTCAATGAAGATAACAACAACGAAATTTCTGAACACTGATACATTCAGCATATGAGAAACAGAGTGCTTCCAACGCATTTCTTGAGCATAGAATTCAAACTTAAAAGTTGCAACAGAAAAGAAGACACACCAACTTTCTGAACTTGCCAAAGAGCTAAACAGGCTAAAAGAACAAAAAGGACTAGTGTTGGTGACCCAAGAAAGGTAAACAGACTTTATTTGGGAATATATTGTTATAGAGAGCAAACAGATAAAACACTTACAGCAATAACTTGCCATCCAGAGTATTCAACTTGATCAAGATTATCAACAAGTTTCGGAGAAATTTACAAAGCAGAAAGCTACAATGCTAAGCTTTTTGAACTTGGAGAAAATATACCTCATGCTCAACAAAATTGTATGTCCAAAGACAGTTGGCTGAATAATGTTCTCTTCCGTCCCTGAATTAATTGGTAAATATGGTTCATCAGCCAGCCTTGCACTTAAATGTTGACATTCTGCTCTAGCACCTAAGACATTATCTTTTTGAGGACTTTTCCAACTAAATGTTGCTGGTACTTTTGTATTGAACCAACAACATTTAGTTGGAAAAGCCCTCAAGGCTATGAACACATTGTTATATAAATGCAAGCAATTTGATCTTAAACCTAAAGTATTTTGTCAATTATTTGATGCCTTTGTTGGTTCTATACTTAATTATGCATCCGAAGTATGGGGTTTTAGTAAATCCAAAGAAATAGAACGCATTCATTTGAAATTTTGTAAACGATTGTTACAAGTGAAATTTAATACATGTAATGCTGCTGTATATGGCGAACTAGGAAGATATCCTTATATATTAATAGATATGTACGCATTATAAAGTACTGGTTTAAAATTGTTAATAGCAATAATATTATTCTGAAGTCTATGTATAATCATGCACTTGATGATCACAATAATAAGGGTTATACCAACTGGGTTTCAAATGTGAAAACTTTGTTAAATAATTATGGTTTTGCATATGTGTTTGATAATCCCAATGCGATACATGTTAATACATTCATTAGTGAATTTAAAAGTAGAATTGTAAATACATTCAACCAAGAATGGTGTGTAACTGCCGGTAATAGTCCAGTTTTAGATATGTATAGAGTGTTTAAACCCACTTTAGATTATGAGCATTATCTAGATATTGTACCTAGAACTCTACGATTGTATTTTGTTAGATTAAGGGTTTCTGTACACCCTTTAAGAATTCAGACAGGAAGGTATGCTCGTATTAATTTACCTCGCAATGAGCGTTATTGCTTATGTTGTAATACTAACGATATAGAAGATGAATACCACTTTATTTGCATTTGTCGTTGTTATACTCAATTACGAAAAAAGTACATTAAACGTTTGTATTATGTTAATCCATCTGTATATAAGTTCCATAATATGCTTACTTCAACTGATAGGTTGGAGGTTATAAATGTTTGTAAATATATGAAAGAGGCATTTGTTATTAGAAATACATTAATTAACATTGTGACTTAACTTTATGCAGTTTTTTTTTCCTCACTGCCTATGTTAAAAATTGATCTATATACTATTTATTACTCATACATATTAGGTTTGATTGAATGAATTTATTTAATTAGTTCTTCTGATCTATAGTCTATTTATTATTCATAAATATTAGTTTTACTGTTTGAAGTCATGGAAATTATTTCTTTTGAAAACTATAATGTTTAGACACGTGGCATTGATTTGTGTATACTATTATGTATTAAGACGATATACTATTGTATAAGTCTAATAAACTGTCTGTTCTGTTCTGTTCTGTTCTTTTTCTGAGCTCGCGTTTGTATCAGTGAAAAGATATGTTATTTTACTGGTGGACGTGTATCAAGCCTTAATATCTCGGTCCAGACAATTATTTATTAAATTATCACCATTTCCCTTTCTAAAATCATCATCCATGATAACAGATCAGTATGGAATGTAAAAACAAAATGGAGAAAAATAAAATTTCAACAGAGTGGGAGAGTGTGTAATAAATGTAAAAATCAAATACATGTTTTTTTGGTTAAATATGTTATGGCCAAAGAAGAAATATGTGTAATAGAACTTTTGTTTTGCAATGCCGGGAGGAATCTCATTTCACACACATACCTTCTGCAACTTACCAATAGTTGTCTTATGCGTAATCGTCACTGGCCCCACTGTAATGCGGAAGATCAGAACCGGCACTCTGGAAAAAGAACGGTTCTGGTTTACCTGTACCAATCGGGGATAAATGTCCAAAGTGTAAATATTGTCTACACCTTCAGTGACTCTCCGCATCATGTCGCAAACATCTCTCACTAAGCCTGTAACAGTTCGAGCTGCATAACTGGAAACTAGTTCTCCCAGGTAAATCAACGTGCTGTTTTGCTCCCTCGACACTGTTTGAAGTAACTAATCACATTCGTAACAATAACACCACGACATAGCGTCAGTAGAACGAGTGTTAGACACGACCTGGACAGAACGTCACGTCATGCGATATATCAGGAACATGGTAGTTAATGCACTCTGTGTCGGGTAATTAGTGCAAGGATAACTGAGGTTTGGAAAATTACTAAAGAGAGGATGGGTCTGACGCACTCGTTGCTGTAAATATGGTTCATCAGCCAGCCTTGCACTTAAATGTTGACAATCTGCTCCAGCACCTAATACATTATCATATTCTGATCGAGCTCGCGTTTGTATCTGTGAAAAGCGATGCTATCTTACTGGTGGACGTGTGTCAATCCTTGATATCTCGGTCCAGACAATAATTTATTAAATCATCACCATTTCCCTTTCTAAAATCTCCATCCATGATAACAGATCAGTATGGAATGTAAAAACAAAACGTAGAAAATTAAAATTTTAACAGAGTGGGGAAGTGTGTAATAAATATAAAAATCAGATACATGTTATTTGGTTAAATATATAATGGCCAAAAAAGAATTATGTATAATAGAACTATTGTTTTGCAATGCCGGGAGGAATCTCATTTCATATCAATTTAAACCCCCTATTCAATCCAAGTGGTCTGTTTCTGGCATACTAACGATTAAGTTTTTATTTACCACAAGTTATAAATCTCTAAATAATAAGAAGCACTGACAATGAAATTGACTACCATAAAAATGACCTTCCCGTGTAAGATGATAAAATATATCTTGCATGGCTTTACGTGTAAGAAAGGTTCATCCAAACCCAAGCCTAGCGTGTTACGCGGAAACAAGGTTTACAAAGTTTTCACATTCCAAATACATTGTAATACCATATGACAATGTTTCCATTGTGCTACAGACGACGGTCTTTAGCAAGGGAGGCTATTATGTGATGACAATAGTAGAGTACATGTAATTCATTACGGCTATTTTTTATCTTTGTACATTGAGCACGATAAGGATGTCCAGCATGGCCAAATATTTGAATCTACTTATGTGAGGGAGTGTGTGCGTTGGGGGGGGGAGATTTTGATAGCTTTGACGCCATAGAAGAAATATCACCAACCAGACACCGTAAGTGGAATCACATGCCTCGAGTTGTGAAAATCAAGTTTCATAGATTATTTAAATGCATAAAGGCCATAGGCCAATAGACCAATGACCATACATCAATGAAATTAATAATATATATATTTAAATGCACTTCTATCAATCGATCGTAGGCCACAATATATATTAATACACGTATACGTATTTATACTAACAAGGTACTTTTGAAACACAAATTGAATATAGACAGTACACATAGAATAGAATATAACCATAGTGAGGTGACAGTGGTTACAAATGCCATTTAAAATGAGTTATTTACCATCATTATAAATATAACAGGGACCCTCAATTCAAAAGCCTCGTGAATGAACATTGCTAATTGCCTTTGAATAGTCTTATTTGTAAAACAAATTTGGTTATATTTGGTCTTTTTAAATAGTCTTTATGTATGTAGAAATGAAATCTACTATTCTATGGCAAACTTGATTTTTCCTTTCATATTCAGATATAGGAGTAGGTTTGTGCCATTTATCGGCTTCAGTTACCAGTGTGACGAAAGTCTAGAGATCGTCAATGCTTTCACACAAAAATGGCTGTAACTTACAGTCTGCGAACAATAAAAAGGTTTGGCTCTAGAGGAATAATTAAATTCAGCATACCATTTTTGTAAATATACATTTTAGTCACTATTTCAGTTCACATATAAATACATATTAAAATAACCATGCATCGTAAAATCCTAGTGATTGTAAAATATCTATAATAACTTTTGCCCATGACTAACAATTTGACAATCTTTCTTAATCTCTATACGATTTTCTTAAAACAGCTTTGACATATGTGATATCATCACATTGTAAAATCTTTAACAAATGATTAATCACTTTTGCAATTCCAATAATTAGTAATGGTATTATACCAAGTTCTCCATACACAAAATTGTTCTGATTTCGGGTTCTTACACCCAGTATTTCTTTACAGAACTTGAAATAAACTCTTTCTAACTTAATGCTGTTTTGGAGACCCAAAACTTCACAACCATAGTTTAAAACAAGATACATTTATTTATCAAACACAGATAAATAATGGCATGTTGCTTGTAAAAAATCTTCATAGCTTGTCCTGACCAAGTGTCAAACGTTGTGCTTAATAACCCACCAGTGCTAAATACTTTTCCTAGATAAGTAAATTTATTTACAATTTCAAACTCAAGCCCTTGATACAAAAATATAAAATTTCGCCTAATGTTTTAGCCTTTTTAAAAAAATAATATTACCTTTGCTTTATTTGCATTTACACTATTATTTATGTGAAAAGCTTTCTATCTATAACAGTAATCTTTTAACATCAACTGGTCATTTTGTAACTCACTTTTAGATTCTGATAAAATAGACTGCCCTAAATACGTTTCTTTTTTGAAAACAAAACTACAGCTTTTTTTAAAAACTCAGATAGGTTTTTTCATTTGTGTACACTTTTCCGATTAATTATATATTCAAAGTTGTACAAAAGCCATGCTAAACCACAATGGTATTATGATCATATTTATGTAAACAACAACATGATAATACTATAGTATATGTAATATGCAAACAAATAATATATCAAAGAAATTGGTATTGCCTCCACTACATCCACAATTTAAAAGGGTTGAAATTTTACATTATGAGCGCGACGTTTTGAATCATTTCAGTCAAAGGGTTTGGCTTATATCATGAAAAAGAAATAAGTAGTTTATAATGACGTCACATACAAATAAAATGGATCCAACCAGCAACACATGTAATGATTTATTTCTTCTATTCAATAGTTTAATGATTAAGTGTATATTAATCCTTAGTTCAGTCATTTCTTGACTGTTTACTTTCTTTTACCGGGGGTGTACATGGAACGGAGTTGGCTGGAGTATATCTTGTCTTCAATTTGAATGTATTCATCACTGCATCAATTGAATTTATCAATCTTTTGTCAACAACTGGTGAAGCATATGGGGGTTAATTCCGTCTCTTACAGAGGGATGATGGATAATTTGGACATATCACCATAACGTATTACCAAGAACATATATTTAACTTTTAAAATCAATCGAATGGATGGATATACTTTCATTTCATGAAAGAAATATCATTTGGAATAATAGTTCAATGTCGATTACATTATCGTCACAGTTGATAGAGAAGTTCAAACTACTTATTATATAAAATAAGCAATGTTATGAGAAGCACTCACGTTAACAACAGCATATATAAAACAGCCTTTCTTGAAATATCGATACTCATTTAAAGAAACAAAAAGACATTTTACAAACAATTCGTTTAATGAAAGAAATTAACAAAATTAGCATTTTTACATATGTATGGGTTCTTAAATATTACTAAATACTAAGAAATGTATACAAAACAAAGACTCACGGCGCACACAGCGTTGCATCGTTCTACAAAATTCCGTCGAGTTGAAATTTTGGCCAAGGATTGCATCGTTAATATACAAGCAAATCCAAAATATTTTACACTTGTAGAAGCAGTAATTAGCATAGTCTTTTATAGGCTAAGAAATATTTTCTTATCTTTTCTCTCAAAAAAGTTATTTAGGAATCACTGTCACTTTCTTGCTTTTTATATCGGTTTTGAACTGTGGTGACACATGTGAGAACCCCGTTGAAGACAAATTATTCCTCGCCCTGTAAGCAGTGACTCGAGCGAAATGGCACTACTAGCTTTTTCAACTATCTGACTGTTTGCATTGTGATCATTGTAGAAATTAACTCCTATCGATGTTGTAGCAAGTGTTGGTCTACAAAGTCTCGCGTTTCGTACGACCACTTAGCACAAATAACACCCATCATTGAGGTTCTACGAGTTCTCGTACAATGGGATCTCAGAGCACTGGTCACAAGACATGGCTTCAATTCAGAGCTTTGTTCAACATGTTCGGGTCTATGCAAATATAAAATGATCAGCTGACTAAAGACGATAACCAGTCTGTAGGTGTGTCAAATTACCTTTTGACATGTTGATTCAACACAACAGGAATAAGACCCGAAGGGATTTTCACTGGTGTGACTGTCTCATCTATATGATTTATGCGTGCATAATGTGAATTATATATTTATCTTGTCAATATTTCATCGTCGCTTGTCTCACATGTAGTTAGTCAACGTCAACGGTTAAATTTATTTGGTCATCTTTCAGTAGACGCTTTCTTGAACTGTTGTCCAGTATTACTTACAATAATATTTTATTGATAACAATGCTTGTTATTTTGTTGTAAGTGCACTTTTTGGATAGTATCAAGGCTTTCCACATAAAAATAGGTTTCATTTTTTTGTACATGTGTTGGATATGTAGCGTTCATGCGTTTTGTAGACACACAATGATTCGTTTCTCTTTAATATAATATGTTTGTGTATCGTATTCGAACTGGAAAACATCAAAAAAATCAAATTTGCCGGGTTCCTTGCTTGTTTAAAATGTTACCGATCGTTCTTTCTTTTTGCATAAATTTTGACACTTGACTGTACTCTGTTAAAAAAAGTTCCGGTACACTTGTGGGTTTTTCAGTTGATCGTGTATTTCATTCTCGTACAACAGAGCGATGATTCTATGCGTGCATAAGATGTATCAGTATCTAACCTCTGATGAATGAGAATATTTCAATCGATTTCTAATTTTTCGGAAAACAGAACGGCTGGGTTCCTCATGTTCACTTTCTTTGCCATTCAAAAATGGTGCATATTGCAAAGTATAATTGTCCATTATTTCTACTTCTGTACTTCTGACTTTTATTTTATGATATATGAATAAATTTGAATGCATGCTTACTGTACAGCATTGGCATGTTATTAACAGAGAATGGATGCATGGTTAAAAGTAGAATTTAATTGCCAAGCAATGATAATATTGTTATACTCTGTGTCGTACGTTAGTAAAATGTACATTTAAGTAAAATTTAAGTAAAATTAATAATTCTTGAAGGTTTAAACCTTTTCTCGAAACTTACTTTAACTGACCCAACAATTAAGCGTTTATTTTTTATCAAACGGGACCCTTCAGGGCCAACGTTTATATTATGCATATCATATCCTAACTACAAATAGTTAAACGGTAAAGCGGTCAAATAGTACACTCTGTCAATGCTTAAATATGCATGAAATCTTAAAATTTCAACAAAATTTGAATTAATGTATAGTAATATGTACTTGAATTGGACCTAATTTTCGCATTGTATAAAATGCAGCTAAAGAATGCAGCAAATGACGACAATGTATATATACGCAACCGCCCCAAACTGCGAAAACCCGTTCAAGTTGTTAAAACGGGCAATCGAATAAGGCAGTACATCTATAACGAATAAATTGATGCTCAAAACCCCTTAAAATTTCCTTAAAAGTGAATCGATATGTAATCAATGTTTAAAAGAGAAAAAAATATATACATTTTAAATACGTTTATTGAAAAAAGTATATGTAACAGATTATTACGCCATACGTTTTTACAGCCGTATTAATTGTCACTTTATGATGCAATCTATCAAATTTCAAAGTAACTTGAGCTTCTGAATCGATTACCAAGTTACATTATTACTGATCTATAAGAGATGGAATAGGTAACATCTGTATTAACCTGATAAATTGTTATTTAATCTGGCCATTGTTAACTCGTGTTGATTTCTCCGAGGAGCGGCTGGGGTTTACTATTTAGATTCCCTTCTTTCATCTTCTCTAACGAATGAAACCCTTTTATCGTTATTTATTTACAAACGGGGACATTCCTGTATAATGTGAACAACTATATCCTTATTACACCCGATGACATTGGCGGACGCGAACGTTGACAATTGTGTTGTATGCGATGAGAACGGTGATCGTGAATCTTCATGATGTCTTGTTTACTTTTTTCAAAGAATGCAATTAAGGAATCTAGTTTGCTTTTAAGGCTGAATAAATATAGTCTGGATTCACGATCCGCACTTGATGATGGTGTTGGTTATTTTAGTGCTATGCATAGCTACTGTTGAGACAAATTTCCACTAGCCATTCATAATGGGTATATGGTGGCCATTTTATTGCTAGTTTATCAACTTATTGTCGAGCAACTCATCTCCACCCTGTATGGTGTTGGATAATTTTTGCATTCCTGTCTCTTTACGCTCCTAAAATCACACTCCTTTTTTCCAGTTTTTTATTCAACCCATTAAATGTATGGTCCGGGCCTTTTGCTCTTTGTTGAGGGTAACATTCGCAAGCGTTGTCATTAATACCTGCCAGCTACACTTGCTATTAATAATAATGATATGGACAACTAAGAGATAGGCGCTGATCATCTTCATCCCTTTTACCCATGGCCTTGTTGTCTCCAAGCGTGTTGCCTCATTTCCTGTGGCACCGGGCCTCAGTTGCTGGTGTGGTGTTCAACTTGATGGTGTTCGTGTAGTTAGTGTAGCTGGTACATACATGTTAGGCATTGTCATGGGAAATGGATATTTTTTAGATTTTAAAACGTCCGTTTTCATATTGTGCTAAAAATTGATGATGTTGTCGTTGTTGTTTTTGGTTTTGTTGTTGTTGTAAATTATGGGTTATTTGAGAAGTTTTCAGTTGTTGTTCCTGCTTTGTGAATTGTTGATGATAAACAAGAGGTTGTTGCTACCAGAATAATGGTTCTTGTGGTGGTTTTAGATGACGTGGTGTTGCTTTACCTGAATGTTTAGATTGATCATATGAAACAGCAGCCCTTGTTGATGTTTTGAAGTTGGCTGGTGTAACCTGCAAAATGACAGATTCAATGACAACCTCTTTATTTCTTCTCTTGGATCCTGGCTCCTCCTTTTTGTCCGGCGTTTCCTTGACCCCATCTTCTACTTCCTGCTGGTCAAGAATCTTTATTTAGATCGGATATATAAGCTATTTTCCGACATGGTCTTTCATAGCTTTCAGAATTCCCCTCCCCATGTACTTATGGTTTACGTTAGTCCTTATTTCATCAGTTAAGCTAATAAACGGAAATATTAGTATATATTATTAGTATTTGTTCGCATTAACCCTTGTCTACCAATGAGGGAGCCCTTCGCGCGCAGTACAAAAGGCCGATGAGGTAGACTGTCATTCCTAAGCAAAATCGACGCAATAACTGAGAAATAGTTATCACATGCTTGTTTTAAAAGTTAATATATACTCGTGATTCAGTTCAAACGTTTTGAACGTTTTATTTAATCATTTATGAATAAAATTGTAGATTAACTAACAGTGGATTAACAAAAGATTTTCAAGCGTTTCATTTGTCTGAGAGCAGTCTGGTTCGCCTGATGGCGGTTTGTTTATGGGATGAAGACCACGCTTCATTATTGACATTTGGCATGCTTTAGATTTATGTTGGTGTATTTTAGCTTTTGGGTTGTAATGTGAATTTTCCGTGAAGTTCGTACAAAGTTCGTAAAATTCAGCCAGGTTGTAAAGCATGTTCAAGCAAATGAAAACAAATCTAGAAAATATCCAGGATTTAAATGTAGGGAATTTGCATGCTACTTTTAGTAAGGGTACTAAAAGTAGTTTGCGAATTCCCTACATTTTAATAGGAAATTACCCTGTACCTGATTACCTAAGTTGCACAACTGGTAAAACAATAATAGGTTAAAAGATTTAAGGCAAAGTAGAGGCAAAGCGAAAATTAAAAAAAAAAATGTTTGTTTTTTACCAAATTTATCATACAATTATGTCAAGAAATGCTTTTTTATTGCAAAAAAGGTTCTCAGTTATAAATGAAAAGGTTTTGATTGTATAATAAAGGTCAAGTGCTTCACTATTAACTTTCATTGCATCAACAATTTAAACGTATATATATTCCTCAAGGTAACGTGCAATTATTCGAAGACTAAAAAGAACAACAATTGAGTTCATTCCGAACTCATTTAACTTACTATCATAAAAACAAAACATTTTAGACAAGAAAGATTAAATCATCATTTGAGTATTTCCAAATATTGGGTCAGGTCTAAATTTGAACCTTCTGAAACACATGATAAAATTTTAATCGTAGTTATTTTGGCATGGCAGAAGATCGAAAATGTAAATAACACGGAGAACATTTCTAAAAAAAAGAAAATATGGATTGTATTGTGGGACAATATAATTAAAGCAGTATCAAACAAATCTGCAAATTAGGCAATGGTCATTATGTTAAGTGCAGGTGGTGGATTAAAGTTATTTCTGTTCCAAGACCTAGCCTTGACCGCGAACCTATGATTTATAGGTCCACGCCTTGAAAAGAAATAACAATTTACATGACAGCCTTCATAGCTCCAATGCCCGTAAGAAACAGGCCACTTTAATAACTGGCCACTTTTAATTATTACTAATCGATCAAAGAAAATAAGTGCGATAAGAACAAAGAATTGAGAAATTTTATACAGTCAATTTACTTATAAAAGGTTTTATTTTCTGATTTTACTGATGTTATTATAATACTATATGTGTAAATACAGACTGTTTCTAAAACATTTACTAGTCCTACTTTTTTATCTGTTTATAACACTTATGAGTATATGAATACTGAGAAATGCATTTTAGAATTTTAAAAAAAAATCACGAAAACATGTCAAATGGTTGTAAGTCGTGTGTCCGTGCATTTGAATATAAGTTTTGATCTCAAAATCTGATTTAGTTATTATTTAGCACAAAATCTTGAGTACAAAACAATGAAATACTAAAAACACACATAAATTATTATTTCCTTCGACGCAGTGAAACTGCTGTGGTTAACTGAAGACTTAAATCCATTGACGAAGACACTGATATTCACTTAAAACATGTATTTTACATTCCGAAAACTGAGAGTAAACTGTCAATTAATACCGGAAATGAATAACAACGTTGCGTCTTGCAAAATATTCCCGATAAAAAAGACTGTCAACAGATATCAGCTGTTTTGCGGTTACCCGGACCTGATTTTGTCCTGGCATGAGGAAAGTGTGCTCGCGAAGAATGTAAAGCATGGAATACTTTCAAAAAAAGTAAAAGAAAATCAGAAAATAGGGGAAATTCAGATGTGTACAAAACATATTCCACGTGGCCAAATAGTATGTGTGGGCGATAAATTTATTGTGGCCTAATAACAATTTATATGATACATGTAGTTTCAGTCATTGGTCTTTATAAACCCTGGTCAATAAAACGAATTCGAGCTAGACTTACAATAGATAGATGCTAGATCAGCTGTTATCGTCGAAACATAATCAGTTGGTCATACGTCCATCTGTGCACTAAGCGTATTGATTGTACTTGGAAAGGGTTCACATTTGCCTTCAAACACTGGAATGAAAGGTAACATTTTGCCAAATCAAACAATTGAGAATACACAAGTATAAATCTAAAAAGTTTATAAACAAATCTGCAATATTTTCCATGCTTTGTGATTTATTTTCGCAAATAATGAAAATTAATTAAGATATAAACTCATTTTGTTTTATAGATGGGATTGCAATTCTATACCAAGTAAGTAACGATATTTTTCTACTACTTTATCCTTGCATTTTTACTTTTAATGAGTAATGTACATATATATCGTATACAATCGTTTCGATGAAAAACAAACGTTTAATTTGCTTTTAGATGTAGGATACTAAACACATAACTAAGTGCAAGGGCGTAGCTAGCCCTCTATTCATGTGTATTCATGATTGTGCTATGTGGGTTTCGGGGGCATGCCCTTCTTCTTTTTTGGAAAACCAATCTGCAATCTTGTGCATTCTAGGCGATGCGAGGTGCTTTATCAATTACTGGAAATGGACAGTGTTAGGATCATGGAGTAAAGTACGCTTTCTGCAACTTTGGTTGATTTTATTTTATATATTTTTTTGTCACAATCATAGCCGCGTACGTACTCGCGTATAGGCAGCTACGCGGTTGGACCGTATGCTTTATTTTACGGTGCTCTTCAGGCTATCATTGAATATTGATATTTTTGTGACGATAATATGTTCTATATATATATATATATATATATATATATATATATATATATATATATATATATATATAAATCAAATGACAAAAACACACTACTTCTAACCGTTGTTGCTTAAATAGTAAAGGGTCATTGTTTCGACATGTCTCGGTCATTTTAGCCCTTACTTTATGTTGTCTACTAACATGAAATAAAGATGAAAGTCAGTAATATAGGCAAGACGCAAGGCATCTACCAATCAAAATATAGGTGTTTAAACCTCACTTAATATTAAAGGCCCATATGTGTTTATGTCTATTTGATCAAATGATACGATGTAATGATCACTCTCCATGGGCTACACTAATTCATGGATAATTTAATAAATTATTCAAACATAATTGCGAGATAAATTTTAATCGTTGTTTATTGATAAAACATCAAACTATTCCAACTGATTCTGCATGTCACGAATTCAGGTCGGTTGTTCCTCGTGTTAGAGTCTAGCTGTGCAAAGGGAATGCTACCAATGCACGATTTCGAGGGTAGCGAGGGCCACTAGGTCATTATGAAGAGTAATGTCACCATCTCACCCACCACTGTAAACGAGAAAAGGCCACTAGTGCTACCCTCTGATGGAACCGAATGCCTCTTACGAGCCGCAGCCGAATCTATCGAATAAGCCGTATTAGTAGGTAATCGCCTTGACCGAAATAGTTGATATTATTTCGTCCTTGTTCGTGCGTCTTCATTTGTTTCCGTTCCATAGCTATTTTCGACATAAAATGCTTTATCCAATCACAAGCAAACAAATGGTCTAAAAAGAGCAATAACAATACAGATTGTATATACATGTATACGTTTATCAAAGTAATGTGCGGCTAATACATAGGCAGCAAACTAAATGACATACACACGCACATTAAAAAGCAATTAGAATTACACGAAGACTCTCTTGTGGTGAGTATACATTTGGCATTCCAACACTCTATGACAACGGTAGGAACTATTAACAAAGCTAGGACATGCACATGGGACAATTTAGAGAGTGGTTGAAACTATACAAACATAGAACATCTGTATTGTAGCCACTCCAGGAAAGGATCAGTCTGTTGGACTCTGATAAATGTGGTTTGTTCGTAAAGCGTTTGGTAGACAGTTCCCCTCCTGGACGGCTTCAAACCGAAAACGTTTCTTTCCATAGGTTACTATATTTACACTTGGTATTTCTAGCATATTAATGTTTCTGAAAGAGTTAGATTTAACAGAGACAAGTACTTGAATATATTGAAAACTACAACATCGATTTGCATCAGGCAGCCGATTTGTAGGGATGGTATATTTACAAAATGCAGTAAACAGTAACATACTCGTGGTCTTCCAGTAGTGTTGTCTGAAAACTCTGAAAGCAGACAAGAAGTTATGGAATATATTTTTAAAATAAAACAAAAACCCAAAGCTGCTCAATAACGGATTACTCGTTAACTTTATGAATACATGTAGTAGGGAGAATACCCATGGGCCTATATGTTTACTTTATGGATACATGCAGTAGGGAGAATACCCATGGGCCTATATGTTTACTTTATGAATACATGTAGTAGGGAGAATACCCATGGGCCTATATGTTTACTTTATGAATACATGTAGTAGGGAGAATACCCATGGGCCTATATGTTTACTTTATGAATACATGTAGTAGGGAGAATACCCATGGGCCTATATGTTTACTTTATGAATACATGTAGTAGGGAGAATACCCATGGGCCTATATGTTTACTTTATGAATACCTGTAGTAGGGAGAATACCCATGGACCTATATGTTTACTTTATGAATAAATGCAGTAGGGAGAATACCCATGGGCCTATATGTTTACTTTATGAATACATGTAGTAGGGAGAATACCCATGGGCCTATATGTTTACTTTATGAATAAATGCAGTAGGGAGAATACCCATGGGCCTATATGTTTACTTTATGAATACATGTAGTAGGGAGAATACCCATGGGCCTATATGTTTACGTTATGAATACCTGTAGTAGGGAGAATACCCATGGGCCTATATGTTTACTTTATGAATACCTGTAGTAGGGAGAATACCCATGGGCCTATATGTTTACTTTATGAATACATGCAGTAGGGAGAATACCCATGGGCCTATATGTTTACTTTATGAATACATGTAGTAGGGAGAATACCCATGGGCCTATATGTTTACTTTATGAATACATGTAGTAGGGAGAATACCCATGGGCCTATATGTTTACGTTATGAATACATGTAGTAGGGAGAATACCCATGGGCCTATATGTTTACTTTATGAATACATGTAGTAGGGAGAATACCCATGGGCCTATATGTTTACTTTATGGATACATGCAGTAGGGAGAATACCCATGGGCCTATATGTTTACTTTATGAATACATGTAGTAGGGAGAATACCCATGGGCCTATATGTTTACTTTATGAATACATGTAGTAGGGAGAATACCCATGGGCCTATATGTTTACTTTATGAATACATGCAGTAGGGAGAATACCCATGGGCCTATATGTTTACGTTATGAATACATGTAGTAGGGAGAATACCCATGGGCCTATATGTTTACTTTATGAATACATGTAGTAGGGAGAATACCCATGGGCCTATATGTTTACTTTATGAATACATGTAGTAGGGAGAATACCCATGGGCCTATATGTTTACTTTATGAATACATGTAGTAGGGAGAATACCCATGGGCCTATATGTTTACTTTATGAATACATGTAGTAGGGAGAATACCCATGGGCCTATATGTTTACTTTATGAATACATGTAGTAGGGAGAATACCCATGGGCCTATATGTTTACTTTATGAATACATGTAGTAGGGAGAATACCCATGGGCCTATATGTTTACTTTATGAATACATGCAGTAGGGAGAATACCCATGGGCCTATATGTTTACTTGTGATAGAGTCATTCTATTTAAATTTGTCTGCTCTGTTGGTAAATAATCTGAAAGTAGTAAAGATAAGGGTTCGTTTGTATCTGAAATGTCAGATTGGGAAGGATGGTCTGATTCATTATTATGGTGGGCGTCGGGTTGCGAGGAGATATAATGAGTCGCTGATGATTCGAGTGGAGTTGTTTGCGGTTGGTCCGAAGTATTATAAAATTGTAGTGTTTATATAAACATACTGATAATCCTGAACACTTTTTGTGAGTCCAGTGTTTGCAAAAAATAGCAGAATAGTACTTGGTGGTGTTTATTCACTATTCTGTAACATACACTACAGACGCTGCTCTCGGGCATGGGTTCAGGGTTAAGAGCAAAATCTCTACTAAGTTAAAATATATAAGTTACTTGACGAAAAAAATTTGTAGTTTACCCCACCCACCCCTTCGAGTAAAACTAATCGCCAATTCATGGATTAGATTATATTTATATTGCTAAAATGTGAGTTAAAATCTATTGAAAGGCATGACAAATCGCAAAAAGTTTAAGATAGTACGCAATATGTGTTTGGTAACACTTATAGAAGGTTTTGTTAGTTGTGTTTTGAAAGTAACCAGTAAATGATATTCTAACTGTGAAAACAGTGTTGAAATTGTTTTGTGTCAGTCTGTCTGTGTGTGTGTATTTCTGCGAGATTGGTAGCGCCGTTTACGGTTGTAAACCTTTACACGGGACAGATGTATGTAAAATAGTTTTTTTATGGGTGATATACAATACTTTCAACACTACCTTTACTTGTTTGATTCTGTAATGTGTTAGTAATTTACAAAATAATGGCATTTATTTTCATTGACATCTAATGAATAATGATTACAAATAAACTTTTATTTTACCGTAATCTTTGCTTACTTACACGCTTTAATTGATTTATAATTTTCATCATGTAATTTAGTTATTTTTGTTAATTGTTCCTTTTCGTTGATGTTATCACGCCAGGAATCTGTGTTTGAATATTAAGATGAACATTATGATTAAAAAGATATCAGAAAATAATAGAAATCTGTATAGAAACATATTTCGGCGGCGACAGCAGGATTCGAAACTCGGATACCATAAGGTACAGTCGGGTCTGGGAACAATGTCCATTTCACCAGGGTAGATAAATGAAACTATGGCTTCATATTATTTAAATATACTCAGTGAGTATTGTAACAGGTGGAAACTAAAGGTCAACATTGACAAAACAAAAGTTTTAATCTTCCGAAAAGGTGGAAGAATTCCTGCTAATTTACGTTTCTATTATGATGTTAATATCTTAGATATAGTCAGCCACTTTACATATCTTGGTGTAGTATTTACGACAGGTGGTTCTTTTCTGCAAGCAACAACAACACTCGCTGGACAAGCAAGAAAAGCAATTTTCCGTTTAAAAAAATATTTAAATAAATTTACAAATATTACACCCGGTCATAATTTAGAGCTCTTTGATAAACTAATTAAACCTATACTATTGTATGGGTCTGAAATCTGGGGTACCTCCAAAAGGATGGCCATTGAACGCATCCATACTCTTTACGTCAAATCTGTGCTATGTGCGAAAACAACAACCCAAAACGACTTTGTTTACGCCGAGACTGGTAGACTTGATATTAATTCATATAGTATAATTAATATGGTGCGGTTTTGGTTTAAAGTAATAAATTCGCAAGCAAACAAATATCTTAATATGGTTTATAAAATAATGTTGCAAGATATAGAAACACGTCCACGATCTACAAATTGGGCAATGAGTATCAGAAAGATTCTTACAGATTTAGGTTTTTATCATGTTTGGCTCAACGAGGGTATCAATGATATCCCGCTATTTATGTCTCTTTTAAAACAACGTGTCAGAGATATTTTTTATTCAAAACCTTGAAAGTAGGATCCATGACTCCTCAAGAGCAAGATTTTACAGTACTTTCGTTAATTTTAATTTCCAACCCTATTTGAACTGCGTTAATATTACAAAATATAGAATTGCACTTAGTGAATTAAGAATGAGCGCACATAGATTGAATGTAGAAGTGGGTAGATGGAATAGAACTCCTTTGAATGAAAGGCTGTGCCCTATATGCAATGTACTTGAAGACGAGTTTCATTTTATTTTTGAATGCCAGATGTATGTTGAGATAAGAAATAATTACATACTAGATATTACCGTCAACGACCCTCTATGTTAAAAGCTATCGAACTTTTACAGTCAGAAAATAAACATATACTACGTAACGTATCCATCTTTGTGTACAAGGCTTTTGAATTGAGAAATCGAAATGCTCAACTGTTACACTAAGTGTTGTTCCCTTACCTGTCATATTGTAAATTGCACTTTTTCGATAATGTATAGTTTCAAAGAATTGCATATTTAAATGTACTTCGTTAATTATAATATGTTATTGTTTGTGAATGACATTAGCACTAACACCATCACGTAGAGATATCTACACAAGAACACTTTTTTTTCTTTCTTTTCTCAGGCTTTCGTTCATTTTTATAACTGATCGCCATGTATATATGCAGAATATTCAATTTATCAATGATCAAGGGTCATCTTTGACTTACATCATTGTCTTTATTATGTGAACTGTTTTATACGAAATAAACTTTGTTCTGTTCTGTTCTGTAATATTTTAAAAAACAAAACACACACATTCGTCAACATTGAAATATGTCAACATTTGAATGTTTACTGTCATTGCTTAGTGTTACATGAACTTACTGTTGTTGAAAGTTGTTGTTATTGAGTAAAGAGTGGTGAAAAGCTTTCAAATGAGCTTATTCAACGTGTTTTTCTTTTCTTTATTCGAAAATGTAAACAAATATACTGACGAAAACAGAAAATGTTGGTTTTAACTACATGTCTTACAAACAAAACGGATGCGTATATTTAACGAATCAATGGGAAAATAACCACGGAAAGTATTGATAACAATCAAACAAACATTTATACAAATGTCCAAATATCCAGCAGCTGTCATATAGTATAAAAATAAAACCATTGTTAATCCATCGGCAATATCGGAAAAACTAAGCATTGGCCTTGGACAAAATATATAGCATTAGATATACACAAATTGCAAAGCTAACACAAACAATATACAAACTGCGTGATAGTCAACAACATCAATACAAACAATCAACAACATCCAGACAGGTAATTAACAACGCTTTAGTGTACTATTATTGGACTGTTTAATAAATAAAGTTATTGAATTGTCGATTTGTCGATTTCATCAAAACATGTTTATAAAGAGTATGGAGCTTTATTCATGACGATGATATATTAAGATATTTAAAGGTGGTCTAGCAAGCAAAGCAATGGCCAATGTTAGTGAATGCACCTTTGGCTATAAAGCATACATCTGTTGTGATACATGGACAATTACTGATTGTGATAGTTGTTCATGTAATAGAGTTCAGTTTTCAGACAAGGGTATACAACTATGTTAACAACGATATGTGCCTAAGATGGGCAGTTTTCTGCTTAATAACAATATCCGAGCCCACGCAAGAAAAGTGGAGGTGTCATTTCTGGACAAACAAAATGATATTATGCTCAAACGTCGTATATATTCTCTAGATGTTTATCACGTGTTATATTTGTCCTATCACAGTGTGTGTATACCACGTGATAAATTACGTCATTTATGCTACGTCGGAAGGCAAAAAATTTGCTTAAAATGAAGACTTAAATCAAAGTGACTTTTCATTTACAACACCATTTTAAATGAAACAAAGGGCAGTCTATGCCGCTTAAAGAGCCCCGCATTTGTTTAATTTTCGAAATTCAATGAGTTCATTAGTTTCATCAAACACCTCGACAACCATGTTTACAAAACGTTTTGACAGTGCTACGTCAGACGGCCGTATTGTGTAAAGGTCTGTCGAAGTGTTTTAAGAAACCAAAAATGGTGAAAGTGAAGTTATCTTTGTTTAAAGTATTTTTTCAAATCAAAATATTGCCTTCCGACGTAGCATTTATGACGCAATTTATCACGTGGTATACACACACTGTATCATAGTCTCAACAAACTGCCTTCGGGACAGATTTTAAAAACTAGAAATTTCCTTTGAAGCATTATGTGTCAGTGCCTTGAATATATATATCAAGGGCAGAAATCTGAGAACCAGTAAGGAAAACAAAGAGGCTGCTGTATGATTTTGATATTTTGCCTAATACGCTACTTTTTGAGAACCCCCGAAGAAATTAAATACGGGTGAAATAGGTTTTCGAATCCAGCAGCAGATTCAAGAATTAAGTCATGAAGCAACAACACTAAAAGTTTCAACGACCATAGTAGGCACATATCAATCGCAAATAAAGGAATCTATGTTTATCAATGACTTATTTATGCTTCGAATGCCTTCAGTGATGCTAGATATAGCAATCAATATTTTTTATTACATTTTGATTTGCACTTCGACCTTTAATGCCGTTTTCTTAATTCATGAATGAAGTTTGCACAAGAATATGTATAAAGACCATGCTTTATATACTTTTTTTATATTCAACAGGAGCTTGCTGTCAATTTTGGCAATACTATTTCTGCTGTATTTCGCTGCAAAACAATCCACGGAAGTTTTTCGTGAGGTAGTTCACACCGATGCCAAAGCCAATGAAGCACGGCGCGGGAACGATAACGATGGTGATAAACGCGCAGTGGGTATACGAACTGACGTTAACACTGAAGTACAAACATCACAGGTGGAATCTCTAACAACCGGATCGACAGAAACCACTTCAACAACAGCAACAACAAATTCAATATCTGAAAGCTTCAAAGCCATTAATAATCAACTTGTGGACAAATATGACGAGGAAATGCTTGCTCAGTTGGAAATATTTGTATCGACACAGAGCAATATCACAACGACAAGTTCTCAAGCTACGACAACTCACAGTAATACAATGTATCAAGAAAGTCCTGAAATCCATCACGTGGCTTTCATAAAAATCCACAAAACTGGCAGTTCCACGGCTCAGAATATATTTTTAAGATTCGGAGTTTCTAGAAATCTAACATTTGTCCTTGCACATGATGATCTGAGTTTATCTGAGACACGATATCCTAACGTAATAAGTTATAGCAATTCCTTGTCGGAGCGCAACATTGTTTCACCCCCTGATGGACGTGGGTATGACATCATGTGCTGTCACGTTGTGTACAATAAGGAAAACTTCACAAGAATTATGCCTGCGGACACAAAATATATCGCACTCATTCGCCATCCAATAACAAGGCTTGAATCAGCAATGCGATACTTTAATATGTTTCCGAATGTTAATCTGTCCGACTTTGCAGCATCTCCTTTGACATATGATAAAGGAAAACACTCAATGGCAAATAACAGAATGGCTTTTGAATTGGGGTTTCCGCTTAGCCTCTTCCCAAACAGCTACACGCAGGTGAATGAATTGGATAGAAAGATAGAAGCGAGTGCTTACATGGACGAATTAATGAGCGACTATAGCCTTATCATGATTAATGAGCGCATGGACGAGTCGGTTGTCATGCTGAAAAGGGTTTTAGGATGGCAACTGAAGGATATAATTTACCAAAAGCAACTCGTTGCGAAACATGAGACAAGGCGATTCAGTGAAACTGACGCGAACGATCTTAGGAATTATCTTTATCTTGATTTCGCGTTGTATGAAAGAGCTGTGCAAGAATTTACCAAACAAGTGGCGAATGCCGGTGATGATTTTGTGCGAGAAGTTGAATACTTTAAGATGGTTAATGAAAAGGTGACGTTTTTCTGTGGAAACGCATCAATGACGTCGTTAAGTTTTGATCGGTCTCTATGGGGCGATCCATTTGAAGTCACACGATTTGACTGTGAACTCTACAAGAAACCTGAAATTAAATTCATTCAACATATAAGATTGAGGATGTATGGCACGTTAAACAATTGAATCCTCATTGACATGCCATTTTCCTTTTTACCCAAATAACTCGTATCTAGTATTTACTTCTGTTTCTTCACGTAATATCCCCGTTATAGATAGATTGCCTGTCATTAACTCAATTCCATACCCCCCATTACACAGTGTGTGTATACCACATGATAAATTACGTCATATGTTGTATATTGGAAGGTAACATTTTGCTTAAAATGAAGACTTGATACAAAGATAACTTTCTTTTTCTTCACGATTTTAAATGAAAGGAAGGGCAATCTACGCCGCTTAAAGAGCCCATTCTTCGCATAGTTACCGGAATTTGATAAGGTGATTTATTTCTTCAAACATTTCGACAAACCTGTTTCCAAACTAATGTTTTGACAGTGCTCCATCAGACGGCAGTTTTGTGAAAAGATTTGTCGAAATGTTTTTGAAACTAACTCTCAAACAAACTCTTGTAAAAGACCCAAGTCAGGGCTTTGTTAGCGACATAGACTGCGTTATGTTTCATTTATTTAAAATGGGGAAGAAATAGCAATTATATTTGTGTAAAGCCTTCATTCATAGCAAAATATTTATGGCACAATTTATCACGTGGTATACACACACTGTTACAACGATACGATTCATAAGCACACTATCCAATATTGTTACTACACTATACTAAAATAAACGTTGTTTACACAATAAATTTTACATTTTTAAGCAGCTTTTTAGAACGTCATGTAATAACTTCTTTTTTCGCTTGTACTTGTTTGTTTATTCTTAATGTTTGTATACCTTATCTTGTAAAATAAATACTGTTCTAATTAAACGACTGGGTCTAGCAGTTTCATCTTGGTCATTAATAACTCCATTGAATATATACCAGTAACAAAAACAAATGAAACTTGCTCACAAAGTTATCAAGTAAATTGATATTATTATCCAATATTAAAATAAACTTAATCGTTAACGGGAAAAAGTAAGGCAGTTTACAGACAATCGTGTCATCAGTAATTAATAGTTTTCATATATGCATTATCTAGTAAGTATTAAAGTTTTATCACTCAAAATGTATGTTTGTTATACATGTGTATGTATTGATTTTTTTAATATTAGTGTCACTTTTTGATGTTTGATGAATACCGGTCCAGAAGTGAAAATGTTAGATCACATCTTACACAGAAACTATTTCAACATTGGCAAACTCATTTGAACATTGTATATGAGTCGGTGAACCTAATCTGAAATGTAAACCTCATATTATTTATTATCCTCACTAATCATAACACATTTATTATCAACTTTCTACTTCATTGTAGCAAACTATAAGGCGGTAGAAACGATGTACATATAAAACCCTATATTAGTTGAAAAATATCGTTACCTTCAATATCACTTAAGGTTGTTGTTAGGCCTAAAGATATAAATTGTTTGGTTAGGGTAACATCCTTTTCAAAAATAAGTAGGGTAGGTAGGCTTTTTTTTTTATAAGGCTTTATAAAAGAATGTAATTTTCATCATTGGAGAAGGTGTTAAAGTTATCTTCTATATATGCATTTAAGGTTTTAAAATACATATTGAAAAGCAATTAATTTCTATTATTTATTTATTTTTTTTTTATTTTTTTATTTTTTTTTTTCAAATCGACTATAAAAACAGTAGGGTCGGCGCCTATTCCGTATGTAGGGTCGGGTTACCCGAACCAAATGTATTTTTGTAGGCCTAAGTAGAATTATCTTTCTATTCCAAAATACTTTGACTTTATTGTAACTTATGATAAGTAGCGACATCAGTGAAGTCTAGATGTATTTCAATTTTAAAGATCTTTCAATTCATGTTTTCTATTTGATATTGTAAATATTTAATGCTATGGAATTTACCCATATATCACCTATATATTATAATTTACATTCATATGTCCCCTTTCTTGATATAAAGTCGATCAGTCCGTATACCAGTGTGTTTCAATTAAATCAAGTGTTATGCCGTCAACGGTCCATATATTTTGGCCTGTCCGGACCTCGCCATAAATATAATATGGACCACTGACGTCGTATTTATTCAACCGCAGACGTCCATGTAACTGGAGAGTGCGGCTTGCAATTTTCACAACGCCGAAATATTGGCGCAAGTAAATATTATTCGCTTTGCCAATTAAAACACATAGTAGCGCTTTATAAAAATTATTGAATGGAAATATAAAATGTTTGGTAGTATATATAAAATATAACACACGACTTTTGGCCATACGGTATTATATGGACCGGCCAGTCAACCCCCTCCCCCTTCCCCTCCCCGAATGTGAAAAGACCTCGGCTAACCAAAACCATCAAAGTCCAGTCTAGAAAAGCAGAATCCATGATAAGCTTCAATGATAACTTAAGGTAAGGATTTAAATGTTTTAACCAGAATGTCGTAGCATAGGTAATAATTATTTCATTCAATACTTTTTTTATTCCAGGTGATTTCATATTGGTCGAGTTATTCGGGCTCAGGCCAATACAGCTGACCTCTGACAAATAACTGGGCCAATATGAGTTCACCTAATTGATGACATTATAATAATCATCAATGTGTTCATCTGAATATGTCAAACTTATATGTATTCCGAGAATTGTGACTTCATTACAATTTCATCCTCAAGCGATTTCGCGTGTGTGTACTTTCGCTCCTTGTTTTAGGCCCCGCCCATGAATCTGTACGTGTCTCAGGCGCCGCACTCGAGTAAACAAATGGAATACGTTAACAATTGGTTATTATAAACAAGAAATAAATAATACATGGGTTGATCCTATTATATTTGACAACCGCGTTCACGTCATTCTCAATAGGGCAAATCACAATAACAAATAATGAAGTGAAACCGGTAGGCAAAATAGGATAAATCCATGTAATGTCAAGTACATAAGTACATGTATGTCTGAAGTTTGATCTCTGTACTCAATTAATATTCAGGGATATTCAATTTATAAAGACGATTCCATTCCAAATACCATTGGCATTCGAAAATGTGATAGAATGTGAATTTGTTTCAAGACACACGACATCGCGTTTTGATGTACAAATTATATGCCACTTATTAAATTTCATATAACAAAACCTTTATCCAGTCCGTTCGATCATCATTATTTGAAACAAATGGGATTTTGTATTTGTGTATACGCCTTTTTCATCTGTTTATGACCATATTGCGTCACATCAAACATGACGGAAAATGACAACCATAACCACCAGCGGTGAACCAGCTTGACGAGTGGGTTAATCCTCGTTTTGTCAGCGTGTATCTGGTTTACGTATTAGTTTAAATTGACAAATGATAATGGAGAAATAACATTGCCATTGGCCACTTTTGTAAATAAAAAAATCCGTCCCTACCAACATTTATATGATTAAATGGTTTCGCCGCACATAAACTTTTAGATAAACAAAAAAAAAAAAAAAAAAAACAAAAAAAAAAACAGTCTTGATGAGACACATATTTTAAGCTTTGTTATGATTAATTAATAATGGAATAAGTGATAGGATATTACTTTAGAACCCCCGTAGTCTCGTATTCCAGTGAACTCGTGTTTCATTTAACGTTCTTAAGCGATAATTCAATCATCGGTAAAGTTATTTGAATGCGTATATGGTCTGCACAAATATTTTTTTTGAATTTACAGCTAATGTGCTTGACCCTGAAGTTTTCATTGTATTTTTGGTTCGTGATATTATGTGAAACAAACAAAAAAATGCATATCAATGAAACGAAAGGTTATCATTCAAAAATATCAGAAGCGTAGACATTCCTGACTTTATCAAACAACAAACGGGAAATCGACATTCAGATGATCGGATTAGCGACATCTGTCTCCATTGGGGGGAAAGGTCAAACCATAGTTGGACGCAAACACTTTTATGCACAATGTAATAATACATTGGATTAATCTTAGCTTAATATTAAGCCTAATACTTTTTAAATGTTTTACATTATACTCTGTTTGCAGCAGGAGGGGAGACAAATTTAGACGTCATGCCGGTAAAGTTTGTAAAGCTACAAATCTTGACCATTAAAGTGACACTCGTATTTAAAATCAATACGAGCATACATGTATAACAAATAGAAAAAAAATAGTGATAAACCTTTAACTTTACTAAATAATGCAGTAATGGAAAACACTAGTTACTGATAACAAGACTGTAATCAGGTAATTAATAGATGAAAACGCACAAATATTAAATGACTATACCTTGAACCCAGTTTGGAAACAGTTTAAGCCAAATACACTTCTAAATTCTTAATATTTCTCAAGTTAACAATAATGGTAAGTTAAGAAAAGGTCACTCCATTAAACAGCATATTTTAGTAATATTTCGATCCCTGGAGTCATCATGCCGCCAAAACATGCGAAATTTGAAGTGAACCGTTCGGATGAGATCGCGAAAACAATGGTGGTAATGCTGGTACACCGTTCAAACACCCTCGAAACTCTTATTGGACATTGTGCCAAGTCTTCGGATTTGAACAAGGCCAAAAGCAGAACTTTGTCAACCTGTACAAGATTTATAGCAAAGTACAATATCAGAAACGTGAGGATATCAGAATTAATAACGTTCAAGGGTATGTAACTGTTGCAGTTATACATATGCTCAACATGATTAGCATTGATCATTCTTCACATGCGCCTTCCAAATATGGCATTCCTGTAACCCAGGATACCCTACCTTTAAGAAGGAATTCTATTTTGAATGATATAACGTTGCGAGTTCAATTCAAACATGGGGCAAAAGTCGAATATTGTTTAAAGTCGATTCAAGAGAGCGTATATATTTTTTTGATCAATTTACGTTCGATCAATCCTAAAGATATAAGAGGAAAGAGCAAAAAAGTATTAAATTATTTTGAAGTATTTGTCATGCTTAATGTCAACAAAATTGGAAAGTCTAGCCTCTGACAAAATCCACATTTAAATGTTAAGATGATAAAGACGTTGATTGATCTTTTTCTCCTTATATATATGCTGATAACATTATTTTGCTGGCTGTTTTTTTGGCTTAAAGCGTTAGTAACGGTTTAACAAACTGCATTAACCATTATATTTTGAACTTAAATAGGAAACTCTGTAACTAGATTTTGTCAGCAGTCTTATATGATTGGTGCCCATGCATTTAAGTATGAATTGGCTCGTTCCAAAACAAAACAATAATATAAAAAATTGTCAAAACGTTTAATCAGTGAGAGTGCAGCTTTAAACGTAAAATGAATGATCATCTTCATAATGTTGTTGTTGTTGTTGTTGTTTATAATAGTTATAATGTAGAAAGTGGAAGACTTTTCTTATCTTGGGTTTCTGTTTGATTATAACGGTACCTTTGATTAAGTTAAAAACTAGAAGTTGAACAAACGAAAGACAATGCTTTCTGTCATTCAGAATAACGTTTAATCGTCCAATGTCCCTTCAATAAAACTCGTTTACAGCCATTTGTGTATTTCAAGTAAAAAAGGGGGAAAAATAGATTGAATGATTCGTTTTTGCAGCAATGGCAAATATTTATAGACAATTCTTAAAATTGTGTAGTTTATCGTTCCTTTAATAGTCGTATTTGATTGAAGACAGGGTTATTAAATCTCAGGTTCATCGCTTTTGGAAACATTATTTTGATAAACAAATAGCTTGGATTTCATTTTATAAAAATATATATGCGATACCAGAAAACAGAATTATACAATTCAAGTATAAAGTTTTAAACAACATTTTCCCCTGCACCGTTATAAAGAATAAGTGGGGTATGATTGACTCCCGCAACTGCGATATAGGCAACACATTTGAGACACATAAAAATGTTTTCATAGATTGTTTATCAGTCAACTCTCTTTGGCAGATCAAATCCCTTTTCAAAAAAGGTGGCAAACAAGAATATAAAAATATATATTGTATTTTGATATCATATAAGTGATACGGAATATTTTAAATAAACATAATATTTGCCATTTTAGGGTATAACCATTATAAAGCATATTTCATAAGCGGTAGTAGACGAAACATGTCAATAGTTTGCATAAATTTAAAAATGTTTTTTTTTTTCATTCTATGTTCATACTTTAAAAAGCATAATGTCTCAATCAGATGTTTAAATAGTTTTGCCAAATATTTTGGCATAATATAATTATAAATTGCAACATTGTTGTTTATTCTATATGTGGTGATTACATTTTGAATCGATAAAAAGAAGGATTTATGTTTTGAACAAAAGTTCGATATAATTCCGTGTAGTATTTTGAAATTAATATTTAACTACAATTCATCTTTTTCCCGTAAAAATCACTTAAATATTGTACAATCTTAGATCTTGTTCTCTTTGAGATAAAAATGCCATTGACGATGAATACCATTATCTCATAGAATGTAATCATGATGATGTTCATGATATTAGAGCTGACTGTGTGCCGCAGCATATTACAACCATCCAAATTTGTCAAAACTTGAATTACTGTTAAAGCTGCACTTTTACAGATTGAATGTTTTTGAAAAAATATTTTTGTCATGGAACGAGCCAATTTCTTTTCGAAAATTCATAAAAATTAGTTATATAAGACTGCTGACAAAAATAGATCGCAGATTTTTATATTTAAGTTAAAAATGATGTTTTATGCATTTTTCTTAAACCGTTAGTCATTGTCTGAAGTCCAGACGCTAACCTCGTGTTTAATTACTTTTCTTCATAAATGGAAGAAGTTGTACATATTTAAACTATACAAGGTTGATTTCCATTCCTTGGACTGGGATATGTCGTTCAAATGAACAAAAAGCAAAATGGATCGTATTATATAGCTTTACAGATGGTTACAGGTGCAGTTAACTTTTGAAAACAGAGTTGCAACTCAATCAGATTCATTAAGTTCTAGAGAATCATGAGACTGAAGCTGAAGATGGAGTATACTATTTCACTATATGTGCTCTGTTGGTATACATTGTAACGAGTTAATCTTGTGTTTAACTAAACAAGGTCGAGAGTTTAGAAAGTTACTTGAAAAAAAACCTAAACCAAAAGAAACTACCGTAACAGATTTAAGTTCATAACGCATCTGCTCCGATTGTCTTTACCAACCCCTGAAAGTTTTGCTTATCTTATCGCTGTTGATTCGTGAATGTTTGATCGGAATCCGGACAATTCGTCACCCAGTTAATTCGGCACACGTATCTTTCGGCCCCAAGACAGTTCGGCACCGTCATATTAGTTACTAAGATAACTCGGCACATGTTCATGTTTTTGCTTATGTATTCAAGCATTTAGGGTTTATTTATTTTTCAATAAAAGTCATTATTTTTATAAATAGTTATAGAACAACTTTAAGTGTGTGGGTTTTTTAAAGATCATTGCAATCGTTATATTGTAAATTTTAACCCCTGGTACGATGATTTGGAACATTTAAATAATTTTAAATTGTGTTATTGTCATACCGAATTCAACAGGAAGATTCGAGATAACAAACGATATACGTGACATGATAAAATGTTCACATATAAACTTAACACTTAAACTTTCGTGCTTAATATAATGAGACAATTATCAAAGTTTTTTTGCATATTTGGAATAAATTTACCTATAATGAGGATGAAGACGTTTAAGAAATCTATAATTATTATCATTAAAACTTTAATGTTATATTGGCAAATATCATTTCTGAATCAGTGTGCATAAAAAACTTAAAAAGAATGTCTTCATAAACTACTAAAGCATTATTAAGATAAAAGACGACTTTAAAATTATGACGTAGTTATTTAAAATTTTGTTCGATGATATTATTACACATGGAGACTTTGTTATCGTGGCATTTGATATTTGTGTACGTATTTATACAGCCAGATTTACTTTCAATTACATTTGTATAATATTTCTATTTTATCTTATTGTTGCATAAAAAAATACGATTGGTATATTGATAATGCGTGTTTTCGTTACGTACTTGTAAAAAACATGTCAACGCATATAAGTTTGCTAAACATTACCAACGTTCCAGGAAGTATTATTTATTTACTATAACCAAATAATATTGTGCATAATGTCTGCAAAGTATTTCTTTGAAGTACGATTATGAATATACCTTAGCTTTCCATATATGATAACGAGGCTATGGTCGATTCTTTCAGAGAAAGCGGCTGAATCTCGCTGGGGATTTTAGCTTTAATATTTCCGGGTTGACTTCAGCTGAAACGAGCGTTCTTCGTGCAACAATGACAGAGGTGATTTATGTTAAGTTATATGAATTTTGTATCCCCTATCAACCACGTTTTCCCAACGTTTAAATGTCGTATGTAATTTGATACCATGTAATATGCGTTTCAAAATACTTAAATGATTTTAGATGAGTGACGCAGATGCAGCGAGAGTCACTTATCAATCTGGGCCACATTGTCGGAGTTGACTCCACAACAGAATGTAACGAAGTATGTATAGTATTTGAAATAATACCAAGTTTTAATTATGCTAATGAGAATTGAAGCCTTTTGTAGCTTGTTGGTCGATTCCAACACAGGGCTTTTACATCTAGTCAATTTCTATTCCATTTCAGTCTACCTCCCCTTCACAGAGTCAGGCCCAGTCTACCTCCCCTTCACAGAGTCAGGCCCAGTCTACCTCCCCTTCACAGAGTCAGGCCCACCAACACCAACTAAGTGTAAATACGTCATGGGTAAGTATTTCAGGTGTGACTGACCAGAACTAGAGCGCAGACGGCATCAGAGATGAACAACCCTTGGATGCAACAATTATATTTGAACGGTAACGATTTTCTTTGAGATAACAAACTTACAAAGGATTTCTATATTTTAACAATACGAAAATCATACAAGCATTCAAAGAAAATTGGAACACATCGATTGTTTATAGTAAAAATCGCAACGCTGAACGCAACCTGACCATATATAATCAAATAAAATTCATGTACGATAATATACGTGCCATTTTCTATTATGTATTTTAAATTGTAGGTCTCTGGATGGAGTTGCTTTAACCGACACAGTCCTTTAAGATCCAGGTGCGGTTTGACGTTTTGGAAACCAGAGAGCGGGGAGGAAATTCGTGTATTCAGACAGTTACTCCTACACGCACTACACACAGAAGGCACTTATCTCTTTATCAATGCATACACATTATAGAACTGATAATACGTCATATATTGCATAAAATAGCTTACTCACGTGGTATGGGGAATTTAATATATGTTAAGGGCGGTTTTCATGGCCGAGTACTCCCAAAAGCTGCCCCCACCGCCCACTCAATCTTCAAAACCTGGAACCCCACTGAATGCGTTTTGTAACAGTCACGGACGCGAGCTATTGCACGGACCCGGAAATGTCGATGCAGCGTTCCGAGCAGGACACCATGTACTGCGACGGCGAGCGAGAAGTAGCCTATCTTCAAACGCGGGACTCACGACCAAAGCCACGCTTATGGTGGTGACATTGTCAAAACGGGAGATGCTTATAAAGTTTCATAATATATAGGATGAAAATTACTTCACACTAACTTGCATTGTAAGTTGTATTTGATATAGTGAGATCTTTATTCAAAATAGATATGAAATTACCGTACATTGGAGTGTTTAATTTAGGTTAAACAGGCAGCTCTGCAATACATACATCTTCCAGTATCTACTATTGTCGACCAAAAGATCGTCCAGCATCTACCGTTGTCGACCAGAAGATCGTCCGGTATCTACCGTTGTCGACCAGAAAATCGTCCGGTATCTACTGTTGTCGACCAGAAGGTCGTCCGGTATCTACTGTTGTCGACCAGTAGATCGTCCGGTATCTACCGTTGTCGACCAGAAGTTCGTCCGGTATCTACCGTTGTCGACCAGAAGATCGTCCGGTATCTAACGTTGTCGACCAGAAGATCCCTCCCAAAAGCTGCCCCCACCGCCCACTCAATCTTCAAAACCTGGAACCCCACTGAATGCGTTTTGTAACAGTCACGGACGCGAGCTATTGCACGGACCCGGAAATGTCGATGCAGCGTTCCGAGCAGGACACCATGTACTGCGACGGCGAGCGAGAAGTAGCCTATCTTCAAACGCGGGACTCACGACCAAAGCCGCGCTTATGGTGGTGACATTGTCAAAACAGGAGATGCTTATAAAGTTTCATAATATATAGGATCAAAATTACTTCACACTAACTTGCATTGTAAGTTGTATTTGATATAGTGAGATCTTTATTCAAAATAGATATGAAATTACCGTACATTGGAGTATTTAATTTAGGTTAAACAGGCAGCTCTGCAATACATACATCTTCCAGTATCTACTATTGTCGACCAGAAGATCGTCCAGCATCTACCGTTGTCGACCAGAAGATCGTCCGGTATCTACCGTTGTCGACCAGAAAATCGTCCGGTATCTACTGTTGTCGACCAGAAGGTCGTCCGGTATCTACTGTTGTCGACCAGTAGATCGTCCGGTATCTACCGTTGTCGACCAGAAGATCGTCCGGTATCTACCGTTGTCGACCAGAAGATCGTCCGGTATCTAACGTTGTCGACCAGAAGATCGTCCGGTATCTACCGTTGTCGACCAGAAGATCGTCCGGTATCCACTGTTGTCGATCAGAATATCGTCCAGTATCGACCAGATGATGTCTAATAATTAGTAAGGGGTATATTCAAACGCATGATTTACAACAACAACCACGCTTCTGATGGAAACGTAGGCAAAGGGCTTAAATTTAAAACGGAGATTATCATAAAGCACTTCATCAGAATTCGAGATAACCATTTACTTATTAATACGAATAAATTCAACTCTCAAATATTAAGCTTGAACGTTTTGTGAAGAAATTGCATAATATTACAAGTGCTGAAATATTTATTGTCGATAAACAAAGAGTTCATTGACGACAGCTTCCTGATAGGGGACATTAGCCACGACGGTCAGCGGCATCTGCTGTTTGCTTCACGTGATTAGCTCGACGTTCTCAGGCGTGCACGGCGTTGGTACTCGTATTAATATACTTTCAAAGTGAGGATGGAGACCTTCCAGCACCTGTTTGCTGTTTATGCATTCGTGAGGTCCGGAGTAAACAAAAAGCAGGTGCCTCTTGTATTCCATCCACGGCATCTCAGCGTATCATAACCTTTATAAGTCCTCGGCACCCCAGCGTATCATAACCTTTATACATCCTCGGCACCCCAGCGTATCATAACCTTTATACATCCTCGGCACCCCAGCGAATCATAACCTATATACATCTTCGGCATCCCAGCGTATCATAACCTTTATACATCCTCGGCACCCCAGCGTATCATAACCTATATACATCCACCGCACCCAGCGTATCATAACCTATATACATCCACGGCACCCCAGCATATCATAACCTATATACATCCTCGGCACCCCAGCGTATCATAACCTTTATACACCCACGGCACCCCAGCGTATCATAACCTATATACATCATCGGCACCCCAGCGTATCATAACCTAAATACATCCTCGGCACCCCAGCGTATCATGACCTATATACATCATCGGCACCCCAGCGTATCATAACCTATATAATAACCTGGACAATTGGGCTAAAGAAACTTAAATCTTGAATATTCATAAGCATTTTCAGACCAATGTCTGTAAGTGCACCAGGCGGCCGATCCGTACTGCGAGATGTAACTGCACTAGGCGGTCGATCCGTACTGACCAAGTGTAAGTGCATCAGGTGGTCAATCCGTACTGACCAAGTGTAACTGCACCAGGTGGCCAATCCGTGACCGATAACATAAAGGAAATAATCACCTTTGTGAAGGGCTATCGTCATATTTAACAAAATCCTGCCTAAAACGATTTGTAAGCCGTAATCTCATTGGATTATTTTGAATCGAGATTACTTCTCGGCCATTTCCGCACCGCATGAGGTGTCTTATGCGACCAACTAAGCGGATGGATTTCACCTCATTAATTATTTATGAGTACGAGATTTTTACAGCTGATTTGCCCAGGGTATCATATAGGTTATTATGATACGCTGGGGTGCCGAGGATGCTTGTATTCGTGCTGATGACAAGAAGACGTAAAGATACAAAACGATGAATATAGTTGACCATTTTCTAAATTATGTTGTGAGTGCTGGAGAAGCTACTTGAAGTAATCATCGACCAAGTACGTATGCAACGGGCTCGGCAACACCGTCTAATTTCCTGAGCGATTTGGTGTGTCCTTATCTTCACAGCTGTAGTGATAATTGTATTTGTTGTTCAAGTGCGCACGCCTGTGAGTGCCAATATCGAATTTGCAGTAACATATCTATTTTCTGGCAGTTGTACCAGCCGAATCAGACTCAGATGCAGGCATCAACACTTTAATTGCGTGAATAGGTTTTGTCATATCAGGTGTTACACTGGACAGATATCTTAACATGACATATGTTACCGGGCCACCTCTGACCTCCAAGTGGCTGGTAGATTCGGGAACAGAAAAACTCGCGGATCCGTACCAATCGTTAATATATTGAAGTATCTATGTCATCTACGCCATCTATACATCTGCAGTAATCGAAATAAGTATCTGCATAAATGGAATTGATAAACACACTATAGAAATGGTGTAGTGCGGGTAGATTTGTTGACTTAAAAGTGAAAGTAGATATCAGTTGATTGGTTAATATAAAATACTGACGTATTCAGTTTCAGGTTGATATACACTATTACTCGATACCCAACACACTACACTACACTATATGTACAAGTTACCAAACCTGATAATTTACGGGGCGGAGTAATACATAATTGAGAATGAGGGTATTTTAACAAAATACGATAAAATATATTTAAACACTTTTAATGAATATGAAAGTTACACCCTATGACATACATGCTGCCACAACTAAAACATTCTATAAATAACCAAATCTAAAATTTGGTCAAATGATACTAATCTATAACAACAGTAGTTTCTTTCACGAAATATTAATATTTCTTTGTTGTAAGATATTTGCAGCATTGAATTGAACATGCATTATTATACAAGTGAACATTAGGACTGTTTTGCTTCTAAAAAGCAAAATCGTCATTATCTTTGTAAAGATTTAATGCATATTTGATATCAGGGCTGCCTTTTTAAACGCGTTGAGGTCCGTTATGGTAGTCATTTATACCATTATATTATAGTAAAAAATGACATTATATATATTTATTACTAAGACTCATTTATGTTGTATTGAATAAAACGATCAAATAAAATATGAAACATTTTATGGCTTTTGACATCATGACCGATAATAATTTGTATGGAAATGCAGTGCCTCTACCCTCTGGAAGTACGACCTTCAAAGACCTTGACCTTGAAAGTCTTGATTTGAATATGTTATCATAAAGCTCACAATGAATAATTCAAAACCAGTTATATAGCTGCACCTTCAACAATCAATCAAAATGTCAAAATTGAGCAATTAAACAGGGAAGTATTCGGGACTTACTAGTTTATAGCTGCGTTATTACATAAATAAAAAATGGTGGTTTTGACAAATTATGACATGTTTATAAATTTAATGTTATAATAAACAATCACCAATAATAAAATATTGTTCGGGTTCAATTTAAATATTGAATAGATTTATTCTTCTTGTTTTTTTAAAGGAAACATGAATTTTCCTGTTTGTGACGAAGTGCCAGACAGATCAATACCTTTAGGAATAACTAACGTATACTAGAAGCATATATGCAATACACCCTGAATGTTGTCATTAGGTCCAGGGTGAACTTACATGTAGGGACTAAAATCTTGCACGAGACACATCGAGAGATAAGGACCATCGGGTTGCACTCGACATGTTGCCTATATGTGCCGACTATCTGTGACATGTTATTTTGAAATCCCACATTGCATGAAAACGTTACAGAACGAGCACGAGCACACATTTCTTGTCCACTAAAATTGACAGTCTTATTCAAAATCAATTCATACACATGTATAACAAACATATATGTTGACTGATAAACCTAAAACTACTTACAAAATAATGCATATACGAAAAATATTAACTACTGATAACAAGATTGTAACCGGGAATTTAATACTGGAAAGCGCTAAAATATTAAATGATTGGTTAATGCTAAAAGATTGACTGTGGTCTACTATAGTCTTATTAGGTAGAAATACCGTGTTTTATGCTCATTTCTTTCAAAAGAAACTCGGTCTCCTTCATTATAACCATTTAATCTGACATCTATTCATCCTTATTGGAATATTAAAACAATGTTATTAATTGTGGTAAAATTTATTAAGGAGTAAGAGTGCATCTTTAAGAATATATAAATTTTGATAAATGTATACTCATGGACATAATGCACTGCTAATAAACTGTCAAAACTATCTTAACTTTATGATAACATATCGAGGGGTGAAAGAGAAAAGGTTCTATCTTCTTCTTTATTTAATGCCACTTAAAACATTTTCGCATTCAGCCCTCGATATGCAGTCTTCCTCTAAGTTTGACATTGACCTTCCAGAAAGATCCATGGGTCGTGTACGTAAAACTTCACATGTATGTACCGATCATTTCAAAATTCCCCGTTGTTTGTCAAGTTACAGCCCGGACACGACAGCCTATATGTGAATATATTTAGTATTTCATAATTATTGACCCCTAAGTGTGACCTTCGAGGTAAGACGCGAGTCTTGCACGTGACATATCACCTTTATAACCTGTGCAAGGTAATTTCAAATTCGCATTGTGCATGAAAAGGTTACAGCTGAGACACAACCATATATGTTGTTGTTCATATAGTCAGAATTACATAATCATTTACCTCTTTGTGCTTGGTGACATTCAAGGTAGGGACGAGGGTCTTCAACAGGACACATTGCTTTTGTGTGCCAAACATTTATGCCATGATGTTTCAAATCGTCCCTTGCATGGCAAAGGTTCAGCCCGTCCAGGACCACCTTTACTATTATGCAGTATTCCCTTATGATTAACCTCTATATGTGACCTTCACCTTCAAAGCAACAGGCTGAAGGGGTAAGCCGAACCCATAATGTGGTATGTTATTGCATGGCAATATGAAAGGTCGAACACGATCACCTATGCTCTAACTGCATATGTGAAGAATTCCATTATGATTAACCTTTAAGTTCGGCCTTGACCATATAGACAGGGTCGTCGAACTTTCACGCGAAACGTCGTTTTTATGTGCAAAAAGTGCTATTTCAAATTTCAAAGTTACAGCCCGGACGTAGACTGCCTTTTATGTATGTTCATAAATGCAGCAATCCATAATGATTGACTTTTCTGTGGGACCATGACCTATAGTCATTTAAACTTGGAAATAAAATTGTCAGAGATCATTATAGATGGCAATTCGTCATGGCAATTCGTTGTGGCCTACTTGGAGGCCATCTTAGATTTTTCAGCCCGCACAAAAAACTTTCGGAACTTCTCGGCTAAAGTGAAATAACTACGCGATCAGCTTGCTGCGTAGTTAAATTATACAGATTTCTGACAAAGTAAACCGTCAATATACATCCGAAGTTGTATTTTATAGAAACTGGCCGAGCAGTTCCGAATGTACAAAACACTGGCATGTAGTTTCAGATAATACTATAAAAAAGGTTAAACGTATTAGTAAATAGCATCGTTATTCCTACTCTATATACCATTTACCTAGGAATTTTTGAAGAAAACCAAATTAAAAACCAAATCATGATGAATCGTTTTATTGCACAAAATAGCACACTGTGTATATAATAAATAACATTATGTAACAAATGAAGTTAATGGATGAGTGCATTATGGTGCTAAATCATAACTTGGTTTCAAGTCATGTTAACCAAGGGATCAGTAAGTATACTGTTACACTAAATCAGTATATACAGTGTATTTTATACACGCAAAATGTTGTTATAACTGTCTAGACATAAAAATATCACGATCGAACTAATGAGACAAATCCCGGACAGCTTAACACGCATTAGCCTTAACATAATCATTAACAATTGCTTTTTGTAAACAACACCAATACAATTAAACTTAAACCATTTTGCTGAATTGTTCTATAAAAAGGGCAACTATTGTAAATAGTATGTTTACTTATACGGACTTTAAATAACATTTCTACTCATCTGAATTTAAATAACACAATACTTGGAAATGAATGAGTGAGATCAATTAACATCAATTTATTGCCAAGTTCTGTGTAATAGCGTGAATTAGCATAACGTTTAATAGTTTTCTTACGTAAACCGTACGTCTATCATTGACGCACAAAACCGCAGCGTAACAGCGAGCAGGAAATAAGAGACAATGCGTTTGTTAGTTTAACCAACGTAATGAAATTGTTCGACCATTGTATTGCAGAAATCTAGAACATACATGAACATATGAATGATTGTTAAATATAGACAGAATTGAATAAAAAATCTTACTAAGCAGAGGGATGTTCAGTCAAAGTAGAAAAGGTTTTGACATTCTAAACATGAAATTACCAGAAGACTTTTCCACCCCTGGGGTTCCCTTCGAACGGGCTCTATATTATTACTACTGATACTTCTCAATTTGTGTGAAAATCTGTTTAAGACCAGTGTTTATCTAGCCTGACAAGGCACTTCAAAAATGTAAAACTCCTGTAGCAGAACAAACGTTATATTAACAAAGTAGATACCCCGTGAATGTTTTCCTTGATAAATAAATAACAACGTTTTACACGACACTATTATGCTGTTGGATTGTCCGAACGATTTTACTCCAAGAACGGCAACTTATGGTATCTCATAGCTCTTGCTGTCCTTCTCATACGACTATTCCGTGGCCCTTTGTTTTTTTTATAATCACATGGATTGGCTCTTGAGTTGACACATCCCACCCCTGACAGATACCGTTCTCCCCTTCTACACTGGAAGAGCATATATGAACCTCTGACACACTTGGCGAAGACGTGGCACGAATCCACACAGTCCAAGAACGAGTTATCCACACAGTTTGCATCAATGTTATTGCAAGGCCGGTCCACTGTGCATTGAGGACTAATTCTACATCCTGGAAAATAAATAAATAAATAATAATAATAATAATAATAATAATAATAATAATAATAATAATAATAATAATAATAATAAATAAATAATAATAATAATAATAATAATAATAATAATAATAATAATAATAATAATAATAATAATAATGATAATAGTAATAATAATATACAAATGTATCTATCACCAATTTAAAAACGTTACACTAAATTTTTTTATAAAAGCAGCTGATCCAGCCATATTCAACAGATATATTTAATGAACTATTGATCGTGTTTTATTTTCTCGGAAGCTTGATTACACATGGGTTAAACAAGTACATTCAACCAACCTGGTTTGACTACAGGTGCAGGGGGGGTTATCTTTTCTCTGGGAGCATCAACGGATGGCCAAATCCACGCGGTACTGTAGTCACAGTAAAAACTCATTATCACCACCTCTGTCGATACCTGGGGGCAGTCCTTTTCCTTTGCAAAGTCAAAAACTTGTAAAACAGCATCGCCAAATGAATTTCCGAACTGAAGAGGGTGACCTCCTGAAACTTTGACTGCGCCAGAGCACGGTCTGAAAACGTCAGAACCAGGTACTTTGCAAATTGGTTTGCAGACACGGCCACACGAGTCTTGAGCGTGTAGAATGGACACAGATGCATCGGTGGGTGATAGTGGTCTTCTAACAGCCACATAGGCAGTTGCAACAGTTATAGCCAGACGTTTATCCATAATTGCATACTCTTTATACACGCCTTCGTAATTGAGGCCGACAGATTTGATGTATATTGTGCTGGTCATTGAGTCCGATTCCAGACATTGGTCATAAGCCTTTGGGTCTTCTGGTCGCTTTGATAGATACCGATTGACGTTGGAGTAAGCAGATGGTGAATATATATCTCCTCCCAGTTTATTGATTCGTCCTCGTTGAACTGGATATGAACCATAACTTTTGAAATCCGGAGGGCGTCTTATGATTAGTTTGATTGGTAGGTAAACCCATTGCGCGGTGTCACTGTTACTGTTCATACAGAACGTGTTTTGAACAGGCTTTGTTTCTTTAGGTGGGATGTATATTGGTTTTGTGAAATTCGCTTCACCAAGCACGCAGGGTTCACTTGTGGGTTTTGCTTGTTCAGCTTCCCACTCTTCAACTTCCCTCAGTGTCCTGCCCACGCATCTGAAAGGATCTTTGTTCACGGATGTGTCTTCATTCTTAACGCATTTCAAGTATTTGGAACCGCAACCGAGCTTTGGGTTGTTGCAGGTCGGAGTGGGTGCATATGTAAAAAATTCCTCCGTAAAAATGTTACTCAATCCATCAAGAACAGTTAGATTTTCAAATCCTACTTTTGCTTCAGGAAGCTGAAGTTCATGGGAACCCATAGTGGTTGGGTTTGGTGGATAGTCGGTTTCCGCATCAATACCGTGGCGCTTTTGATTTTCTCTAAAGTCTTCCCATATTTTGTCAATATACGCATGGTGCAGCCAAAAGATAGGGTCGAACACGGAAGAAGCCAGGACAGCCATCTGTCCATCAATCCATCTGTGAATACCATTGTGATGGAATTCCAAGTCGTGATCAATGTCGGAATCCTCACCACAAATGTCTATCATTCTATGATGCTTAGTTATGTTATAAATCATCATGTCGTTGAGAAGAGGCCCGTCAGTACCAAGGTTTCTCGTGATTACGCCGGTAGTGGAGTCCCATCCATCCAGCATTATCCCTCCCTTAGCCTCACCCTGCCCGGTCCCCATCAACCGCTCACTGAACAACGCGGATTCTGTGGGATCGGTCATGTAGTTGTCAAGGTCTGATGCCCAGTATGGAACTGTAACCTCGGAAAACTGCGGCCCTTCTTCCCGCAATGCGTTTTCAAAACTGAAATCACATGCAATATATTATTAGTTCAATTAATCTATAATGATCGAAGTATACACATATTGTTAAAATATGTTAACCATTTGTTTACAATGACCAAACAATCATTAATCAATAACAAACCAAGTATATGGATCAAATGCAAACAAAAACAAGGGAACGCTTATTCCATCCATGATTTGTCAGGTTATCCTGACAAATTGTTATCTCATTGTGAGCTATATATTATCGATTCTGGGCAAGTCCCTGACAGACTGATTGCCTGACTGGTTCGCCGAATGACTTACATTTGAATATAGAGTCTGTGCCACGGATGAAAGGCGCAGCCACCGTGTGCGGAAATGGCCGTAATGCCAGTGTGCATCTCAGCCATAGCGTCGTATTTGTTAGGGCTGATCGTCTGCAAAGAATACAATAAAGGTTTCATCATTTTACAGGTGTGTACTCAATTTCGATTTGCTTTTGAATGGTTTGTCTTAAATGACAACGATGGTCTTCCCTCTTTAAAGCGTGCTTATTTCTCCAGCTTACAGCATTGCCAATTGTCTTAATTTGTCAAGTACGTTTTTTAAAATTGATCGCGTAATTGGCGTACCGTATTTTTCTTCGCGCTGTTAACAGCTTCAAAGAAGAGATCGCGTTCTTTGTCAGTCATCATTCTGATTTCTTTCCTCACTTTAGGCTTCGTTGGAGGACCTCCAGCTTGTCTTTTTTTCCTCCCCATTCTTTTCATCTTTATGTCGAATTTAAAATCTTTGGCGAGATGGTTAAAGTAGGCCCTGCACAAAAAAAATCGATGAGATATTGCATAAGTGATTCATGATAACATCTGAACGGCCGTCTGTCCGTCTGCCACATTATGTATGTTTTTTGTTAATAACTTACCGCTCAAGATTTCAAATTCATTATTTTTAAACTTCCTAACAGTAACAATATGCTCTTTTGTGACTAGTTATGCGTTCTCAAATACTGTCAGATACATGGCCATTTGAATACTTAGTAATAATGACATACAACTTCTTGCTCAGTGTTAGCTTACCTAGCACTCGCGTGTGCTCCTCTGTTGGCATTCAACTCCACGGCCTTCATCCACATGTAGTTGTTATCACAGTAGTGCTGTATGGCGCCTGCCGGGGTGCGCGCCAATGTTGTCTTACGTTTAAAATATCCGAAGCATTGCGCGAGGTGAAGCGGCACGTCTGCGTTCTCCACCAGTCCGGTTGCCAAGTGGATCATCGCAGTCAGAGGGATCAGACACAGGACTGCAGGCTGCATCTGAACACGGAAACAAACATTTGAGTTGTTCAGGTAAGATAAGATAAGATAAAGTTGTATTTCCATTCAAGGATCACAGCAACATTATATAGCAAATACGTATAAAGCATTGCAGCAATGAAACACTATTGCTATAGTCACCGGCGTCGGTATAGTTGCACAATATTTAATGATACGAATCGTTGGACATCATTTTGAACTTGAAATTTCACATACTTGTTTGCGTAACAAGAAACTGTTTTCAACGTTGCCATGCACTGTAGAATCGTTACGTGATTGTTTTATGTTTATTTAGATGTATTATAATTCAACAATGTGTTAATAAAACGGTATATGTTGTTACTGTAGGTGTTGGCTGTTAAGATATAAGTACCATCATCAGGTTTAAATATGTTCGTTTGTGACATAACGTTAACAAAATCAAGATAAAAGTTTCAAACGTTTAAACATACCTTCAGTCCGTTCTTTGTTACAACTGCATACAATATAAACAAATATATAAATAGATAATTAGTGCTAGTTTGAACGTTGTAAAAAATATTTTTATGTGTTTGAGTGTTTAGTCCAATGTTCAATTATCTCTGCCGAACATAACTAGATGCATAGCAATTTTATCCGAGCGTTCATTAACGGAACACCGAAAATCCTCCAATCAAAACGCGAGAAAACGTAAGTATTTGACATTCAATTACGGTCTTACAATGTCGTCTGCTTTATGTAAAAAATGACAAACAAAAGTTGTCTTATGACGATAAAGCGCCCTGTGATTGATGAGCAGGTTGTTTTACTACGTAATGAGACTGGAGCGATTGGTTCTCCTTGCCTCATGCCTGAAACAATCGGACTTTACCGCTGTAATCAGTGGTGCATTTTATGACATCGTTCACGTTTCGGCCGTTATTAACATACTGTAATGCTTTAAGCCGTGCAGTTATGGTACACATTCATCATGGCATTTAAAATAAAGTAATGATTGTCTAATTACAAATAAACTTCATGTTCATAATTTCGCATTCTATTACGAACCTTTAAATGTATCACTTTATGTTTTTATTTGTCAAACGTTTACGTAGTAGTAAAGGAGGTCCGGTGAAGAATTAAGTCACACGTAATCGTTTAAACAAACAAGTTTAAAGCCCATTCAATGGAGTGAGATGGTGTTTAATGGCAACACACCTACATTAACTTAATTTGACAATTACAATACAACATTAACGCACGTAGTTGTTTTGTTGGCGGAAAATTATTATTAATTGTTATAACATATCATATTTAATTGTCTTTAATAATACACTATATTTTAATCTTCATAAATATCAGTCAATGTAAAACATTAACTGTAAACGTCACACAGTGGGTGTCATATGATTGGTAGTTTAATGATTACATGCATTGAATGAACAAAACGATTACATGCAATAAATGAACAACATAACGGCTATGATTGATTGAACTACGTTTGCAAAATATATCATAATCGACCTCAGTTTTATGTACATTACTTCTTTCAAAAGAGAATGTAACACTAAGATGTATCGCCTTGGTATTTGATCAAATAGATGTACAAAATTAAACAGCAATATAATGGCGTGATGTTAACGTTAAGTTGTTTGATTTCGAAAATATGACCTTCAATGTCCAGCGTTTTCGTATCTTAACAGTCCGTGCGTCAAATCCTTGCCAAAGATTAAAAAATATAAGATTTGGTTACACATAATTCGGTAATTGTAGAATATATCATATCCTGGTCAGAATGTCTGTGTGCATGCTATCTTACACGAGTTTGAATATTGGTTGTTTTGGGTCGAACATAGGTCACTAGGTCAAATCTTATGGGAAAAAAATGATTTCAATTTCCTTTTACGTTTCATAAATTCTCTTTGTTCTCAAATCTAGTAGTTGTCTATATGATATTTACGACTGTTATGAATATTGGTCGTTTCTGGTCACACGATCAACTTTAATAACACAATCACCATCATCAGCATCATCAGCAGCAGCATCAGTATCATCAGCATCAGCATCAACATCAGCATCAACATCATCATCAGCATCATTAGCATCATCAGCATCACCAGCATCATCATCGGCGGCATCATCATCTATAGCAGCAGAAGTAGCAGTAGTATTATGCGAGTAGTAGTAGTAGTAGTAGTAGTAGTAGTAGTAGTAGTAGTAGTAGTAGTAGTAGTAGTAGTAGTAGTAGTAGTAGTAATAGTAGTAGTAGGAGTAGTAGTAGTAGTAGTAGTAGCAGCAGCAGCAGCAGCAGCCGCGCAGCAGCAGCCGCCGCCGTCGTCGTCGTCGTAGTAGCAGTAGTAGTAGTGGTAATAGCAGCAGCAGCAGCAGCAGCAGCAGCAGCCGCCGTCGTCGTCGTCGTCGTCGTAGTAGTAGTAGCAGTAGTAGTAGTGGTAATAGCAGCAGCAGCAGCAGTATCAGTAGCAGTAGATGTTGTTGTTGTTGTATTAACCAAAACAGCGACAGATGAAGTAGTACCAGCTGTAATACTAACACTTGTTGACCTAATATTTATTTAAACGTGTCGGTTCTGTTCGATAGGGGTCATTATTCAATAGACACGACTAGTGGGGAGTCATTAATTTATAAGGGGAGTCAATATTTTACACGAGCCCCCTTCTCTACAGAATAATTACCTGGGGTTGTGTCTCTATGGTGGTCAATATACTTCCTTATATCGGCTATAATGTGGCATATCGCTTTGACCATTCGAGTGTATATTATTACCTGGTTATCATTATGTGCATTGTGTAAATATGTTGTTAACATATCAACATGTCACAACAAGTGCTCATTCAAATATCATGATTTCTGTTGGAACATTTTGAGTATGTCTTCACATTGTATGTTATATTTCTCAGACATATATTTATAATATAACTACAAATCGTTGACAAACGATAAGAATTTGATGCCTTTTGATAGACACTTTACCTAATTTAATTCCTTTCGGACATTACATGAAATTATCTCATATGGTTTAAAATGATTTGTACATAATTTCTAACTTATATCTATGTAAATGCGTATTAAATCTTGAGTCAAGGTCCGATGTGTACATCTTTGACTGAGTTATGACCCTTTAAATGGTACCAAAAAAACCCACAATATTTCATCGTGTCCACAACATATTGATGTTTTGTAGAATGGACTAACTCGACTTGATTTTAATTCGTGCTGATTGTCACTGTAAAACCAATGGCTTGTGCTTAACAAAATATTCGTCGGCACCACAGTACTTTCTGCCGTTACACATCATACATACAGTGGGGAAAATTCACTTACAAAGAAACGTTTACATGCATATGTATGAGACAGGAGAACAACTCTTCTTCCAATGAAATTGGATGTTGAAATTAAATAGACTTCAATTAAATACGTTTCAATAAAAATGGACTGTCAGTTGCCTCTGCTGGCGAGTGGTCAAAGCGGCTTTTAAAAATACTTTAAAATAGTGATCAAGTGGACCGGGAACAATTCGAGCTTTCGCCTGAATTCTTTTTTTCTACGATAAAACAATAGTATGAGTGTCTGCCTATGTGAGAGTCAGATTCCCAGAGAGATTTCCTTGCGACACTAAAGTAACTGCCTCATTTACGTTCATGATTACGATATTTTTCTAGCAAAATCGCCCACGGTACACAGCGAATCATTCTATTAAGGTCAGAAAGTTGTTTTATTCCTCTCAGATTTTGTTGTTGAAGAAAACAGATCATAGTAGGTTAAGGTCAATTATAACTTTCAGACATACTTTCAGACCAACCAATCAATGTTTCTGTGAACTTAAAGCTATATATCTACTACATCGTCGACGTCACCGGGTTGAATTCTAGACATGAGGGTGATGCCTTTTATCAGATAATATGCCTTTTGAGCAAAAAATGGTTTGTACAAGTAGTAAAACGCTTATACAACGGCATAACACAGTCAATGATTGGCAATTTTAAAAAGATTGTTGCCTTTTTAAAATAAGAGTCCAAGGTAATGTGAGCGAGGTTTCATATATAAAACTCCACACATGCGTTACTTCCTATTATGAACCAACACTATACAATTGCCAAGGGAAGTCACAGCGTAGGAAAATTCTAATTAAAATAGCTAATTACCACAAACAATCGGTTGAAGTCAAACCATAGGTGCAGTCGCACAAAAAAATAATACTTTCTTACTTTTTCAAAGAAAGGTGTGATGAATCTTCAATTTGGTGTGGCCTTATGTATTTTGGGCGATTTCTCATAAATACTAGAATGTTAATTTATATTATTTTGTAATAAATTTGTATTTTTTGGCTGTTTAACAAGAAAGCTATAAATTTCTCTTTGCTTGAACGATTGAACTTAGTATGAACTGTTTCCCACTCGCGCTATGACATCATTTAAATTTCCAAATTGTAGTTTTAGACGCTATATCATTAACGTTTTTAATGCTTGTAATGAATTGTTCGAATATAATTTTGATCAGATAATAAAACAGTTATCCCTTTTTGTTTAAATAAATTTTGATCTAGTAATAAAACAGTTCTTTCGTGGTTATTTGGGTAACAGTCATAACTGTTGTCCTAAAGTTTGGTGTCCCTTGGTGTCGGGGTTGACATTCATTCTGAACTGTTGCACACGGGAAATGGGCCTCGGACAACAGTTGCTATTCCCCCCCCCCCTATTCCCCCCTCCCTTCACCACTTAAACAGTTTTGACTGTCACCTACATAACCATAAAATAACCATCAAATAACCATCAAATAACTCTATACTTTATCCTATCACGTTTCAATGTCAACGCTGAAATTACCAAATATCGTCCTCTGTGTTGAAGCTGAACTTCTGATATAATTGATATCACATGTGTGTTGAAATCGTGCGTGTGAAAAATAAGGCATCCAAATAAACAATAACCTGTACATATGGTTCTTATACGGTCCACAGATATCAGAACAGAACAGAACAGAACAGAACAGAATGTTTATTATCTTATGCATATACAGCATATCGATGATTCAATAGAAAGTTTAGGCATAACGTCAAGAAATGTACAAATAAATATACACGATAATGAATGCATGTACAAAGTTAACGAAAACATTCAAGTCAGTGCATGATAGTAAACATACATAAAATAAGCTGAGAGCGATATGTTAACAAATACAATTGACAGGACTGTGATTTGCGTTATTAAGTTATACTATTTATCAAATTAAGACGTTTAATAAAACATTTACACAAGAAATTAGATAAACTGTTTAGAATCGTCTTATTTTTAGTTGACAGTAACTCCACAAATTTAAACATGCTTGGTCGAATCCTATATCTTGGATATCAAAACAATGCTTATTTCACCATATTACCTTTAAGAAAATTGTTCAAGTGGTATCTTTATATAATTTTTAGAAGGCGAGAATGTCAAAATGAATATTTAAATTAGGGGCGGCTATTTGCCACTACCTAACCCTCATTCGGAACACCTCGGCCATTTTCTATCAAAAACAACCTCGGATGTATATGGACGGTTAACAATGTCAGAACTAGTTCCACTTTAACTACGCTGTAATTAGATCGCGTAGTAATTTCAATTTAGCAGTTGAACTTATTGACTTAACTATTGGGAATCTTTTTTCTTGCAATAATATACTTCACTGGCAATCAATTCAAACTTATATACAAATACACGTTGAAATACTTCATTTCATCAATAATATTATTCAAAATTTAACAAACTACATCTACTGGTATACCAATATACATCCGAGGTTGTTTTCAATAGAAAACAGTCGAGGAGTTATCAATGCCTGACCCTTACAATTAACCCAAGTGACGTATACAATAAGCCCCGCCTACAACGGCTAACGGATGTTCTTTAGACTTTACGTTCATTTCATCTAATTTTCAGCATTACCCACCACTACCCACTAAAGTGAATTGTTTTTGCGACATGTATTTTTAGAATATGGTATGGAATCCTTAACATTTTGGATATGGGTGTAACTTTCTAAAATTAAATAAGCAATAGGCGTTGTAGAGATCGGGACGGCCCAGGGGTAAAGTGCCCGCCTCCCGACAAAGAGCTCTTGGTCCCGAGTTCGATCCATGGTCGGGGAACGTACCTGTGGCCTCTTACAAGGACACTCAGTACTGGTTAATTTGACACAGAAGCGGACTCGAGAGTCATTTAAAATAAACGATTCGAGCTCAAATAAATTGGTATAAACAAATGGGCCCTAACCTCTGTTATGTTTTTCCTCATATTGTTTGAGTTAACTAACGTTATTTTATTCAACAAATGTGTTTGCCTGGCCCATTTTCATCAGCGGCACATGCATTAGTAGCGTAATTCATTAAACCATATTTCTTACTTAATTTTGATTTTAGTGAATAAAAAAAAAGTTAATTGTGATTATCATAAAGTCGTTAAAAATAAAATTAATAATAAAAAAATGTAAATATTACACAAATTATACTTTAACAAAATTGTGAGGTTAGTTTAATCCTGTTAAAAAAGATTTAGGCTGTTTCGAGAAATTGGGACCAGTAAATTTGTAAACTACAGCATGTTAGCCGGTGGAGGGCATATATATAGCTGTCACTGTACATCGTTATGTGAAGAAAATGGGAATTGAATTGACAATTCATTTATAAAAGTAAACACTGTCGTTTACCTGAGATGTTTACTGAAGCGAGAAACTACTCAGTCATAATTAGAAATTCCCTTACCATACATACATGCACTGGGTTTTGGTTTCACGGTTTCCAGTTTTATAAGATTACGAACGTAATAATTGAATTACGTTCATAGACGTTTATTACGTACATGCTTGGTAAACGGAAACGTTTGGAAATTATCGACTTCAGTCAGGTAGGACAGTTCGTACAATATATATAGTTTAGACAATGCACATGTTTAACAAATTAATGCATTGCCTATTTACTTTGTAAATCAGTCAGAAAATATTTTTTTATTTACATGATGTTATAAATTTATGAAAATGATATGTACGTGAAGTTAGCGGCCTAGCGGCATAGCGGCGTGAAGTTAGCGGCCTAGCGGCGTGAAGTTAGCGGCCTAGCGGCGTGAAGTTAGCGGCCTAGCGGCCTAGCGGCGTGAAGTTAGCGGCCTAGCGGCCTAGCGGCGTGAAGTTGGCGGCCTAGCGGCCTAGCGGCCTAGCGGCGTGAAGTTGGCGGCCTGGCGGCCTAGAGGCCTAGCGGCGTGAAGTTAGCGGCCTAGCGGCCTAGCGGCGTGAAGTTAGCGGCCTAGCGGCGTGAAGTTAGCGGCCTAGCGGCGTGAAGTTAGCGGCCTATTGTTTTTTTTAAACAACGAATTTAAAGACTAGTATGTATGTATATATGTTGCAACTACAATGGCAAGAAAATGTTAATTTAAATAGAGTTTTAACCTGTATATACTTCATGTGAAATTTAATCTTTTAAAAACAATATTGGGTCAAGGCATCTTAATTTGCGATAACAAAATTTCGTATATATTCTCATCAGTTAAGACTTCCTACTGGTAGATATGATAGAAATAGAACCGAACATACGTCATTGTAAAATATGTGGTTCAAATAAAAGAGAGGACAAATTTCATATGTGAAGTTATTATAACCTTATACTAGGCCTATTATATATAAACTTATAAACTAAACAGATCTGAAACATTTATGTTAAGCAAATATACATGTGCATACAAAAATTACGTATTAAAATGTTTTGTTATGTTCTGTTAATTTTGAAAAATCACTTATACCAGAACTGTCAATATTAATTATTCGATGAATTTCAAAGTCCCTAATCACAAGATATGTACTTGAACGTCTATATATATATATATATATATATATATATATATATATATATATATATATATATATATATATATATATATATATATATATATATATATATATATATATATATACAGTTCTTTCTGTTATGTATTTAAGGGCCTGCAGCGTTGCAAAAGTTGATTGAGGGACCAAAATTTTAAATGTTTTAAATAATCAACTTGTATATAGTTTTGAGGTTTTGATTGCAGCTATTTTTAAAAAGGTATATGCATTTTTGTAACCCGGAAATGAATTTCGTCCGCGAATATTCATTATAATTCTGAATAACTTTCTTATTTGACAAGACGTCATCACGATCTCTCAAGACATTGTTGAAGTAGTCTGGGGCATTTTGACATAAAACGAAGTACTAATGTTGACAAACTTTTCCGTAATAATGTGAATGCTTTTTGGTCCTAAATCTGTTAAAATCTTCTTTTGTAAAAAATGTTGAACTCCAGGCCTACCCGAAACATGTGGCCAAGAATAAGAGTTTCACCCTCAAAAAAGATTGTTCCTCAAAACTTATTTAAACATGTATTTTTAAAACGTTTTAGTTTTTGACCTTCCCCACCCACTTTTGCATCGCTACCGGCCCTTAAAGAGACTCACTTACATATTTAATTTTGACAAATATTTTTAAACTATGTTCAAATACAGCTTCCTTTCTTACTTATATTATCAAACACCAAATAGCAACCGACAAAATTCTCTCTCTCTCTCTCTCTCTCTCTCTCTCTCTCTCTCTCTCTCTCTCTCTCTCTCTCTCTCTCTCTCTCTCTCTCTCGTCTTCTCTCTCTTCCTGCCCCCCTCTCTCTCCCCTGCCCCCCTCCCTCTCTCTCGCCTGCCCCCCTCTCTCTCTCCCTCTCTCTCCTGCCTGCCTCCATCCCACCTTGTCTCTCTCTCTCCCTGCCCTTCTCTCCCCTGCCCCCCCCCCCCTCTCTCACTCTCACTCCTGCCTGTCATTCCCTCTCTGCTTCTCCACCAGAAGTACTTCAAAAGCCTTATTTGACGCCGTTGTCTTCCATTCAATTATGAACGACACGATTAAGCCTACAAACGCACGAACGGAGGAGTAATACATAACCTCACATAGACACGAATAGTACCCGGTAAACATGTATATCATGACCATGATCTTGCATACATTGGAAGGAGTGTATATATGTGATGTAGTAACTAAACAAAAGAGCAGTGGTTTCTAGATATGAATTAGACTGAGATTAACTTAATTCCTCATTGTGTGCCGGACTTGTAAGCAGCCATGTCGAGGTAGGAATAAACAAAATGTTCACTCAAAAAGTTCTTTAAACCGCGACCATGTTTATGGTTACACTTTCAGATGTATAAATGGCCTTATGCTCGTTCGTTGCCGTACGGACAAAACTAGTCGTCGTTTGAGTGTTTAACTGTATTAAAAACCATCTCTGGCATTACAAGGTCCGAGCTTCTTCATATGCACTCTTAACAATTGCACATGTACAAACAACAGTGTGTAGTACAAAACTATGACCCATTCCGTTCAATGTTATTTGTCAGGCTGGTATCTTAAATGAATGAGTAGGCACATATATATGACCTATTCCGTTCAATGTTATTTGTCAAGCTGGTAACTTTAATGAATGGGAAGGTACATATATATGACCTATTCCGGTCAATGTTATTTGTCAGGCTGGTAACTTTAATGAATGGGAAGGCACATATATATATATGACCCATTTCGTTCAATGTTATTTGTCAAGCTGGTAACTTTAATGAATGGGAAGGCACATATATATGACCTATTCCGGTCAATGTTGTTTATCATGCTGGTATCTTTAATGAATGGGAAGGCACATATATATGACCCATTCCGGTCAAGGTTATTTGTCAGGCTGGTATCTTTAATGAATGAGTAGGCACATATATATGACCTATTCCGTTCAATGTTATTTGTCAGGCTGGTATCTTTAATGAATGAGAAGGTACATATATATGACCCATTCCGGTCAATGTTATTTGTCATGCTGGTATCTTTAATGAATGGGAAGGCACATATATATGACCCATTCCGGTCAATGTTATTTGTCATGCTGGTATCTTTAATGAATGGGAAGGCACATATATATGACCCATTCCGGTCAAGGTTATTTGTCAGGCTGGTATCTTTAATGAATGAGTAGGCACATATATATGACCTATTCCGTTCAATGTTATTTGTCAGGCTGGTAACTTTAATGAATGGGAAGGCACATATATATGACCCATTTCGTTCAATGTTATTTGTCAGGCTGGTAACTTTAATGAATGGGAAGGCACATATATATGACCCATTCCGTTCAATGTTATTTGTCAAGCTGGTAACTTTAATGAATGGGAAGGCACATATGTATGAACCATTCCGTTCAATGTTATTTGTCAGGCTGGTAACTTTAATGAATGGGAAGGCACATATGTATGAACCATTCCGTTCAATGTTATTTGTCAGGCTGGAAACTTTAATGAATGGGAAGGCACATATATATGACCTATTCCGTTCAATGTTATTTGTCAAGCTGGTAACTTTAATGAATGGGAAGGCACATATGTATGAACCATTCCGTTCAATGTTATTTGTCAGGCTGGTAACTTTAATGAATGGGAAGGCACATATGTATGAACCATTCCGTTCAATGTTATTTGTCAGGCTGGTAACTTTAATGAATGGGAAGGCACATATGTATGACCCATTCTGTCCAATGATATTTGTCAGACTGTTAACTTTAATGAATGGGAAGGCACATATATATGACCCATTCCGTCCAATGTTATTTGTCAGGCTGGTATCTTTAATGAATGAGTAGGCACATATATATGACCTATTCCGTTCAATGTTATTTGTCAAGCTGGTAACTTTAATGAATGGGAAGGCACATATATATATATAACCCATTCCGGTCAATCCTATTTGTCAGACTGGCGCCTTGAATGAACGGTAATGCACACATAAAACACCATTGTCACTAGTAATACAAAAAAATGACCCATTCCGGTCAATGTTATTTGTCGTGCTGGCGCCTTGAATGAACGGTAAGGCACACATATAAACACCATTGTCACTAGTAATACAAAACTATGACCCATTCCGGTCAATGTTATTTGTCAGGCTGGTAACTTTAATGAATGGGAAGGCACATATGTATGAACCATTCCGTTCAATGTTATTTGTCAGGCTGGAAACTTTAATGAATGGGAAGGCACATATATATGACCTATTCCGTTCAATGTTATTTGTCAAGCTGGTAACTTTAATGAATGGGAAGGCACATATGTATGAACCATTCCGTTCAATGTTATTTGTCAGGCTGGTAACTTTAATGAATGGGAAGGCACATATGTATGAACCATTCCGTTCAATGTTATTTGTCAGGCTGGTAACTTTAATGAATGGGAAGGCATATATGTATGAACCATTCCGTTCAATGTTATTTGTCAGGCTGGTAACTTTAATGAATGGGAAGGCACATATATATGACCTATTCCGGTCAATGTTGTTTATCAAGCTGGTTACTTCAATGAATAGGAAGGCACATATATATGACCTATTCCGGGCAATCCTTTTTGTCAGGCTGGTAACTTTAATGAATGGGAAGGCATATATACATGACCTATTCCGGTCAATGTTATTCGTCAGGCTGGTAACTTTAATGAATGGGAAGGCACATATGTATGACCCATTCCGTCCAATGTTATTTGTCAGGCTGGTAACTTTAATGAATGGGAAGGCACGTATATATGACCTATTCCGGTCAATGTTGTTTATCAAGCTGGTAACTTTAATGAACGGGAAGGCACATATATATGCCCTATTCCGGTCAATGTTATTTGTCAGGCTGGTATCTTTATTGAATGGGAAGGCACATATATATGACCTTTTCCGGTCAATGTTATTTGTCAGGCTGGTAACTTTAATGAATGGGAAGGCTCATATATATGACCCATTCCGTTCAATGTTATTTGTCAGGCTGGTAACTTTAATGAATGGGAAGGCACATATATATGACCTATTCCGGTCAATGTTGTTTATCAAGCTGGTTACTTCAATGAATGGGAAGGCACGTATATATGACCTATTCCGGTCAATGTTGTTTATCAAGCTGGTTACTTCAATGAATGGGAAGGCACATATATATCACCTATTCCGGTCAATCCTATTTGTCATGATGGTGCTTTTAATGAATGGGAAGGCACATATAGAAATGACCTATTCCGGTCAATCCTATTTGTCAGGCTGGTGCTTTTAATGAATGGGAAGGCACATATATATATATGACATATTCCGGTCAATCCTATTTGTCAGGTTGGTAACTTTAATGAATGGGAAGGCAAATATATATGACCCATTCCGGTCAATGTTGTTTATCAAGCTGGTTACTTCAATGAATGGGAAGGCACATATATATCACCTATTCCGGTCAATCCTATTTGTCATGATGGTGCTTTTAATGAATGGGAAGGCACATATATAAATGACCTATTCCGGTCAATCCTATCTGTCAGGCTGGTGCTTTTAATGAATGGGAAGGCACATATATATATGACATATTCCGGTCAATCCTATTTGTCAGGTTGGTAACTTTAATGAACGGGAAGGCAAATATATATGACCCATTCCGGTCAATGTTGTTTATCAAGCTGGTGTTTTTAATGAATGGAAAGGCACATATATATATATATGACCCATTCCGGTCAATCCTATTTGTCAGACTGGCGCCTTGAATGAACGGTAATGCACACATAAAACACCATTGTCACTAGTAATACAAAACTATGACCCATTCCGGTCAATGTTATTTGTCGTGCTGGCGCCTTGAATGAACGGTAAGGCACACATATAAACACCATTGTCACTAGTAATACAAAACTATGACCCTTTCCGGTCAATGTTATTTGTCGTGCTGGCGCCTTGAATGAACGGTAAGGCACACATATAAACACCATTGTCACTAGTAATACAAAACTATGACCTATTCCGGTCAATGTTATTTGTCAGGCTGGCGCCTTGAATGAACGGTAAGGCACACATATAAACACCATTGTCACTAGTAATACAAAACTATGACCCATTCCGGTCAATGTTATTTGTCAGGCTGGCGCCTTGAATGAACGGTAAGGCACACATATAAACACCACTGTCACTAGTAATACAAAACTATGACCCTTTCCGGTCAATATTATTTGTCAGGCTGGCGCCTTGAATGAACGGTAAGACACGCATATAAACACCACTGTCACTAGTAATACAAAACTATGACCCATTCCGGTCAATGTTATTTGTCAGGCTGGCGCCTTGAATGAACGGTAAGACACACATATAAACACCATTGTCACTAGTAATACAAAACTATGACCCATTCCGGTCAATGTTATTTGTCGCGCTGGCACCTTGAATGAACGGTAAGGCACACATATAAACACCATTGTCACTAGTAATACAAAACTATGACCCTTTCCGGTGAATGTTATTTTTCGTGCTGGCGCCTTGAATGAACGGTAAGGCACACATATAAACACCATTGTCCCTAGTGATTCAAAACTATGACCCATTCCGGTCAATGTTATTTGTCAGGCTGGTGCCTTGAATGAACGGTAAGGCACACATATAAACACCATTGTCACTAGTAATAAAAAACTATGACCCATTCCGGTCGATGTTATTTGTCAGGCTGGCGCCTTGAATGAACGGTAAGGCATACATATAAACACCATTGTCACTAGTAATACAAAACTTTGACCCATTCCGGTCAATGTTATTTGTCGTGCTGGCGCCTTGAATGAACGGTAAGGCACACATATAAACACCATTGTCACTAGTAATACAAAACTATGACCCATTCCGGTCAATGTTATTTGTCAGGCTGGCGCCTTGAATGAACGGTAAGGCACACATATAAACACCACTGTCACTAGTAATACAAGACTATGACCCATTCCGGTCAATGTTATTTGTCAGGCTGGCGCCTTAAATGAACGGTAAGGCACACATATAAACACCATTGTCACTAGTAATAAAAAACTATGACCCATTCCGGTCGATGTTATTTGCCAGGCTGGCGCCTTGAATGAACGGTAAGGCAGACATATAAACACCATTTTCACTAGTAATAAAAAAACTATGACCCATTCCGGTCGATGTTATTTGTCAGGCTGGCGCCTTGAATGAACGGTAAGGCACACATATAATCACCATTGTCACTAGTAATAAAAAACTATGACCCATTCCGGTCGATGTTATTTGTCAGGTTGGCGCCTTGAATTAACGGTCAGGCACACATATTAACACCATTGTCACTAGTAATAAAAAACTATGACCCATTCCGGTCAATGTTATTTGTCGTGCTTGTGCCTTGAGTGCATGGGGAGGTTCTAGACAATTTCTTGTGTGCCTGCTATTATAAGTTAATAAGTTAAAGTTATAAGTATTTTATCATCATAAGTGAGATGTTGGGCCAGTTATTTACATACATTATCAACTCAAGTCGTTGAAGGTTGAACATTTTTTTTAATGTAAGACGGTTAGTTAGAACTAAAAATGGTTGCCGTGCCAACCATCAGCGTCATTATATTGTCCACTCATCAAAGTTCATAGTCTTTCTTGGAAATGAATGGTTGCAGGATGCAAGTGACTTACATGGAGCCCGGTCGGCCTCCATGCCATAATACAGCCAATGGCGTTACGTTTATTATATGACGCCAGTGCATCGACTCTAGAGAGAGTTTAAGCCGTTATAGGCTGAGGGTCATAATGCGTATTGGCACTCTATTTCAACATGTATAACAAACATCTATTTCGACTGATAAACCTTTTAACTACATACTAAATATTACATTTATGGAACATATTAATTACTGATAACAATATTTTAACCGTGTATTAAATAGCAGAAAGCGTAAAATTATTAAATGATTGCTGAATGCTAAAAAAATTACTGTGGTCTTCTTTAGTCTCATAAGGTAAAAATACCGTGTTTTATGCTCATTCCTTTCAATTTAAACTCGGCATCCTTCATAAGAACTATTGTTTTCGACAGTTATTCATCCTTTTTGGAATATTAAAACAATATTATTAATTGTGGTAAATCTTATTTGGGAGTAAGAGTGCATCTTTAACATAATGTGACCCTAGTAAGAGCAACTGTCCCACCAGACCTCACTTGATTAACGTCCCTCCCGATAGACGGTTAATAGTTCTTAATGGTTAGGCGGTTTATAGAGTCTTCGAACCCTGTGATACCACAAGACTACGAATCCGCCGATCGATGTTGGCAGACGTAATGAGCTATATAGCCGACCAACCAGCCAGGGTCATTGTAGTGTGATCGTGCATTAACCATGCTAATAATTTTGTTTCAGACGATTATCTTTCAAGCATTCGGTAAACGTCATACATTCTATATCTGTGATTTTTATTGGACTCTTTTCAATACGTGAGCTATTTGAGTTCGAGTATATCGTATTGTGGGTAGTCTCACCTTTATATTCCCGTACAAAAGAACGGGACGTATTATAGTTCCACCTGCCCAATACAGGTGGGCGAGCATATTGGGCAGCGTCCAGCATGATGTTCGATCAATAACTCGGAAGCCTTTGTCAAATCATCACCAACTTTGGACAACATTTGTATGGGCATTATAGTTATCTTGGACAAGTTCGTTATCCAGCCATATCGCTTAAGGCACTCCGGAGTTATCGAATGATAATTAATGATATTACCTAAAAATAATCTTGTCCGTTCATTAACTCTAAAAGCCTTTGTCCAATCATCACCAAATTTGTAAACCGGTCAGAAAATATATGATGTTATAAATTTATGAAAATAATGCATTATTTAAGAACTATGTTTTGTGTAATGATTCACAGATCATTTTAAAGATTGGTATTTTTAAACAACGAATTTAAAGACGAGTGTGTATGTATATGTTGCAACTATGACAAACAAATCTTTGAACGTGTATTGGATAAATTTCTTGTCAATGTTTGTTTACCAGTCATATTGCTTCAGTCACTAGAGACTTATTGCCATTATCATTGATATTACGTTAAATCGGTCTTGTCCTATCAATAACTTTGGAAGCTTTTGACAGATCTTCACAATTTTGGCAAAAACTGTATTGACATGTTCCGCATTCTAAATTTGGCTTAGCGTATAACCACCTATCACAAAACTTGGTGCTCTCGTTAAATGATCGAATGCAAATCACTAAAAACCTTTCAAAGAAAAAAAAGTTTACCGAAAGTAGGATGTTGGTTAACCGAAGGCGCGATATGAATGTTGTTTATAATTATCATGATTATATCAAAGCATGGGGATTTTCTTTTCAACGCCAGTTTTATTTGAGGTGATTTTGTGGAAGGCTATGCAAATAATGTGGCAAAGACATTGCAATCAAATTGCATGACGGTTTATGAATAATGCAGAAAGGTAATTAACTAATTATGCATGTAGTAATAGTCGGTTTATCAAAATTAAAAAGCCTTAAACAGAGCTTATGTGTGTATGCTATATAGCTTGTCAACTCGTTCAAAACTTATACTAGTAGTTTATCTATCGGATCGTATGTGTATGCTGTGTGTTTCCATTATCACAGTCACAAACGAATTATCTAAAAATATATAGGCCAAGAAAAGTAAAGAAACAGAATAATAGAATATTTGATTTTCACTTAAGATTATATAGCTTTAGGTTCCGATAACATGATTGCATCATTTAAGTTGATATATATTTTGCATGCACAATGGAATCAAGTTATGTGACAGGGGCAGTTCTGGTAGAGTAGGCTTATGGATCTTGATAGACTATACTTGAAATACCATCTGACAGTAAGAAATGGTATGTTTGAAGTGATCGTTGACAGAAAGTGCATAAAAGGTCATCGGAGAGCAAGTAATTGGTATCTTTGAAGTGACTGTTGACAGTATGTATACTATGGAAAGTAATGGAACATATGAAGATGGTGAAACATTATTAGCGCGTAATGACCACAAAAGAATACACACGACACACAATCCTTGTACCTAGTACTGTGTCACATGCACGGACAGCATTCAAGCTGCAAACACATTCTGACAACCTGTGATTCCTTAAACCGGCTGCTTTCATGCAGCGATTTACTCTGACAGCCTGTCATTCCGTAGTATGTTGGCTTTAATGCAGCGATAGTCAGACTGTCATTCCGTAGACTGTTGGCTTCCATGTAGCGATATTCTCTGACATCCTGTCATTCCGTAGACTGTTGTGTCTGACAATCTGTCATTCCGTAGACTGTTGGCTTTCATGTAGCGATATTCTCTGACAGCCTGTCAGTCCGTAGACTGTTAGCTTTCATGCAACGATATTCTCTTCCAGCCTGTCATTCCGTAGACTGTTGGCTTTCATGCAGAGATTTTCTCTGACAGCCTGTCATTCCGTAGACTGTTGGCTTTCATGCAGCGATATTCTCTGACAGCCTGTCATTCCGTAGACTGTTGGCTGACAGCCTGTCATTCCGTAAACTGTTGGCTTTCATGTAGCGATATTCTCTGACAGCTTGTCATTACGTAGACTGTTGGCTTTCATGCAGCGATATTCTCTGACAGCCTGTCATTCCGTTAGCCGTTGGCTTTCATGCAGCGATATTCTCTGACAGCTTGTCATTCCGTACACTGTTGGTTTTCATGTAGCGATATTCTCTGACAGCTTGTCATTCCGTAGACTGTTGGCTTTCATGCAGCGATATTCTCTGACAGCTTGTCATTCCGTACACTGTTGGTTTTCATGTAGCGATATTCTCTCTGTCATTCCGTAGACTGTTGGCTTTCATGCAACGATATTCTCTGACAGCTTGTCATTCCGTACACTGTTGGTTTTCATGTAGCGATATTCTCTGACAGCATGTCATTCCGTACTATGTTGGCTTTCATGCAGCGATATTCTCTGACAGCTTGTCATTCCGTACACTGTTGGTTTTCATGTAGCGATATTCTCTGACAGCCTGTCATTCCGTAGACTGTTGGCTTTCATGCAGCGATATTCTCTGACAGCTTGTCATTCCGTACACTGTTGGTTTTCATGTAGCGATATTCTCTGACAGCCTGTCATTCCGTAGACTGTTGGCTTTCATGCAGCGATATTCTCTGACAGCTTGTCATTCCGTACACTGTTGGTTTTCATGTAGCGATATTCTCTGACAGCTTGTCATTCCGTAGACTGTTGGCTTTCATGCAGCGATATTCTCTGACAGCTTGTCATTCCGTACACTGTTGGTTTTCATGTAGCGATATTCTCTGACAGCATGTCATTCCGTACTATGTTGGCTTTCATGTAGCAATATTTTCTGACAGCCTGTCATTCCGTAGACTGTTGGCTTTCATGCAACGATATTCGCTGACAGACTATCATTCCGTAAACTGTTGGCTTTCATGCAGCGATTTACTCTGACAGCCTGTCATTTCGTAAACTGTTGGCTTTCATGTAGCGATTTACTCTGATAGCCTGTCATTCCGTAGACTGTTGGCTTTCATGCAGCGATTTACTCTGATAGCCTGTCATTCCGTAGACTGTTGGCTTTCATGCAACGATTTACTCTGACAGCCTATCATTCCGTAGACTGTTGGCTTTCATGCAACGATATTCTCTGACAGCCTGTCATTCCGTAGACTGTTGGCTTTCATGCAGCGATTTACTCTGACAGCCTGTCATTCCGTAGACTGTTGGCTTTCATGCAACGATATTCTCTGACAGCCTGTCATTCCGTAGACTGTTGGCTTTCATGCAGCGATATTCTCTGACAGCCTGTCATTCCGTAGACTGTTGGCTTTCATGCAACGATATTCTCTGACAGACTATCATTGCGTAAACTGTTGGCTTTCATGCAGCGATTTACTCTGACAGCCTGTCATTTCGTAAACTGTTGGCTTTCATGTAGCGATTTACTCTGATAGCCTGTCATTCCGTAGACTGTTGGCTTTCATGTTGGTTTTCATGTAGCGATATTCTCTGACAGCCTGTCATTCCGTACTATGTTGGCTTTCATGCAGCGATTTACTCTGACAGCCTGTCATTCCGTAAACTGTTGGCTTTCATGTAGCGATATACTCTGACAGCCTGTCATTCCGTACTATGTTGGCTTTCATGCAGCGATTTACTCTGACAGCCTGTCATTCCGTAAACTGTTGGCTTTCATGTAGCGATATTCTCTGACAGCCTGTCATTCCGTAGACTGTTGGCTTTCATGCAGCGATAGTCAGACTGTCATTCCGTACACTGTTGGCTTTCATGCAGCGATATTCTCTGACAGCCTGTCATTCCGTAAACTGTTGGCTTTCATGTAGCGATATTCTCTGACAGCCTGTCATTCCGTAGACTGTTGGCTTTCATGCAGCGATAGTCAGACTGTCATTCCGTACACTGTTGGCTTTCATGTAGCGATATTCTTTGACAGCCTGTCATTCCGCAGACTGTTGGCATTCATGTAGCGATATTCTCTGACAGCCTGTCATTCCGTAGACTGTTGGCTTTCATGTAGCGATATTCTCTGACAGCCTGTCATTCCGTAGACTGTTGGCTTTCATGCAGCGATATTCTCTGACAGCCTGTCATTCCGTAGAATGTTGGCTTTCATGCAGCGATAATCTTTGACAGCCTGTCATTCCGTACACTGTTGGTTTTCATGTAGCGATATTCTCTGACAGCCTATCATTCCGTAGACTGTTGGCTTTCATGTAGCGATATTCTCTGACAGCCTGTCATTCCGTAGACTGTTGGCTTTCATGAAGCGATATTCTCTGACAGCCTGTCATTCCGTAGACTGTTGGCTTTCATGCAGCGATTTATTCTGACAGCTTGTCATTCCGTAAACTGTTGGCTTTCATGCAACGATATACTATAATAGCCTGTAATGTTATATACCGTCTGCGTTCTTGCTACGATGTACTCTGAAAATCTGTCATTCCATACACCGTCTGCTTTCATGCAACGGTATACTATGACAGCCTGTCATTCTATACACCGTTTGCGTCCTTCACGCGCGTCTACGATGTACTCTGAAAACCTGTCACTCCGTATGCTGTCTGCCTCCGCGCTACTTATATACTCGACTTGTAATTCCATACACCGTCTGCGTTCAAGCTACACTATAGTCTGACAACCTGTATTTTCTTACACCGTCTGCGTTAATGCTACGATATAGTCTGACAACCTGTCGTTCCATACACCGTCTGCGTTCATGCTATTATATGTAGTCTGACAACCTGTCATTTCGTACTCCGTCTGCGTTCACGTTACGATATTCTCTGACAACCTGCCATTCCATACACCGTCTGCTTTCATGCTACTATATGTAGTCTGACAACCTGTCATTTCGTACACCGTCTGCGTTCATGCTACTAAATTCTCTGACAACCTTTCATTCAATTCACCGTCTGCGTCCATTATACTATATACTATTACAACCTGCCATTCCACACACCGTCTGCGTTCATGCTATGATATACCCTGACAACCTGTCATTTCATACACCGTCTGCGTTCATGCTACGATATACCCTGACAACCTGTCATTCCATTCACCGTCTGCGTTCATGCTACTATATACCTTGACAACCTGCCATTCCATTCACCGTTTGCGTTCATGTAACGATATGCCCCGACAACCTGTCATTTCGTACACCGTCTGCGTTCATGCTACTAAATACCCTGACAACCTGTCATTTCGTACACCGTCTGCGTTCATGCTATGATATACCTTGACAACCTGTCATTTCGTACACTGTCTGCGTTCATGCTATGATATACCCTGACAACCAGCCATTCCATTCACCGTCTGCGCTCATGCTAAAATATACCCTGACAACCTGCCATTCTACACACCGTCTGCGTTCATGCTATGATATACCCTGACAACCTGTCATTTCGTACACCGTCTGCGTTCATGCTACTTTATAGTCGGACAACCTGTCATTCCATACTGCGTCTGCGTTCATGCTACTATAAACTCTGATAACCAGGCATTCCGCATACTGTCTGCTTACACACACTTCTTAATACTCTGACAATCTGTCATTCCATACACCGTCTGCGTTCATTCTACGATATAGTCTGACAACCTGTCATTCCATACACCGTCTGCGTTCATGTTACCATAGCCTATGACAGCCTGTCATTCCGGACATATACCCTGACAACCTGTCATTCCATACACCGTCTGCTTACACGCTACAATATACTTTGACAACCTGTTATTCCGTACATTGGCTGTTTCAGGATGGACAATCCCGGTGCTGACATCGAACCCAGCAAGGAGGCACTCGCCTTTGGTACCGATGAGAAACCAAAGGCAAAAATCAGTGATTCCCCGCCACCCTATGACGAAACAAGCAATGATGACAAACGAAAGCAAGAATATCCTATGACAAGATTACAGATAATCAAAAACTTGCTTGTTGTGAGCTTCGGTTTCTTGTTCCTGTTCACGTCCTTCCAGTCTCTGGCGAACTTACAGAGTAGCTTGAACAGAGAGGAGGGGCTGGGGACATGGGGATTGGCCACCATCTATATCGCTCTAGTGCTATCCTGTATGTTCTTACCACCATTCATTATTGATATTCTGGGCTGCAAGTGGACTGTAGCCTTCTCCATGCTCTGTTACATCCTGTACATGGTAGCCAACTTCTACGCGGTGTGGGGCACGATCATCCCAGCCGCCATTATACTGGGTATCGGCGCCGCGCCGCTCTGGTCCGCCAAGTGTACGTACCTGACAGAGACGGGCACCTGGTACGCCAAGATGACCGGCGCCTCCCATGATGACATCGTTAACAGATTCTTCGGAATATTTTTCATGATATTCCAAACTAGTTAGTGAACAATTAGATTACAATATGCAGTTAAAAATATCTTCTTAAATATCTGATTGTATTATTTATGCGCTCCAATAAATAATAATAATAATAATAATAATAATAATAATAATAATAATAATAATAATAATAATAATAATAAAAATAGTAACAATAACAATAACAATAACATTAATAATAATAATAATAATAATAATAATAATAATAATAATAATAATAATAATAATAATAATGATAACAATAGTAATAAAATGATAAGAAGAAGAAGAATAAGAAGAAGAAGAAGAAGAAGAAGAAGAAGAAGAAGAAGAAGAAGAATATATAATTATAACAATTATAACAATTAAAATAATAATTTATACTTTATGTAATGAATTCTAAGCTTCACTCTGTTGTCCTGCCACCAGGTCAGATATGGGGAAACCTTATCTCGTCGCTGGTGTTCAGTGAGCGCGGTCAAAACGCCAGCTCCGGTGTGTCTGCGGAAATCCTGGAGCTTTGCGGCCCCAATAACTGTCCCTCGCATTCGGACGCCTACATCAACAACACCAACCTTCAGAAGCCAACAATAGAACAGGTCCGTGCTAGTCGTCTTACTCACATGATCGCTTATCTTGAATCTGAGCAATCGGAACACCTCGGCTAGTTTCAAACAGATATGGTCTATCTCGAAGCTTGCCGGGGATGGCCGAGTTGTTACGATTGGAATCTGAGTTAGAGAGTTAATCCCCAAACTGGAAATGTTCATTTTACTGTTCATATGGTATTAGCAGATCAAAAGTGGCTTTTCTGGTCAAGTCGCAATCACCAGGTTTAACAATTAGCTGCACATTTTTAGTAATACTATCTGTATTGAAGATACATGTAATTCCGTACATCTAACAAATCGCGGTTCTGAATCTCATACTGAGTAGCAATGTAAATAGTCAATATCCGAAGTTCAGTAAGATCTGGCGTGTTCGTTGGTATGTCACAGGGGCGTAGCTAGCATTCTATTCATGTGGACTCATAACTGTGCTGGGTTCGGGGGAATGCCCCCCTCGGAAAATTTTGAAAGCGATGGTGCAATCTGGTGCATTCTCACGGTGGAGAACCCACGTGACTTATTCAGGTCAAGTACACGGCAGCAGCTGTCAACAAGTTCGATTCAGGTAAGTTTTTCAAAGATTACTTTCTCAATACTGGGAGATTTCTAAAATGTCCGTGTACTTTATCAATTTGGTTTTTGTTCATTTTCACCTGTAAAATATCTATTAGAAATAATACGATAGGCGCTGAAACCTATATAATGCATACAAATTTGCTTAAAATAAGATTATAATATAATTATTTACGAATTACAACAAGTTTAGTGATAGATTTGTCAAGAGCCGTGTACTTTGCCTAAATTTACTGCTCCGAGAAATCAGTTGGTCAAGATTTTCTGGAAAACTATAGGATATTAGAGAAAGTTCTTTATAACCGTGGAAAGTGCTCGTTATTGCGGGGTTTATGGTCTTTATTTCACAAAAGTTCTCCCAGTATTAAGAAAGTAATCTTTAAAAAAAACTTACCTGAATCGAACTTGTTGACATCTGCTGCCGTGTACTTGACCTGAATAAGTCACGTGGGTTCTCCACCGTGAGAATGGGCGTTCTGAGGTGCATTATTTAGTACTGGAAACGAAACAGTTTAAGGTTTATGAAGGGAAGTACCCATACTGCAACTTTGGCTGTTTTTTTTTTGTTTTTGTTTTTTATCTTTTTGTCAGAATCATGTGGATTCAGCCGCGTACTCGCGTATAAGTAGCTACGCGCCTGTATGAACGCTATCAAATGCATTTATAATTGTAATTTAATATATATTCTAGTTTACTATAAATTATTGTAACAAGTATGTCATTAAGACCTTTTCGAAAGAATTTCAAGAAACCAGATTGAAACTTCATATTTCCATTTTCCTGTTCCAGGTGTACACAGTGTGTGGTATCTATGTGGGGTTCGCCTGCATTGGGTTCTTTATTATCACCCTCCTGCTGGACCGGATCGTGCTGGACAAGGAGGCCGCACGTGCACCAGGCCAGAAGCGGCTGTCGTTCGACCTCGTCTGGGAGACGTTCAGGCATCTCATCAACAACCACTACCAGAAGCTCCTCATACCTCTCACCATATACAGTGGCGTTGAGCAGGCATTTATCGCAGGAGACTTCACTCGGGTTTGTAGAATCATATGTAATACAAACTCATTTTAGAATGTTAATATGTTTGTTCTATATGGTTGAAAGCTGGCATTGAATTCAGTAAAGTTATCAACGAAAAAAAATGCTCCTGTCAATAATCCTACTAGCTTATACTTTGGAACATATTTACCAGTAATCATGACATAAATCATGACATAAATGAAACGTGCACATTACGTAATAGAGAACGTACATAATACAATAATCAGTACACATAACACAATGGAGTGTGCACATAACGTAATGGAGAACGTACATAGTACGATACTCAGTTCACGAAACATAATGAAACGTTCACATAACGTAATGGAGAACGTACATAATACAATGATCAGTACACATAACATAATGGAGTGTGCACATAACGGAAGGGAGAACGTACATAATACAATAATCAGTACACATAACAAAATGGAGTGTGTACATAACGGAAGGGAGAACGTACATAGTACGATAATCAGTTCACGAAACATAATGGAGTGTGCACATAACGGAAGGGAGAACGTACATAGTACAATAATCAGTACACATAACGTAATGGAGTGTTCACATAACGTAATGGAGAACGTACATACTACAATAATCAGTACACATAACATAATGGAGTGTGCACATAACGTAATGGAGAACGTACATAATACAATAATCAGTACACATAACATAATGGAGTGTACACATAACGTAATGGAGTGTTCACATAACGTAATGGAAAACGTACATAATACAATAATCAGTACACATAACATAATGGAGTGTGCACATAACGGAAAGGAGAACGTACATAGTACGATAATCACTACATAAAACATAATGGAGTGTTCACATAACGTAATGGAGAACGTACATAATACAATAATCAGTACACATAACATAATGGAGTGTTCACATAACGTAATGGAGAACGTACATAATACAATAATCAGTACATAAAACATAATGGAGTGTGCACATAACGGAAGAGAGAACGTACATAATACAATAATCAGTACACATAACATAATGGAGTGTGCACATAACGTAATGGAGAACGTACATAATACAATAATCAGTACATAAAACATAATGGGGTGTTTACATAACGGAAGAGAGAACGTACATAATACAATAATCAGTACACATAACATAATGGAGTGTGCACATAACGGAAGGGAGAACGTACATAGTACGATAATCAGTTCACGAAACATAATGGAGTGTGCACATAACGGAAGGGAGAACGTACATAATACAATAATCAGTACACATAACAAAATGGAGTGTGTACATAACGGAAGGGAGAACGTACATAGTACGATAATCAGTTCACGAAACATAATGGAGTGTGCACATAACGTAATGGAGAACGTACATAATACAAGAATCAGTACACATAACATAATGGAGTGTTCACATAACGTAATGGAGAACGTACATAGTACAATAATCAGTACACATAACATAATGGAGTGTTCACATAACGGAAGGGAGAACGTACATAATACAATAATCAGTACACATAACATAATGGAGTGTGCACATAACGGAAAGGAGAACGTACATAGTACGATAATCACTACATAAAACATAATGGAGTGTTCACATAACGTAATGGAGAACGTACATAATACAATAATCAGTACACATAACATAATGGAGTGTTCACATAACGTAATGGAGAACGTACATAATACAATAATCAGTACATAAAACATAATGGAGTGTTTACATAACGGAAGAGAGAACGTACATAATACAATAATCAGTACACATAACATAATGGAGTGTGCACATAACGTAATGGAGAACGTACATAATACAATAATCAGTACATAAAACATAATGGAGTGTTTACATAACGGAAGAGAGAACGTACATAATACAATAATCAGTACACATAACATAATGGAGCGTGCACATAACGGAAAGGAGAACGTACATAGTACGATAATCACTACATAAAACATAATGGAGTGTTCACATAACGTAATGGAGAACGTACATAATACAATAATCAGTACACATAACATAATGGAGTGTGCACATAACGGAAAGGAGAACGTACATAGTACGATAATCACTACACAAAACATAATGGAGTGTTCACATAACGTAATGGAGAACGTACATAATACAATAATCAGTACACATAACATAATGGAGTGTTCACATAACGTAATGGAGAACGTACATAATACAATAATCAGCATATAAAACATAATGGAGTGTGCACATAACGGAAGGGAGAACGTACATAATACAATAATCACTGCATAAAACATAATGGAGTGTTCCCATAACGTAATGGAGAACGTACATGATACAATAATCAGCACATAAAACATAATGGAGTGTGCACATAACGGAAGGGAGAACGTACATAATACAGTAATCAGTACATAAAACATAATGGAGTGTGCACATAACGTAATGGAGAACGTACGTAATACAATAATCAGTACATAAAACACAAGTGTGCACGGAATGAAAAATGCATCTTAATTATTCTTAAGTAAACAAAGTGTAATGAGATATGCACATGTTAGTACGTACACAAGTATAATGAGACAGCTAATGCGTTCCATACTACACCTTCAAGGGTTTAGCGTATCGGATTCTGGACCAGAGTGTATCGGGTTTGATCCCGTTCGGAGCTTCGTCCAGGGTTAATTGTCTACATCACATGTATAAAGCTGAGAGTAAAACTATCATGTTCGTCTCTATTAACTAAAGGCTCTTCAGAGCTTATGTTATTTGTGTATTACGAAGTAAAATTAATCTTATTTTACACGACTCCATTGTCTCAATGCGTTTAATTAGTACTGATGTAAAGGGCATTATTTGCATATCGAAATAAACGGGGGTTTTAATGTTCCGTATATGCATTACTCATGGTGTCGCATACAGTGGCTTGAGAGATTTAATAAAGTGAACTTGATAAAGGTGCATTGATAAATGTCGTAGTTTAGAATGTTTACGATTTATCACGTTTGTTCCTGTTACCGTGCGATTTCGCTAGTGATTTGAAACAAAACACATACCACCGTTGTTATTAAGAAAAAGTTGTTACATGTCAGTTTTCGTTTCAGTCATACGTCAGTTGCAGCGTGGGTATTTGGAACGTTGGTTACGTCATGATTTGTTACGGCGTCGTCGACGCGTTTTGTTCGTTTACGTTCGGGCGTCTCGTGCAGTACGTCGGTCATATACCCTTTTTCATTCTCGGTGAGTCTCAAGCGTCATAAGAAAGACTGCGTCCTTTCTACAGTTTAATATTATCACCAGCATCCGCAGCTGACCTCATGGTGAAACGCGACCAGGTCAGACAAATTCGTCAACGTATTTCGGTGAAGGTGCTATTCAGAGATGAAGCTGGAAACTTGGATGTTAATGAAAATAACAATAAAATAAGAGTTTGGTGGAACTGTAAAATAAATATTAGGTTGATTAATATGGTCACTTTTTTGGTGTCAAAATAAATGATCGAAACTTAAAACATCATTTCGAGAAAGTATTCTAAAGTTCACCTTATTTTGATAATTAAAACATAACATAATGAAGTTAAATTGAATGCACATAACGAAACGGAAATTATAACATGCCCATGACACGATGAGCTATTATAGCATTCTAGTTATAGATCTGTCATTGTTTAAATACTTTTGAAAAGTAAAATAAGTAAAAGTACTTTAATGAAAATCGTTTTGAAATACATTAAAATTCAGAACCTATGAAAAAGAGATCATGTCATTTTAGGTACTCCCTCACGAAATATGTTTTCAAGAAAGCAGTTTAATTCACTTCCAAGCGTCTCTGCATGTGAGCCATTGTTGTAATAGCTCATGTTAATACAACATTGGTTTCAAATTATAACATTAAACATGGAAAAAATATGCGCCTGATATGGGTCTCGCGCCACTGACTGCCGGCTCGAACCGCCGGCCGCCGGCTCGAACCAATGACAGCCGTCCGCCGGCTCGAACCACTGACAGCCAGACTCCGGCTCGAACCACTGACAGCCGGCCGCCGGCTCGAACCACTAACAGCCGGCCGACGGCTCGAACCACTGACAGTCGGACGCCGGCTCGAACCACTGACAGCCGGCCGCCGGCTCGAACCACTGACAACCGGTTAGGCAAGTTTGTGACCAACTAAGCTGATGTCCCAACTTCTTACGATGCATCACACTTTGTCATTTAAATCCTCGGGATTAAAAGAAGCATGACTAACCAAGATCTTTACAAAGACGTGAAAATTACTACCGGGTAGCCATTTCAGAATAACAAGTGATGCAAGCTTAAATTGTATTTGAAGGAATAGCGTTGATGGTTAAACCAATATTTATTGCAAATAATAACAAACATATGCATTAAAGTCAAGGACCATAGAATGTATACAGATCAGATAAACTGTAATGCATCCCAATGATAATGATTAAGCAGATAGGTTTAGAAAAGCAATCTGGTTACGTAGTGTCTTGACGTTAATTGTTTCAGCGTTCGTGGTGCATATTTCGTGTCAGATCACGTTGTTGCTATGGTTACCGAACCCTGACCAGTTCTACGTGTTCTTCATCCTGGCGGCTATGTGGGGTATCGGGGACGCCGTCATACAGACGCAGGTTAATGGTAAAGCGCACATGTTTGCATGATATAATCATAAAAGTTAGTTTAAAGTACATGTAGTATCAAGCGCATGAAAGAAAATAGTATATTGGGTGATCTGAAGTATATGTAAAGCCATATTTAATCATATCTGTAAACGTTTTATCTGGTTATTGAAAACATGTTTAACGATGTGTAATTTGAAGTATTTCATCGTTGATTAAACCAACCTTTTTCCCTGCCATCCATACAGCCTTGTACGGGTGGCTGTTCAGCGACAACCCGGAAGCTGCATTCTCCAACTACCGCTTGTGGGAGTCCGTCGGTTTCATCATAGCGTTTGGCTACAGCTTTAACTTGTGCACGAGCGTGAAGCTCTACTTCTGCATTGGCAACCTCGTCGTCGGAATGGTGCTATACGGGGTGGTCGAGGTGCTCCAACGCCGCTCCAAGAGCAAGTCCTTCGACATCACGCCCACAAAGTAGAGGCCCCCTACTCACATCACCCCTCTAAAAGTAGGGGCTGCAAATCCCGGCAGACGCTGGAGGCGGACTGTTATAATGCATAATCATATAGACATAAATGCGCTTCCCACAATATATATGCGCTGCACGCCTTTTTGAGTAAAAACAGGTGTGTAAAAACGAAAGTTGGTATATTGTGGTCGAACTTTACTTGTCGCTTTACTAATCACGTTTTTCTACCATTTGATATATACGTGTGACGTCTGTTATCTCGACAAGATGACACAAACACAATGAGTTTAGATTCTTACAATTTTACTACGCACTATAATCACATTTTTCATGTTTATCATCATTTAATTTTGTACGCTTTTTGGACAGTTAACCCATAGTCATTACCATAGCGGTGGTCAAGTAAAAAAGTGACCAAAACTGTATTTTATACCACAAGTAACCGCAAGCGAGGATGTGGTGCAACCGAGATCAATAAACTTAACTACTGCATATAAATAAACGTTAATTCTCGGGAAACTACCTATCATCAAGATTATAACCGTTACCCTAGCAACAAAGGTACATTATAATGAATAACTACGCACCTCCGATGAGTTGGTGATGGATTGGAACTTGGTCGTGATCTTGCCACATATTTTGTTTCTTTTCATACATGTTTATATAGAATGTAACTTGTGATAAAATGTGATTTTAACAATTTTTTATGAACATTTTGTATTGCATGCAAGCATTTTGATAAATGTATATATTTAAATTATCTTTCTCTATATCAATTCACCCTTCCAAATGAATGGTAAATAACATATTTCCTTAACACCATATCTGGCTACGATATTCGTCCACATTGGTGTTTATGACCTTCTGGTAAAATGTTCTGTTCTGTTCTATTATTTAAACTCCACTGCAGACCGCATTTGGAACAAAACAGTGTCTACATCTACACTTCCAATGTTTATTGTATTATTTACACTATATACTTATTATATGAGCATTTACATACATCTATGTCGGCTAATACAGATGTACTAGTAATACATACCATAGAATATGCATGTGGCTAATATGTTTTAGAAATACTCGAGACAAACAACATCGTTTTCACATCATAACACAGTTTTTGGATATTGTATATCCTGGTTATGTGGTGGATAGTGTAATGTCGGCTTTACGAGTTATAAAATGACATGTTGTTTAAATTATGCCGACTTGTTGGCTTCTGTAGTAAATATGTTGACTTATTTTCAAGTGGGGTTAAAACACGCTTTATCGACGTCGTTGGGTTCAACATAGTTCTGTCATTCCATCAACATTATGTCGACTGGCGAGTTCTGTCATTCCATCAACATTATGTCGACTGGCGAGTTGTGCCATTCCATCAACATTATGTCGACTGGCGAGTTGTGCCATGCCATCAACATTATGTCGACTGGCGAGCTGTGTCATGCCATCAACATTATGTCGACTTGGCGAGCTGTGTCATGTCATCAACATTACGTTGACTTGGCGAGCCGTGTCATGCCATCAACATTACGTCGACTTGGCGAGCCGTGGCATGCCATCAACATTACGTCGACTTGGCGAGCCGTGGCATGGCATCAACATTACGTCGACTTGGCGAGCCGTGGCATGGCATCAACATTACGTCGACTTGGCGAGCCGTGTCATGACATCAACATTACGTCGACTTGGCGAGATGTGCCATGACATCAACATTACGTCGACTTGGCGAGTGGCGAGTTGTGTCATGACATCAACATTACGTCGACTTGGCGAGTTGTGTCATGACATCAACATTACGTTGACTTGGCGAGTTGTGTCATGACATCAACATTGTGTCGACTTGGCGAGTTGTGTCATGACATCAACATTACGTTGACTTGGCGAGTTGTGTCATGACATCAACATTGTGTCGACTTGGCGAGTTGTGTCATGCCATCAACATTACGTTGACTTGGCGAGTTGTGTCATGACATCAACATTGTGTCGACTTGGCGAGTTGTGTCATGACATCAACATTACGTTGACTTGGCGAGTTGTGTCATGACATCAACATTGTGTCGACTTGGCGAGTTGTGTCATGCCATCAACATTACGTCAATTTGGCGAGCCGTGGCATGCCATCAACATTACGTCGACTTGGCCAGCCGTGGCATGCCATCAACATTACGTCGACTTGGCGAGCCGTGGCATGCCATCAACATTACGTCGACTTGGCGAGCCGTGGCATGGCATCAACATTACGTCGACTTGGCGAGCCGTGGCATGGCATCAACATTACGTCGACTTGGCGAGCCGTGGCATGGCATCAACATTACGTCGACTTGGCGAGCCGTGGCATGGCATCAACATTACGTCGACTTGGCGAGCCGTGGCATGGCATCAACATTACGTCGACTTGGCGAGCCGTGGCATGGCATCAACATTACGTCGACTTGGCGAGCCGTGTCATGACATCAACATTACGTCGACTTGGCGAGATGTGCCATGACATCAACATTACGTCGACTTGGCGAGTGGCGAGTTGTGTCATGACATCAACATTACGTCGACTTGGCGAGTTGTGTCATGACATCAACATTACGTTGACTTGGCGAGTTGTGTCATGACATCAACATTGCGTCGACTTGGCAAGTTGTGTCATGACATCAACATTACGTTGACTTGGCGAGTTGTGTCATGACATCAACATTGTGTCGACTTGGCGAGTTGTGTCATGCCATCAACATTACGTCAATTTGGCGAGTTGTGTCATGACATCAACATTACGTCGATTTGGCGAGTTGTGCCATGACATCAACATTACGTCGATTTGGCGAGTTGTGTAATTCCATCAACATAACGTCGACCTGGCGAGTTGTGTCATGACATCAACATTATGTCAATTTGGCGAGTTGTGTAATTCCATCAACATTACGTCGACTTGGCGAGTTGTGTCATAAAAAACATCAACATTACGTCGACTTGGCGAGCTGTGTCATGACATCAACATTACGTCGATTTGGGAGCTGTGTCATGGCATCAACATTACGTCGAGTTGGCGAGTTGTGCCATGACATCAACATTACGTCAATTTGGCGAGTTGTGTAATTCCATCAACATTACGTCGACTTGGCGAGTTGTGTCATTACATAAACATTATGTCAATTTGGCGAGTTGTGTAATTCCGTCAACATTACGTCGACTTGGCGAGTTGTGTCATAAAAAACATCAGCATTACGTCGACTTGGCGAGTTGTGTCATGACATCAACATTACGTCGACTTGGCGAGTTGTGTCATGGCATCAACATTACGTCGACATTATGTCGACTTGGCGAATTGTTTGTCGACTTGGCGAGTTGTGTCATGTCATCAACATTATGTCGATTTGTTCATATAATTAACATACACCAGTAAATAACATTAACAACAAAAAACAGTGTCAAACTAGTTAATAAAATCACGTTCACAGTGTCATTATGCAAAGAAGAGAGAGCCAATGTGAACCATCTCGAAAGCGGTTAACAGTTAGTTTTCGGTTCTTGAACGAGTTTCGTTTGTAACCTTGAAGTTCGTGTGAGCGTCATTTAAATGTACGATTTAATTGGTAGGTCGAAACCGATTACGAATGTATTGCGTGTGTTTCAGCCCGACTTTTTAGTAGTTAGATCCGGGCGATACATCAAAGTATATGCCAAATCAATGATGACTGCAGTCGGATTCTTTAATGTGGGGAGTCGATCGACAGGCTTTAGAAGTTACACTAGATTTAAAATTCAATGAATCACTGAGTCAGACTTGAAATGCTAAGATCATTGAAAAAGGGAGAATTTAGAAATAAAGTAAAATTTAGAAATAGGTTCAACCTGTTAATCGTCACACAAAGTGGCTTTAATGTGTATTAGAAATGAAATATAAAGGAAAATATGTTTTGTGCCCTACGGAACCCTAAAGTAAGAAATGTTTCATGCGTGATTGCATTCAAATAATGGGTTTCATCAAATGTTTAACGGTTCCAGGAGAGACTCTTGACCGCGACATAAGCAGTACATGTTTCGGCATCAGATTGAAACTATTAGCCATGTGAGATTATAAAAAAGATATAATCCGTTCAAATAGAATTAACAAAACTGTATTTTGTAAACAAAAAAGGAAGAAAAACTGCACGGCAACGTTCAAGATATGGAGTACCTACCTAAGGATTCATATTCTCCGGTGAACAACATTTTAAAAAAAATTTAAAAAAAACAAACGTGCAAGCATGAATAAACTGATTTCTAAGAATCAAAGTATGAAAAAGAAAAATAGAAAAAAAACATGTGTACATATACATATAAATAACGTCTTCATGATTCGGCAGCAGGGTTTGGTCCTGTTGCCTCTGTGTTGTGAGGCATCGATTTTTGGACTAGGGCACTTGTGGCCTAGTTCATAGCCATAAACGCGCTATCTGCATTCTCAAGCCGCATCTGGGTTTCACTGACGTAATGTATTCATACGCTGTACTTTGATTGGATTGCCGTTAGCGAATTCGAATAATCAAAGTAGTACCAGAACTGATTACAATGAAAACATCCAATAAAAATAGTTCTCCTAACAATTCAAGCTTACTGTATGTTCTTTTAATGAAGCACAAGAATTTCATACGTAGCGAGTGAGTTAATCGGGTTAACTACATGAATGTTCTTGCATACGGTCAGATTATATGCAATAAGAATATGAACATGTTGGAAAAGTACGCATCGAAACTTTTTCGTTCAATGCTCTGTATTGATAGACTGGTACCCTCTTTCTCTTTTATCCGAAAAGAAACCAGTATCAGCTAACCGCGGTGCCCGTCGCGCATTCGAATGTCTTGTGAATTCATACGTAAAGCGAATAAAGCGTGCGGTCTAAGTAGAAAACAACCAGGAAAGTTGGTTTAAAAAAAGTATTGTTATCCTTGGTATTCCGAACTCGGTCCCTGATCTTTTTTTTCGACATAATTTGCATGTTTCCGTGATATGTTCTTTTCGATACAAAGTTTTTTTTAACTAATCATCGCATGGCACTTTTTTAAATACAACATGATTTTTGGTTTTTATTGTTCAAATACTATTAATGTTAACTAAAAACCATATGCCGCGTACCTGTATAACTTTATATTTTTGAGGAAAAGTAAATCAGAGTACCAGTCTACTTAATGACCTCAAAATTTTCTCGGATCGGAGCGGCCGAATGATTCAGACATGTTTGTTATCACTACTTCCGGATGCTGATGATGTGAATTTCATAGTGTTTTATTGAGGAAATTTATCAATAAAGCCGCCATTGAATAATTACCACCATCAAACGGATTTATTTTCATCTTACCGTGGGTAGCATTTTTAATTTGACACGTAAATTTTCAAGCAATACAAGTTCGTTTGAAAAAATCATGTGATTTCAATTTTGCAAAATGGAGATAAAAAAATATCAAATATGCGCATACTTATTTATGAAGTTTCATTCTAAATGAAGCCAAATGTATGAATATGTGCACAGCATCTGTGAATAAGATGATTGTTTACCTATGTACATAGAAAAATATTGGAGCCAATCTCAGTGTAAGTACATGACATTGTGATAAACCATCGCCATTGATAAAACAATGATTTCCTCTCTTATATAATGCACCAGTCAATTGTTACCACGGCCCCCTCGGGGATATACCAGGGAAAAGGGCTGTGTTTTTACCTTTCAGATGTCCTCGTAGCTAAAGAACTTCAGCGAACACATTATATATTACCTTTTTGGACGTGTTGTAAACATCAAAAACATAAATATCAACATTAAAGTTATGGAAGCCAGAACTAGTGTCCTCGCAATGCCGGGTGATTGCAGTGGTTTTGTCTTCCCTCAAAATATATCAGGGAATTGCTCTTACCTTAGATCCCCGGGGTGCGGGGTTATTCACGGGATTTTACCACCAGTTCGTTCTCGCAGGGCAGGGATTTTACCGGGGATTGGCTGGATGGAAATCCGGGGGGGGGGGGGGCGTGGTTACAATTGACTGGTGCATACTTTACAAGTTCTTTTTCTGAAGATGCTTTGTGCTCACTTTTTGTTTTCTAGCCAAGAATGAAAATCAAAAATCAGTCAGAGATACAGTATGGTGATGCATTGTTGTTGATAGATCAATATAAATTTGTGAAATATTTGAGAGAAAGGTGTTTGGTTAAATAATTTACAAGTGTAACTTTTGAGTTTTATTTAACAATGCAGTGCCGAATATTGTGGAGATAGAATTGAATTTGTATTAATTAATCAGTTGACTTGTGGCGTTTAGGGAACAAAATTAAAATCAAAATATTCAATAAAGTTCCCTTATCACCCAATGTTGTGGAATAATAAAGTAATGAAGATTTAACCTCACAACAGTCTTTCTCAAATGCTGTCCAGGCTTTTTTTATGCTTAAGAATATCTAACCTCGCGATGTCAGACCAGAAATCATCTTGGCATGAGATTGGATCACTGTGGATCATTATGCACCAGTCAATTGTAACCACGGCTCCCACATCCGGGAGTATACCAGGGATAGCCGGCGAAATGGGCCATGTTTTTACCTTTCATGTGGCCCCGCAATGCCAGGTCTTCCCTGAAAATACAGTGTGGATGGGGCTTAACCTAATGTCCCTTGGGTGCGGGGCATTTGGTGGGGACTTGACCATCAGATTATCTCCGCAGGGTGGGGATTTTAGCTGGGGTTGGCTGGACCGAAAGTAAAAGTCCCCGCTATTCCGGGACCGGGGGACGAGGGCATGGTTACAATTGACTGATGCATTAGCTTGTGTATTCAGATAAAGTTAGGATTATATATTTATTTATATAAGTTATGCTTTGTAATCTAAATCAAAGATTTGAAAAAGGCATCCTTTATCAATAAATGCAAGTATACATAAATGACTGAGCAAATATTTATGTATCATCCAAATATGAGTACCTTGCAGGGTGAATGTTATTTGTAAAAATTATACTAAGTGAGCTTTCAAGATTACCTTTCCAATCGCATACACAATGCAGTTTGAAACCTGGATAATTAAAACAAATCTTGGTTATAGACCATTACTATTAAATATTTGATAAGTCACAGACATTATAAGGTACAGTTTAAAGGGGTTGTCCTCAGTTAGTGATAAAAAAGCAAAAATATAAAGAAAATTGTAGAAGATTGACATAAACTTGGTATCGATGTGATTAATGCATTGAAACTTACTAACTGATGATCCCCATAGTTTACAAATGATTTATTAATAGCAGTTATTTCGTGTTTTTCCATTAAAAAAAGATTACTAGGTATGTCTACCGAGTAGAATTCATTCCTTATGCGTGATCTGCCGTTGATGTTATTACATGATATTAGCGAGTTAGGTATACATCTGGAAAATTCCACCCAGTAAAAGTAAGTCTTCATAGCATAGTGGATACGACACTTCACTGCATTTTTTTTTTCATTTTGGTATTTTATTTACAATAACGATATCGACGAATAAAATATTTTATTAAAAAAGTGTACTTAGATTCGTTACAGGAAAAAAAACACTTTTTGGTGCCAATCTGGTGTACAGTCCCTTTCATGAACAACAAGTGAAGCCAATGCTGTATTAATTTGAGACAAACAAAAAGAAGACAGCACAAAGTTCAAAAAGTGTGACCAATGTCAGAATACCTTACATCATTTATAAATTTGCATGCGATTCAGACAATTTTAATGCTAGAAATAAAATAAAATCCTTCCCTTGAATTATTCCTGTCATAGTTTAAAGCTACACTCTCATAGATTTACCGTTTTTACAACTTTTTTTTTTGTCTTGGAAAGAGCAAATTTTTGCGTAAACATCTTCAAGCCAATGATATCAGATTGCTGACAAACAATCAGCTCATAGTTTGTCATATTTCCGTTCGAAAATTAATGTTTTATGGATTAAACCGTTACTAAATCTGCCATCTAAATTTTGGTCAGCAGTCTTATATAACCGGTTTCCATGGATTTTCGCAAAAATTGGCTCATTCCAAGACAAAAAAATAAAAAAAAGTTGTCAAAATGAGAGTGCAGCTTTAAACTCATAACAAAATGTCAATTCACTTCATTTGACATAATTTTAAACAGATGAAAAGATGTTATTTTTAAAAAGCACAATATATCCTTTATGTGACCTTACATTATAATGAATTTATTCAGATCAGTGACTTTTCTTGCACTTAAATGTGAACAAGAAACCTTGGGATTGAACACTAAATGAAACAAGAATGAAATTAAATGAATCACAAAATATCATCAAAATTATACACACAAATGTTCTTTGATATACCAAAAAATGAAACTTTTTAGACTTTCAAAATTTTAACATTTACTAAATACGGTTATATAAAATGATGAATACATTTGTAGGATTTAATATCCTACTAGATGTAATTCGGCTTCGTTCATTTTTCTAAACTTTCTCTCAGTAATGAGGAATAAATTTTATTCACTGCAGTTGTTTTATAAGTTTATGAAAATAAGAACAATTGAAACAATTCATTAACTACTGTTGATCAGTGCAGATTGTGGGAGGTCATGGTTGATTTCAATGAACTACCAATAAGCCCTGTCAAAATTGGATACTGATTGGTCAGTCAGGTGCTTTTGGTAGGCATGATTAGCATGCATGTTAATTTTAACCATCATTTATGAAACTGAAACTGAAACTATTTTATTTGATTAAACGCCTGTTTCTATAAACATATTCAACGGCGTTTTACAATAAAACAATCATAGTAAAATATGCAAAATGATAAAATGTAAAATCACATTATCATCAAATGAATACGATACACTTTACATTCATCAGTAAAAGACAAACAACATCATGTTAAAAAATAAAAAAAATAAAAAACAGCAACAGGAAATATTGAGTATTCATGACATAAAGCATTCAGTTCTATGAAACCAGTTGGCACAAGTTAAATGTTACTTATTGCTCAGTAAAAACAGCACCAATACATTCAATGTAGTTATCATTAAAACAACGAGTAAAAATCTCTAAAGTAATGAGTTTTAAGATTTTTCTTAAAAACATCCAAAGATGGAGACTGTCTAAAATATAAAGGCAACTTATTCCATAACGTTGGACCTACTGTACTGAAACCCCTATCATTAAAAGTTTTCCGTTTGTTAAAAGGGGTTGAAAAGCAATATTCTACATTTTTAACAGATCTAAGATTCCGTCCTGTTGACACTGGCTTGTTTAAAAGTTCAGTTAAATAAACAGGAGCATTGCCAATAAAGCAATTATACATTGTAAAAATAAAATTTTAAAATTGATTCTAGCTTTGACAGGTAACCAATGCAGTTTGAACAAAGATTCCTTAGAACTGTCATATTTACTGCGACGTAAAACAAGTTTGGTGCACATATTCTGAATTCTCTGCAATTTCTGTATTTCGGTCTCAGAGATACCATACAAAATAGAATTGCAGTAATCTAAATGAGATATCACTAATGAAAGAACTAGAATTTTAGTTGCGTCCTCTGTCAGATATTTGCGAATGTTTTTTATTCTTAAATAGTTCAACATTGCTGCTCTACATTTTGTTTTGACATGAGTGGTAAACCGAAGACATTCGTCTAAATATGCGCCTAGGTACCGTATACACTTAACGTTTTGAATAGTGTCACCAGCAATATCAATGTCTGTGGTACGACATTTATTTAGTTGTGCTTTACTCCCAAATATTATAAATTCTGTTTTGGTAGTGTTCATTTTTAGTTTATTTGTGTTCATCCAGTTGTTGATGGTAACAGCACACTCTTCCAGTTTGGTTATTGCAGTAAGTTCATTAGTTACTGAAGTTAGCCGAAAACGTTTACTAGCTATATGGTCGTCGGCAAAGCCGTAGACGGAAATAGTTGGTGGAATGACATCAAAAAGAGTCCCCGCGTATGTTAGGTAAAGCCACGGGCCGAGACAGCTGCCTTGAGGTACACTGCACTCCAGAGATCGTGGATTAGATTTAGTAGAACCGATTTTTACACAACAACTACGTGGGCGCAGGTACGAGTCGACCCAGGCTAATACGCTACCATTTATCCCATACTGATTTTGTAAAACCTCAAGTAGAATCTTATGGTCTACTGTATCGAAGGCGGCGCTTAGGTCAATAGCAATTAAGGCTGTAACCTCTTGCTTTTCCATACCATCAAGAAGGTCATTAACTAGTCTAAGTAACGCCGTTTCACAGGAATGGTGCCGTATATAAGCAGATTGGTTTTTTGGTAACAGATTGTGTTCATCTACATGGCTATTGAATCTGAAGAGAGCAGCTTTTTCAATGAGTTTCGAGAGAAACGACAGATTACTAACAGGTCTGTAGTTAGATAATTGTAGCTCTAGTCCTGCCTTTTTCAACAAAGGTCTTACAACTGCTTGTTTCCAATGAACAGGGAATACACCATTTGCCAGCGAAAGGTTGACAAGTTTAGTAATATTTGGCAGAAGATCACTTAGATAAGCTTTTAGTATTTTGGTTGGTAATAAGTCTAACTCACATGATTTGGTGTTAAGCTCGTTTATTAGACGCAGCACTTCAGACTCTGTCAGATTGACAAAAGTGTCAAAACGTTGTACCTGTTTAGATTGTGGTTTAAAACTTGGAAATTCCGCAAGTGTTTCACGAATTTTAGTTATTTTGTCCATAAAGAAGTCTGCAAATTGTTCAGCTAACTCGCTCTCACTTGTAGCTGGGGGCATTGGATTTTCAACTTTAGTGCCGGTAAGTTCCGAAACTATGCCATAAAGTTTTTTAGAATCACCCTTGGCATTTAGGATCATATCACTCATTACTAATCTTTTCTCAGAGTCAATCGCCTGACAATATTTATTCCGTGCTTCTTTGAATGCTCTAAATTGCTCAGGTTGTTTGTACTTTCTCCAGATTTTTTCACTTTTGCGTACTACACGTTTCAATTCTAAGATGGACTCACTGAACCATGGTTTTGGAGTTCTGCATATCTTTGTTATTGTTTTTGATGGAGCATGTTTATCCATAACTGCTTTAATTTCAGATTCAAACAGGTTCACAAAAGTATTGACATCATCACTGTCTACCGTAATCATAGCCAAATCACTAGAAAATTCAGATTGTGATATACATTTCCAGTTTCTAAAGTTTACAGTTTTGCTTGTTATGTTTTCTTTTTTGACATCGACAACTACCCTGACAACACAATGATCTGAGAGGAAAGGACCTTGCTCACATTTGATTACATTTACACCATTTGCTGACTCCGTTATAACTAAGTCTAAACAGTTTCCACCAGTGTGTGTGACAAAGTTTACGTGTTGTTCAAGGCAAAACGCGTGTAAGCAGTTATTAAAGTTTGTGGACGCACTACTACCATTGTCAAGATGAATGTTAAAGTCTCCCATTATCAGCAGATTGGAATATATAGGTAGTATGTCTTCAATGAAATTGGAAAAATCATTTACGAATTGATCACAAGAGGCTAAAGATGGCGGTCTGTAAATACCAACTGCATGCACTGTTATACTTTTGAATATTAGTTTCCAGATACCAAATTCAAAGCTTTGTTTTGTTCCATGTTCCATTTTTGTCATTTTGATGGCTGATTTGCATGTTAGGGCAATTCCACCACCAATTTTGTTTTTGCGGTTTGCAACACTTATTTTGTACCCACATTGATTCAGATCAGAAGTTTCATATTGATGTTGTTTGTCGTCAGTGTACCAGGTCTCAGTTAATAAAGCAAAGTCTATTTTCTCTTCTCTCAAATATTGGCCAACAAAATAATCTTTGTTTACAACTGATCTACAGTTAAGTGTTACACAAGACACCTTTTCACCAATTTGAACACGCATATTTTCTATTGCGGGATAAGTCAGATCGCATAAGTTAATACCAGTACGTTTTGTTAATGGTTTAGCTCTGCCACCACGTTTACTCCTTTTGTGTGGTTTAGACTGAGTGATGTTTAGCCTTTGTATAACACTGTGCACATTATGATCAAGTTTGTTTAGTTGCCTATCATTAGCAACTGTTAATCCTATTTCCAATAGCTGATCACGACAATATTTATAGTTTTGTCTCAGGGTTGGTTGTATATTGATATTTATCATGTCCGAAATATTTACACTTTGTAAATATCTGTAACTTCCATCCATCATAAACAACACAAATGTTGATGTTGCTATGATATAAATACACCAACAGATGCACAATACATTCATTATCAACATGTCACAAAATCACCATTGTCATCAATGGTATGAATGTTTACACAATCATTGAATATTGAAATAACAAGCGAAATGTTAGTTTGAATGATGAAAGCCATGAAATATGTGAAGTATTCAAAAAGAGACCATTTTTTCAGCTTGTGTAAAAAATGAGAAAATTGTTAAGTAAAATTATTTATTGTTTTTCAGGAAAATGTTGAAATCTCATGTTTAGGCCTAATGTGATCATACTTGATTGCTATGTAATTGGCACTTATTGCAATATGTTTTATTCATTGCAATATTTATGTAAAACATTAATTATTATGTTGACTTAAGTTTGTAGATAAGAACTAATGGTATAGGTGATGTGAGAATGATCTCGTAAGTCTTTAAAACCCTTTTGGTATTGTGAGTTTTTTGCTCAAGTCTTGTTCAGTTTAGCTTTTGAAGATTTTCAAAGTAACTGCAAAACAAGTCCAGCTGTCTAGAAAGACTATGTCAAACCCTGACCAGATATAATTTCTTGTCTTTTCAAATTACCAACTTGGCAATGGATATCAAAACATAGGATATTGGTTTGAACAATTAGTGTTTTTGTATGTGGAATGAAATATCATAAGTGGCACTAAATTGAACATAATTTATAGTTCTCATTGATATTACACATAGCCCCAAGTACATGTCGATCTAAGATTTAAGGCTTGGATGAAGTCAGGGCAAGAAAAATGCATGTTAATACATTGTACTTTCCAACGCAAGAACTGTTTGTTTATTCAAGTAAATAAAGCAATCCCCACACCAAGGAACTGCAGTATTACATAACCAGCTTAATTGACATTATGAGTTGGAGTTCAAATTGCTGCAATTAAAGGCACATCTAGTTTTCAGAATTATTCAAACTCTGATTTAGCAACCTTAATATAGTTATATGAACTACTTTTGCGAAATGAAAGCTTTTTTAGATTTACAAGGACGGGTGAAAAGTATTTTCCAAATGTACTGCAACACCTGATACCTGTTGCCTGGGAATCCAACAAGTCCTTGGCACTCCAAATGTTACAGTACTATTCAATTTGGAGTGCCTGAAAAGAAAGCTTCTTGATTCTACATTCAACATCTTCTTTCTGTATGACATATTGGACCAGGAGCATCATGAACCTACAACCTTTTGCATCTATTGAAATAGGGAGCTATCAGGACAGTGACAGAGGACAATACAAGAATGGTCAACTGCTGCATTTATTGAGTTATCTAATGCATACAAATTAAGATGGAGAAAATAATTCTTAATTTTTCCAAACTACTTCCTTAAGCATCTTGTACATGTATGTAGTTGTCTTTTACAATGATTGTTCAAAGTTACAATGGCCCTGTGGGTTAAAGATGCTCTTTCCACGGGGTAACAGGTTTTGTACATAATAGGGTTATAAGTACTGCGTTTTGATCCAGGAGGTTGTATTCGACTCAGGTAGATTTTTGCAGATTCGGATTTCACAAGGCACAAGCTGAGTAAAATCAAAATCTGCAAAAAACTACCAGAATCAAATATGACATTCCGCAATATCCGGATCAAAACGCAGTACTAATAACCCTTTTATTATATACATTACTGATTAGATCACTTAGAAGCCACATCTTTGCATAACAAATTTCATTTTAAGGATGCACTCATTGGTTTAATGACGTCAATTTAATATTGCGCAACATACTTGTTATGACGTGACGTCACAAGAGTGGTATATGGCCGTATTGCACTGGAGCGGAATATGGGTTAAAGTATTTTGTGATATGTATTGCATGTGGATTGATGATGGGTATAAAATAAAGAATAAAATTATGTTTGGTATTCCATTGTCACTAGCAGCGTGATGAACTGCTGACACCATGTTATTTAAGAGACATTTCAATATTTTATACTTTAAAAACGATATTCATCTCATCTTAGTCTACTCAACTTGCTTTGCTATGTACAAAAGTCTGCAGCAGTAATATGAATAGCATTAGACAGAAGGCAGTGCCTAATATTTATCAACAGCACTAAGTTATCATGGTAACATGTTATATAAATTGAATACCAAGCACAAATTAAGAGGGAGAAAATAATTCTTCACTTTTTAAATAAAAACTACTTCCTAATAGCATTGTGTATGCAGTCTGACATAGGTGTACAATGTAGATGTCTTTTACAAAGAGTGTTCAAAGTATGGCCCTGTGGTTTTAAGCTCCCCTGAAAAAGAGGTGACAGGTTTTCTATATAGTATATAATTACATCATTGAAAATCTTCTCTGAAATTGCAAATAACAGTCCTTTGATATAAAAGGAATTGATCAAATTAAAGAAGTATGTGTGCCAACCACGTAAATTAATTTGTACAAGTCTGATTTAACGACTTTGAGAAATTCAAAAGACCTAAGACTTTATCTGATTTAACGCTTTAGCCTCCCCCCCCCCCCCACCCCACCCCCCTCACTCTACACACACTTAACTGGATTTTTCAAATTTCCTTTCCAGCATGCAAGCAGTTTTAGTCTAAAGTTTAAGCTAGCCCATTAAACAGTGACCCCTTGTGATGTGAGCCGATTTTTTCAATTTTCCGGTTATTGCAGTGGTTTGCGCACTCGCTTCCCACGCGACCACGCGACCGGGTTCTATTCCCGGCTTGGGCGCATGTGGGTTTTTTAGTGGTCACCAAGCCGGACAAGTGGGGTTTCTCTGGGTATATGTTTCCCCAACAACACAAGACCACGCTCTCGCGTAACATCGTTCCAACGAGAGTGACTTTAGTATCAGTTATCATTACTTTCTTCACAATCGTTGTAATATATATAATGTTTAAACTAAAGTCATTTCTTGAAGGTAAACAAGAAGAAGCGCTTCAGAGGCCTATAACAGCCAGAACTTTCATATGTGGACATACCCACACACAGACATTTCGTTTCAGAGGCCTATTACAGCCAGTACTTTCATATGTGGACATACTCACACACAGACATTTCGTTTCAGAGGCCTATTACAGCCAGTTCTTTCATATGTGGACATACCTGCACACAGACATTTCGTTTCAGAGGCCTATAACAGCCAGTACTTTCATATGCGGAAATACCCACACACAGACATTTCGTTTCAGAGGCCTATTACAGCCAGTACTTTCATATGCGGAAATACCCACACACAGACATTTCGTTTCAGAGGCCTATAACAGCCAGTACTTTCATATGCGGAAAAACCCACACACAGACATTTCGTTTCAGAGGCCTATAACAGCCAGTACTTTCATATGCGGACATACCCACACACAGACATTTCGTTTCAGAGGCCTATATAACAGCCAGTACTTTCATATGTGGACATACCCACACAAAGACTTTTCGTTTCCGTGGCCTATTACAGCCAGTACTTTCATATGCGGAAATACCCACACACAGACATTTCGTTTCAGAGGCCTATTACAGCCAGTACTTTCATATGCGGACATACCTACACACAGACATTTCGTTTCAGAGGCCTATTACAGCCAGTACTTTCATATGTGGACATACCTACACACAGACATTTCGTTTCAGAGGCCTATTACAGCCAGTACTTTCATATGCGGAAATACCCACATACAGACATTTCGTTTCAGTAGCCTATATAACAGCCAGTACTTTCATATGTGGAAATACCCACACACAGACATTTCGTTTCAGAGGCCTATTACAGCCAGTACTTTCATATGTGGAAATACCCACACACAGACATTTCGTTTCAGAGACCTATTACAGCCAGTACTTTCATATGTGGACATACCCACACACAGACATTTCGTTCCAGAGGCCTATTACAGCCAGTACTTTCATATGTGGAAATACCCACACACAGACATTTCATTTCAGAGGCCTATTACAGCCAGTACTTTCATATGTGGACATACCCACACACAGACATTTCGTTTCAGTAGCCTATTACAGCCAGTACTTTCATATGCGGAAATACCCACACACAGACATTTCGTTTCAGAGGCCTATTACAGCCAGTATTTTCATATGTGGACATACCCACACACAGACATTTCGTTTCAGAGGCCTATTACAGCCAGTACTTTCATATGCGGGAATACCCACACACAGACATTTCGTTTCAGAGGCCTATTACAGCCAGTATTTTCATATGTGGACATACCCACACACAGACATTTCGTTTCAGAGGCCTATTACAGCCAGTATTTTCATATGTGGACATACCCACACACAGACATTTCGTTTCAGAGGCCTATTACTGCCAGTACTTTCATATGCGGAAATACCCACACACAGACATTTCGTTTCAGAGGCCTATTACAGCCAGTACTTTCATATGCGGAAATACCCACACACAGACATTTCGTTTCAGCAGCCTATATAACAGCCAGTACTTTCATATGTGGAAATACCCACACACAGACATTTCGTTTCAGAGGCCTATTACAGCCAGTACTTTCATATGCGGAAATACCCACACGCAGACATTTCGTTTCAGTAGCCTATATAACAGCCAGTACTTTCATATGTGGAAATACCCACACACAGACATTTCGTTTCAGTAGCCTATTACAGCCAGTACTTTCATATGTGGACATATCCACACACAGACATTTCATTTCAGTAGCCTATTACAGCCAGTACTTCATATGTGGACATACCCACACACAGACATTTCGTTTCAGAGGCCTATAACAGCCAGTACTTTCATATGCAGACATATCCACACACAGACATTTCGTTTCAGAGGCCTATTACAGCCAGTACTTTCATATGCGGAAATACCCACACGCAGACATTTCGTTTCAGTAGCCTATATAACAGCCAGTACTTTCATATGTGGAAATACCCACAAACAGACATTTCACTTCAGGGCCTATTACAGCCAGTACTTTCATATGCGGACATACCCACACACAGACATTTCGTTTCAGAGGCCTATAACAGCCAGTACTTTCATATGCGGACATATCCACACACAGACATTTCGTTTCAGAGGCCTATTACAGCCAGTACTTTCATATGTGGACATATCCACACACAGACATTTCATTTCAGTAGCCTATTACAGCCAGTACTTTCATATGTGGACATACCCACACACAGACATTTCGTTTCAGAGGCCTATAACAGCCAGTACTTTCATATGCGGACATATCCACACACAGACATTTCGTTTCAGAGGCCTATTACAGCAAGTACTTTCATATGCGGAAATACCCACACACAGACATTTCGTTTCAGAGGCCTATTACAGCCAGTACTTTCATATGCGGAAATACCCACACACAGACATTTCGTTTCAGTGGTCTATAACAGCCAGTATTTTCATATGTGGACATACCCACACACAGACATTTCGTTTCAGAGGCCTATTACAGCCAGTACTTTCATATGCAGACATACCCACACACAGACATTTCGTTTCAGAGGCCTATTACAGCCAGTACTTTCATATGCGGAAATACCCACACACAGACATTTTGTTTCAGAGGCCTATTACAGCCAGTACTTTCATATGTGGACATACCCACACACAGACATTTCGTTTCAGAGACCTATTACAGCCAGTACTTTCATATGCGGAAATACCCACACACAGACATTTCGTTTCAGAGGCCTATTACAGCCAGTACTTTCATATGTGGACATACCCACACACAGACATTTCGTTTCAGTAGCCTATTACAGCCAGTACTTTCATATGTGGAAATACCCACACACAGACATTTCGTTTCAGAGGCCTATTACAGCCAGTACTTTCATATGTGGACATACCCACACACAGACATTTCGTTTCAGAGGCCTATAACAGCCAGTACTTTCATATGCGGAAATACCCACACACAGATATTTCGTTTCAGAGGCCTATAACAGCCAGTACTTTCATATGCGGACATACCCACACACAGACATTTCGTTTCAGGGGCCTATAACAGCCAGTACTTTCATATGCGGAAATACCCACACACAGACATTTCGTTTCAGAGGCCTATAACAGCCAGTACTTTCATATGCGGACATACTCACACACAGACATTTCGTTTCAGAGACCTACTACAGCCAGTACTTTCATATGCGGAAATACCCACACACAGACATTTCGTTTCAGAGGCCTATTACAGCCAGTACTTTCATATGTGGACATACCCACACACAGACATTTCGTTTCAGAGGCCTATAACAGCCAGTACTTTCATATGCGGAAATACCCACACACAGACATTTCGTTTCAGAGGCCTATAACAGCCAGTACTTTCATATGTGGACATACCCACACACAGACATTTCGTTTCAGAGGCCTATTACAGCCAGTACTTTCATATGCGGAAATACCCACACACAGACATTTCGTTTCAGTAGCCTATATAACAGCCAGTACTTTCATATGTGGACATACCCACACGCAGACATTTCGTTTCAGAGGCCTATTACAGCCAGTACTTTCATATGCGGAAATACCCACACACAGACATTTCGTTTCAGTAGCCTATATAACAGCCAGTACTTTCATATGTGGACATACCCACACACAGACATTTCGTTTCAATAGCCTATATAACAGCCAGTACTTTCATATGTGGACATACCCACAAACAGACATTTCGTTTCAGTATCCTATATAACAGCCAGTACTTTCATATGTGGACATACCCACACACAGACATTTCGTTTCAGAGGCTTATATAACAGCCAGTACTTTCATATGCGGACATACCCACACAAAGACATTTCGTTTCAGTGGCCTATAACAGCCAGTATTTTCATATGTGGACATACCCACACACAGACATTTCGTTTCAGATGCCTATTACAGCCAGTACTTTCATATGTGGAAATACCCACACACAGAAATTTCGTTTCAGTGGCCTATTACAGCCAGTACTTCCATATTCGGACATACCCACACACAGACATTTCGTTTCAGAGGCCTATTACAGCCAGTACTTTCATATGCGGAAATACCCACACACAGACATTTCGTTTCAGTGGCCTAATACAGCCAGTACTTCCATATTCGGACATACCCACACACAGACAGTTCGTTTCAAAGGCCTATTACAGCCAGTACTTTCATATGCGGAAATACCCACACACAGACATTTCGTTTCAGTAGCCTATATAACAGCCAGTACTTTCATATGTGGACATACCCACACACAGACAGTTCGTTTCAGTAGCCTATATAACAGCCAGTACTTTCATATGTGGACATACCCACACACAGACATTTCGTTTCAGATGCTTATATACCAGCCAGTACTTTCATATGCGGACATACCCACACACAGACATTTCGTTTCAGTTGCCTATTACAGCCAGTATTTTCATATGTGGACATACCCACACACAGACATTTCGTTTCAGTAGCCTATTACAGCCAGTATTTTCATATGTGGACATACACACACACAGACATTTCGTTTCAGAGGCCTATTACAGCAAGTACTTTCATATGCGGAAATACCCACACACAGACATTTCGTTTCAGAGGCCTATTACAGCCAGTATTTTCATATGTGGACATACCCACACACAGACATTTCGTTTCAGAGGCCTATTACAGCCAGTATTTTCATATGTGGACATACCCACACACAGACATTTCGTTTCAGAGGCCTATTACAGCCAGTACTTTCATATGCGGACATACCCACACACAGACATTTCGTTTCAGAGGCCTATTACAGCCAGTACTTTCATATGCGGAAATACCCACACGCAGACATTTCGTTTTAGTAGCCTATATAACAGCCAGTACTTTCATATGTGGAAATACCCACAGACAGACATTTCATTTCAGAGGCCTATTACAGCCAGTACTTTCATATGTGGACATACCCACACACAGACATTTCGTTTCAGAGGCCTATAACAGCGAGTACTTTCATATGCGGACATATCCACACACAGACATTTCGTTTCAGAGGCCTATTACAGCCAGTACTTTCATATGTGGACATATCCACACACAGACATTTCTTTTCAGATGCCTAATACAGCCAGTACTTTCATATGTGGACATACCCACACACAGACATTTCGTTTCAGTGGCCTATAACAGCCAGTACTTTCATATGCGGACATATCCACACACAGACATTTCGTTTCAGAGGCCTATTACAGCCAGTACTTTCATATGCGGAAATACCCACACACAGACATTTCGTTTCAGAGGCCTGTTACAGCCAGTACTTTCATATGCGGAAATACCCACACACAGACATTTCGTTTCAGTGGCCTATAACAGCCAGTATTTTCATATGTGGACATACCCACACACAGACATTTCGTTTCAGAGGCCTATTACAGCCAGTACTTTCATATGCGGACATACCCACACACAGACATTTTGTTTCAGAGACCTACTACAGCCAGTACTTTCATATGCGGAAATACCCACACACAGACATTTCGTTTCAGAGGCCTATTACAGCCAGTACTTTCATATGTGGACATACCCACACACAGACATTTCGTTTCAGAGACCTATTACAGCCAGTACTTTCATATGCGGAAATACCCACACACAGACATTTCGTTTCAGAGGCCTATTACAGCCAGTACTTTCATATGTGGACATACCCACACACAGACATTTCGTTTCAGTAGCCTATTACAGCCAGTACTTTCATATGCGGAAATACCCACACACAGACATTTCGTTTCAGAGGCCTATTACAGCCAGTACTTTCATATGTGGACATACCCACACACAGACATTTCGTTTCAGAGGCCTATAACAGCCAGTACTTTCATATGCGGAAATACCCACACACAGACATTTCGTTTCAGAGGCCTATAACAGCCAGTACTTTCATATGTGGACATACCCACACACAGACATTTCGTTTTAGAGACCTATTACAGCCAGTACTTTCATATGCGGAAATACCCACACACAGACATTTCGTTTCAGAGGCCTATAACAGCCAGTACTTTCATATGCGGAAATACCCACACACAGACATTTCGTTTCAGAGGCCTATAACAGCCAGTACTTTCATATGTGGACATACCCACACACAGACATTTCGTTTCAGAGGTCTATAACAGCCAGTACTTTCATATGCGGAAATACCCACACACAGACATTTCGTTTCAGAGGCCTATAACAGCCAGTACTTTCATATGCGGACATACCCACACACAGACATTTCGTTTCAGAGACCTATTACAGCCAGTACTTTCATATGCGGAAATACCCACACACAGACATTTCGTTTCAGAGGCCTATTACAGCCAGTACTTTCATATGTGGACATACCCACACACAGACATTTCGTTTCAGAGGCCTATAACAGCCAGTACTTTCATATGCGGAAATACCCACACACAGACATTTCGTTTCAGAGGCCTATTACAGCCAGTACTTTCATATGTGGACATACCCACACACAGACATTTCGTTTCAGAGGCCTATTTCAGCCAGTACTTTCATATGCGGAAATACCCACACACAGACATTGCGTTTCAGTAGCCTATATAACAGCCAGTACTTTCATATTTGGACATACCCACACGCAGACATTTCGTTTCAGAGGCCTATTACAGCCAGTACTTTCATATGCGGAAATACCCACACACAGACATTTCGTTTCAGTAGCCTATATAACAGCCAGTACTTTCATATGTGGACATACCCACACACAGACATTTCGTTTCAGTAGCCTATATAACAGCCAGTACTTTCATATGTGGACATACCCACACACAGACATTTCGTTTCAGTGGCCTATAACAGCCAGTATTTTCATATGTGGACATACCCACACACAGACATTTCGTTTCAGATGCCTATTACAGCCAGTACTTTCATATGTGGAAATACCCACACACAGACATTTCGTTTCAGTGGCCTATTACAGCCAGTACTTCCATATTCGGACATACCCACACACAGACATTTCGTTTCAGAGGCCTATTACAGCCAGTACTTTCATATGCGGAAATACCCACACACAGACATTTCGTTTCAGTGGCCTATTACAGCCAGTACTTCCATATTCGGACATACCCACACACAGACATTTTGTTTCAAAGGCCTATTACAGCCAGTACTTTCATATGCGGAAATACCCACACACAGACATTTCGTTTCAGTAGCCTATATAACAGCCAGTACTTTCATATGTGGACATACCCACACACAGACAGTTCGTTTCAGTAGCCTATATAACAGCCAGTACTTTCATATGTGGACATACCCACACACAGACATTTCGTTTCAGATGCTTATATACCAGCAAGTACTTTAATATGCGGACATACCCACACACAGAAATTTCGTTTCAGTGGCCTATAACAGCCAGTATTTTCATATGTGGACATACCCACACACAGACATTTCGTTTCAGTGGCCTATTACAGCCAGTACTTTCATATGTGGAAATTCCCACACACAGACAATTCGTACTTCCATATGTGGACATACCCACACACAGACATTTCGTTTCAGTGGCCTATTACAGCCAGTACTTTCATTTGTAGATATAAAAATGCCCACTGACCAAAGGTGAGCGTGTGGCTTAAAAGGATAATAAAGTTAAGCTAAATAAGAGACATCGTGCCCTACGTTTATTGATTCCTTTCAAAAGTCATGTTTGAATATTATGGTTAGTAATGAGCGTGTTTGAGAAGTTCCTTCGGCCTAAACAATAACTCATCGACATCTCAGTGATTCCATTGTTCGGTATATTAATTGAATTAAATTTGATCACAGCGTTGATCTTTTATAGAATATGGCTGGTCGTCTCTATTGAACATTTTGATTAAGTATGATTCGGTGTATGTTATTAATGATCTATACCAAAGATGCGATAATGTATATCGAGCTTTGCATAAAAAACAATTGGCGTGCAAAAATAGCTGTTAAATTAATGGCAATATTGACATATTTAAGTTTTATAGTTATTAAATGATTAAAATTTATTCGAGTAAACACCACAATATTTACAAAATAGACGAGAACTTGGATTATTGAATGCGGAATGACTTACAATGGAACAAGGTAAGTTATGTATATTTAAGTATTTAAAATTAAAGGCGTTCCTATTATAATTAGTTGAAGCATGCAGCGCATCGTCTGTAGATTAGAAAAGGGCTGACTTTGGCAAGATGTTTACTTAAAATACGGTACGGGGTTGTGTTTTGTTGTTTCCATCCAGACTAGATTAAAATTATCAAATTCTTAAAAATCACATTTGTGTTCGTGTGTACATATGTACAATTAAAGTAATGCCCGGCACGAGTAGCACGAATGAGGTGATATACAATATGATGTCGTGCAATAGGAACGCATGCAAGGCGATACCAACGCACGTCAACACTTTTGAGCCATAACACAATCAGAATAATGATAACATACGTCCAGGAAAATAATCCGTACTGTGAAAAGTTAAATTTCTTTTCATACATTGACCTACAAAGGTAAAGGACTATATTATCAAGTTACCATGGTGAAATGAATGAAATCAGACTAGAGTTTTTGCCTTAATGGAATCAGATTAGTGTTTTTGCCTTAATGGAATCAGACTTGTGTTTTTGCCTTAATGGAATCAGACTAGTGTTTTTGCCTAAATGGAATCAGACTCGTGCTTTTTGCCTAAATGGAATCAGACTTGTGTTTTTGCCTAAATGGAATCAGACTCGTGCTTTTTGCCTAGATGGAATCAGGCTAGTGTTTTTGCCTAAATGGAATCAGACTCGTCCTTTTTGCCTAAATGGAATCAGACTTGTGTTTTTGCCTAAATGGAATCAGACTCGTGCTTTTTGCCTTAATGGAATCAGACTAGTGTTTTTGCCTTAATGGAATCAGACTTGTGTTTTTGCCTTAATGAAATCAGACTAGTGTTTTTGCCTAAATGGAATCAGACTCGTGCTTTTTGCCTAAATGGAATCAGACTCGTGCTTTTTGCCTAAATGGAATCAGACTCGTGTTTTTGCCTTAAAAGCTTAACGACGATATTTGTTTTGTTCAAAGCACCAAAACATTTAGGGAGAGTGGGATGGGGGGATCCTCCATGTTACATAAAAATGTAATTGGTGCCTGGTGCTTAACAGTAATTCGGCCCGTATGGCCTTATTGCATAGCGAACACGGTAATAATTATAAATTCAGCTGCCGTTTGTGTTTTTCCCAGAGCGGAGACTTCGCGCACTGCGCCTGTTGCGTGTTCTCAGTGCGGTGCACGGCGTCACGTGCACGTTGCTCCTGATTACCGCCGTCACGTCACGGTTACTGCACGGACCAGTCAACAATGGCGTCCCTCCATATTACGTCGGCGCATTCATCTCTCTATCTCTGGTCAGTTAATATTTTACTAGTACGTGGGTCTTACTAGCCTGTTGTTACATAACGGTAACCTGTAAGAACTTAATCAAACACTTAAAGGAAAATGCCATTTTCTTGGTATTGCCAAGAGGCCGTGGGTCCAAACCATTTTGGGACACGCTGTCTTTACCTCTCAAAATTGGCAGCAGTACTGGCCCCAATTTCTCGAAACTTCTTAAGCTTAACAGGCTTAAGTCGCTTATTTCAATAACAAAAATACATACTGAAAATAGATTTTGATAAATGAAAAATGGTTTATTCTGATCACCATACAGATTATTCATACATAATTTCTAAAATTTCTTGAAGAAGTAAATATAACTCATTTTATAGAACAACAAAAATAGTGAGATAAGCTTAATCCTGTTATAAGGGACTTAAGAAGTTTCGAGAAATTGGGGCCTGGTGTCTGCACAATCGAGGTTAAGAAATTTAATTTTAACAAAACCATACACAAAGTATTTACTTAGATTAATAGAAAATATAACAGGTCTTTATTTTGCCATTGCAGTTACCTGTTGTTGCAGTCCTCGGGTTGGTCATGTATGTGAAGGCGAGGCATTGTCTCAACAAACTTGAAACAGCGAAAAGCATAGGTTGTCAGGTAAAGAGTTCTAGCTCTTGAGTATTCTAATTTGAAATAGGGGTCCTTTGCTGACAGTTTGCAAATCACAACAACTTTCAACTAATTGATTGAGGTCAATTGTGTACACGGCGGGGATTAGAGGGACCGTAAATTGTCCTCTTGGCAACTAACCAGATCTGATATTTTGTCTGTAAATCGTGTATTTTTTGTTGTTAAATTTAAAAAAAAAAAATCCGAGTACTGAGTACTCGGACGTTCGATCGAGTACTCGAGTACTCGTTGCCATCCCTAGTATTAATCATTATACGTAACTAGTTGGCCGCCGCCTAGGACTCCTATTGAGTTGTTGGAAGGTCGACGGTTAAGATTTTGTTAAACCTAATGTAGAGAGGAGGAAACAATGTCAAAAGAGTGACAATTTAGGGTCATACAATTTTAAACTTGTCCTCATCATGCCGTTATCTTATGTAATACCATGTTTGATTATCAGGGCACAACGTCAAATTTCAAGATGTCTGTCAACAGTTTTAGAAGTTTTAACGTGAAAAAACCTCTTCTATCACAAAATAAGATAATTATTTAGGGCTGACTCCGACCGTAAGACCAATTTGCTCGTCTTGAAGGAGAAACTTGTTCTGGCATTGACAAGAAAAAGATTAGACAGAGGACCATACAACTTTAGAATATGATATCGCAAGTTGTCGTAACAAAACCAGTGTTCTATGCATGCAACCATATCCTATTTCCAGGTGCATGTTTACTCCATTCTTCTTCTCGTCATCTTGGTGCTGTGTGTCGTGTCTTTCATCATCACCGGTGTCACCGGCATCTGCGCCGCGAGTGAATGTTCCTACATGGAGGAGCCTGCCACCAACCGCGCCCTGGCGGCGACGTCTCTTGTGTTCATCACAGCCTGTGTCATCACTAGTGCAATATCCCTGGCCGTTGTGTGCGTGTACTCAAACAGTTTTGGAGTAAGGTTATTTACCCGCGGACAGTTCCAAGTGTCGGTCATTAACCCGGCGCAGGACGCGTATGTTGCCGGTGCGGACGAGCCAACGGTGACGCCAGTGGTGCCGCTGAAGCCCTCCACCTCTGCCCATCACGCGCATTCTCACACACACCCGGACCCTCGATTGGCTTCGCCGCCTCGAGACTTCGCCACTCAACATCTACAGCACTATCTTACACACCAATACAAAGAAAGGATTCGTAAACGACGAAAGCGAAATAAACGAAGACAACATGAACCCCAAGCACACACCGAACAAACAGATGACCATGTAGCCTCTTATTTCAATATCCATAGTCACAGACAAGCTGAGCGCAAGGCGTCTTATGTTCTGCCACCGATAGCCGGCCGGGCATCAGTGCCAAGGACACCATTACGTGACATAAGTCCTTCATCTCCACCGGAATCACCGCCGTCAGTTTCACACGCCTTGTTTCCGCCACCATCATCGTCAAATGTTGGAAGCGCACCTCCCCCACCCCCTCCATCGACGACGCCCCCGTCTACGCCAACCACCGCGGAATACACGCACGCTATGTTCCCCATGTCCTCAACTCCGCCTCCGCCATCTAACTCTCCGCCATCTGCAGCCGTCTCCAACTCACCCCCGGACTCCATCACACCGCCACCCCTTCCCCCTAACCTCGTTCACGTAATACCGTACGGTGGCTTCCTGGATGACGAGGAGGGTCCGCCGCCCTATTACTTCGAATGAGCAGGTTACTTAAGTCCCTGGTGGCTGTTATAACTTGAATTTGTTGGCGCTGAATCAGTAGTAGAGCAGACCTTGGAAATTAGTTGTTACTGAGCATTGCGTTAAAAGTGTTGTTTGTTGTCTTATTTGTATGATGTTTTGTGGATAAAGCTTACATGTGATATTGCAAAATTAAAAACCTCATGCCTACGAACGGTCATAATTGTTACATAATCGATTAAGTTGTCTATATTAAGCCAAGTTGCACAGTTACGAGTTATTTTGTTTCGTTTCTTTCACACTATCAATGCGATGAGTTTTTCGCTCGATTGTGGCGAGAGTCCGTTTACCGGATATAGTGGCGAGTATATATGTGTCCATTTTAGCGGTCATGAGAACGTGTTAGCTAATTTACACTCGCACCCGGGCCGCCCATTCGGCGAGTGCTCCATTAAGATTGTTAGTCATTTTAGGTTTTTGGAGCAAAGTGCGCAGACAGAATGTAACCCTGTTTAGAGCTTCCCGGGTTCATTAACGTGCACCAGTGTATAGCACTGTCACATGGGACCCCCATTTAACGTCTCTCCCGGAAGACGATTAGTATTCTTAAGTGATGCGACGGGGAACCTGCGACCCCTGGATTGATAGTCAAGTGCGTTACCACTAGACCACGGATCCGCCACTTTCCCCTGAACACGGTTGACCCTTGCTGACAAACGGGGGCTTCAAAATGCAATCAAAACGACAAAGGGTAGAACTATCTTCAGATATTTAAGGGTCATTTCCTTTCAATGAGTTTAGCATGATTGCGCAAATTATATGTTTGTCACATTCTCTATGTTTTTCAAACAATACACTGTCCAACTTTGGTCTGCATTCATACACAAAATGCTAACCTTGCTGGCACATGTAATAGACCGCTAGGGGATCAAGAGGAGAGAGCGCCCGGTGCACGCCGCCTCTGAAATCGTCCAAATCTACTTTTTATTTCAATATTGGAGAACAAAAGTAATAAGATACGCTCATAATGCACCACTGCCGACTACAATTTTTTTTCTTGAGGGAGTAACCTCAAACCCCCATGCAAATAGTTTATGCCATATACTTAATTAAGGGACGTATGTCGAAAGATGGCGCCCCTAATTAAGTTACGCCCCCTCTAACGTCAATTCCTGAGACCGCCCCTGTAAACCCCTACAATATTAAACTGGTTCGTGTTGACGTATACATAATCATTATTATTATGGTCATGCGTACACATGGAATATTGACCTATGTTATAAAGGCCGTTGTTAACCTTAGCTGTGCATTTGGGACGCCCGTGAGTCTTGCATCAAGCAAGTTCTCACAGAATAGTTTGTTTAAAATACAAATCGGACAATGCCCTTAAAGCTGAGCTCTTTTGCACATTTGACCTCAATAAGCCGACGTTGTTACATGTTTTCAGGGCCGAATTACAAGAGAATAAAACTTCAGCATGTAGTAACAGATTGATAAAGGTTGACGTAGATCGCAACCTTAACTTGCCCGGGTTAATGCCCTTGGTCTTTGGCGCCTCACAGAACAAAATAATCATGCTATGTTCTAGTTTGGCTCGTTCCATTCGAACGTCACGAAACAGATTTTCGAAGAGTTCACACTCCATGCATTGTTTCATTCCAGCCGAAAATCGTGCTGAAATATTTTTAAATACAAACGTTATCTGTTATGGTTATGGAAGACCCTTTCCAAAATATTGAGTCACACTCGAGATTGTTCGTATATATGGACCATACAGGGCCATTATGGACAATACAGGGCCAATATGGACCATATAGGGTCAATATGGACCATACATGGCCAATATGGACAACACAGGGCCAATATGGACCATACAGGGCAAATATTGACCAAACAGGGCCAATATGGACCACACAGGGCCAATATGGACCATACAGGGCAAATATTGACCAAACAGGGCCAATATGGACCACACAGGGCCAATATTGACCAAACAGGGCAAATATTGGCCAAACAGGGCCAATATGGACCAGACAGGGCCAATATTGACCATACAGGACCAATATCGACCACACAGGGCCAATAGGGACCACACAGGGCCAATATGGACCATACAGGGCAAATATTGACCATACAGGACCAATACGGACCACACAGGGCCAATATGGACCACAACAGGGCCTGAATCTGGGGAAAACTATAACAAAGCACGCATGAGTTTGCATAGGACTGTTTTATTCACTTAACTCATATCATGGATTGCTGTATTAGGCTATATCGCAGTTGTCAATATACACTCATGCATGAATTTGACCGACACAAGATTGAAAGTTGAACTTTGGTGAAAAACAAAGTTGTACTCATAAACATGCAAAATCCAAAATCAAATCCAGACGGATTAAGCAGATGTAACCTTATTTCAGACAACTAAATCTTGAACAAAACTAATTACAAGTTTTTGAAATCATGCCTGTAATAAACTGCTACCTTATACTGACATGGAAAATGCATGTTTACATTCTTACAGATGTCATATTAACATAACGCTGTAGAACTTTCCTCATCATAACTAGACATGCTCTATGTGAAAGCTACTTCCGTATTCTATTGTCAAGACAATTTACATACTGTAATATCATGATGTATTTCCAACTTTTCCATATATATATTTAAATGTGTATTTTTGAATCTAACAATTAAACAGTGTCAAATAAAAGCTATTAGCATCATACATCTTTGCTATACATTTTTGATACTTGTTCGACATGTGAACATCTCATGCTTGTTATAAAGTTCTAGGACAACTTTTATCCATCACTATATACACAACAAACAACAGTCAATATAATCCAATGTAGGAGGGACACAACAACTATACACACAATGTTTTCCCCAAATGACAATGGCAATGCAGGCATAGATAATCACCATATAATCGACACATCTAATTGCTTAAAGCAACAACCATGTATCTTGAATAACTCTCTTATTTTCACATTTTTTCTTTGCTTGTAAATGGTGAAAATGATTGAATGAAGGTCTCCTATGTACAGTTTAGTGTTGGTTTAGATGCTGGTTGACCCCATATTATTTTGGTACCATTAAAAACAGCTTAGTGTAGGTGAAATTAATGTGGAACAATTGTAATGAGAAAAAACCCCACATCAAACAACATGACATTGAAAGGTTGCAACAAAGGCTATATGTCAGACTCAGTTGAAATAAAGGCTATATGTCAGACTCAGTTGAAATAAAGGCTATATGTCAGACTCAGTTGAAATAAAGGCTATATGTCAGACTCAGTTGGAACAAAGGCTATATGTCAGACTCAGTTGAAATAAAGACTATATGTCAGACTCAGTTGAAACAAAGGCTATGTCAGACTCAGTTGAAATAAAGGCTATATATGTCAGACTCAGTTGAAATAAAGGCTATATGTCAGACTCAGTTGAAATGAAGGCTATATGTCAGACTCAGTTGAAATAAAGGCTTTATGTCAGACTCAGTTGAAACAAAGGCTATATGTCAGACTCAGTTGAAACAAAGGCTATATGTCAGACTCAGTTGAAATAAAGACTATATGTCAGACTCAGTTGAAACAAAGGCTATATGTCAGACTCAGTTGAAATAAAGACTATATGTCAGACTCAGTTGGAATAAAGGCTATATGTCAGACTCAGTTGAAATAAAGGCTATATATGTCAGACTCAGTTGAAATAAAGGCTATATGTCAGACTCAGTTGAAATAAAGGCTATATGTCAGACTCAGTTGAAATGAAGGCTATATATGTCAGACTCAGTTGAAATAAAGGCTATATGTCAGACTCAGTTGAAATAAAGGCTATATGTCAGACTCAGTTAAAATGAAGGCTATATGTCAGACTCAGTTGAAATAAAGGCTTTATGTCAGACTCAGTTGAAATAAAGGCTATATGTCAGACTCAGTTGAAACAAAGGCTATATGTCAGACTCAGTTAAAATAAAGGCTATATGTCAGACTCAGTTGAAATAAGGCTATATGTCAGACTCAGTTGAAATAAAGGCTATATGTCAGATTCAGTTGAAATAAAGAGGAAAATTACAAATTGCAATTACTTCCTCTATAATGTATTTTCGGTCGTTTATTTCACCTATCAGTTATGAGCAAGCTCCAGCCTTTCAAATAATACCAAAAATATTGAGGACTAACAAGGCAACAAACTTTTACATTTACTGCTATAAGTTAACTAAAAAACTTAATTACACATCGAAACCTTAAAGCTGCACTCTACACTTTTTACAACTTTTTAAAAAAAATTCTTTGAAAGAGCAATTTTTTGCGTATATATCTGCAAACCAATGATATAAGATTGCTGACAAAAGATCAGATCGCAGATTTTCATCTAACAAACAGTTTAAGAAAAATGCATAAAACATCAATTTTTGAACTTAAATATGAAAATCTGCGATCTAATTTCTTGTCAGCAGTCTTATATAACTGATTTCTGTGGATTTTCGCATAAATTGGCACGTTCAAAGACAAAAATTAAAAAAGTTGTCAAAACGTTCAATCTGTGAAATTGCAGCTTTAATAATGGCTGGCAAAATTGGCTTATATGAAACATACACCCACCTGGGACAGCAGTGATAGCTATGACAAACAATAACAGATTAAGTTACACGAAAATGATCTTATTCAAGGAAGTTGATTATGTTCTTACTTTCAATTAAGAAGCATGGCTTATTTGATTTCATTTGAACTGTTGGGATCCGTGTAAGTGTAATAAATCGTCATAGAAAAAAAGGTATTAGTAGTATACTATCAATTACAACGGATACATGTAAAATCATATGTTTATGAATTATAATATCAAGTTATATTCAGTAGTATTTCAGAAAATACATAACAACAAAATTCATTATGCTATTCATTAACTCTACATGGGGCCAATTGTTCAGATTTTTGTTTGAGTTAACAATTGTTGTAAATGTCATTGCTGTTCACTTCAAACATAACTGCCCTGTGATCTGCAGTATTTCGCACAAAATTTGATATTTAAAGGAAAACAGATATTTATTTTGAGATATTTTGAGACAACTTTGTCAGCTGTGCTTGTTTTATCCAAATACGAGTCAATGATCAAAAAGTTAACATTGCAAAGTTAACAATGATGCTGCTAAACAATGATGCTATCTTGAACAACTCTCTAAACAATCAGCCCATCAGCTCTCAAAAACAAACAAGAACATAATATTATGAAACACATCCTATTTTTGTAGTAACAATTTCATACAAAGATTATGAGATTAAAGTGTAGGCCTTGTTGCATTATAAAGGTGTAATTTTACACTAAAAAAGTCATTTTTCTGATATATCATTACATGCTTTTAGGGTGATTTATAGAGATCTATCAGTGAAATAACACTGATATTCCATGGTTACAAATTATGTAATAAGAATTTGATTTTTTTCAACAATCTCACTTCCAAATCAAAAATGATTCCAAAGGACTGGGACTCAATTTCAACAATATCGATTCCATAATAATGTTACATTCGCATACAGTTTGACACACTTTTCTAAAAACCTTTAACGATTTTATATCCAAATAGTTTGTTTCAGTGTTACACCACAACACATTATCCCTCATGATCACAGAGAGTAAATATAACATGCCACTCGTGAAATACATCTTTTGGTACTCCCTCAGTGAAATATATTAAGATCTTACACTGAAACAAACAATTATCGTCTTTACATATGTTTTTACACTTCAAGTTCTTCAAACCAGGAAAAAAGAAAACTTGAATCAACATGGCATGGGCTTGGTGCAAGATGGCTGTACCTCAATATGGAAAAAAAACAACATTACAACAATCTTACACTAAGCCCTCGTTGTGGTTCCAAGGTACCCGACACCCAAGTATGCTTAAGGTAGTTTGGATGCCCTGTAACTCATATCATTTTGGTATCATTTGAAAGGGTTTTACTTCAGTATGTGCAGAAAAGTCATGTAAAATGTAAAAAGTAGACAGAAAATAATGTAACTTTTTATTTGTGAAATAGGCGTTTTTCAAATCTGATTTTGGTTGAAATAGATTATTTATTTTACATGATATTGATAAGCAGTATTAAGTAGTTATATATCTTTTCAAAACAGAAACGATACCAGGCATCTCAATTTTACATTTAATGGTAATAGTGATTTTAGAAAACTAGTTCATTTTCGAATCTGATTCCTTTACTACAAATCAACCCTGAGTTGTTTTTAATAACTCTAACATATTTAACAATAAACTCTGGTTAAATTACCAACTACAACAAAACTGTGTCCACTATATACAGAAAAAATTGGGCAGAAAAAATTCCCGACAAGTCAACTTAGCCATAACAAAACATATATGCGCATAATCACTTCCGAAACTTAATAACAGTGTATATATCCTATTGCACGCTTTCACCAAAAAAGCCATAAGTTAGAACTTCATTTAATGCTGCCAACCTTCATATCTTTTGTTTTTTAGATCAATTATTTTCAATAATAAAAAAAAATCTTAAAATCATACAAAATAAAGAGAATACAATGAGCATTTACTGTCTCAGCATTTTGAAATAACAATTGTTATTTAAATATCTTCTGTCTGGTAGTATCTCCACAAGAAACAGATTTGTCTGATTCCTAAAATGGCAACATTATTTAAACTTAATTTCTCAGAAATGAAAAATAACCAGAGGGCAGCATTATTGCATGAAACAACAGATCAACATTACTTGTACATTTAATTATTATTATATAATACACCAGGCTGCTGTGAACCTCCTGGGAACTGTTATATCTTGTTACAGCATATACCACCTAAGGGTGATATATCAACAAACAGATTTAAGTGTAACGGGCATGTTATACTGCAACTCACATTATGTTCCCGCTCATAACATAGTATATCATTAAATTATACATGATCAAACAAAGTTATTTTATTTATTCATATAAGAACCATCTTATCAAGAGGTGTACAATTAAACTTGTAAGAATATCATTAAGGGTTAAAAATTATGTCTGTGTTCATCCAAAATGAAATGAATTGTTCTAAACTGACAAATCAAACATATATTTTGGACGTTTTTTCGATTAAGTAAATGCACTGTACGGTATTGTTCTTGATAAGATAAGGCTCTATTTATTAGTGCAATATATGTTTGTTAGCTGGCAGTAAAACAATAGGAAATGATAAATGCAAAAAAAAAATACAATTATGAGAATCATGGCACTTTACTATAAAGATTTAACCGCATAAATTCTTGACAAGATTTCCACCTGACATAATGTCTGCTACCCTATACCGCATGGAAACGTTCACCAATGATTCATATAACACAGGCAGAAGATAAGATTTTTATTTAATATGTTTGATTATAATGATGGAGTAAATAATAAACTTGAAATCAGATACAAACAACATGTTACTTTTTATGTAAAGGCTGCTTCTCGGGCAGCTCTTTTTCATTGAATATTTTGTACTTTTTTTTTTCTTTTTCAACTTTTTATAGTTTTTCTTTGTTTTATATAGAATATCATAAAAGCAAAACCTTGTTTGAAAAAAAAAATGAAGCGTATAATAAATAATTTCAACCTAATCCAGACAGGGAAGTTTTAACAACAAATCTTAACAATATTTAAACAAATTGAAAGCCTAGACATTATTTACTGCTTCCTCTGAGGCAGACGGCCGTTCATCTGGCCGGAGGGGTTTCGGACGCGGTTCTTGCGTGTGGTCAGCTTATCACAGGCGGCCACCTTGTTGCGGCGATCCAGACCCTTCTTGTTACTGCGCTTCGTTGCGTGTCGTTGTTGAACTTTTTGAGCGTTTTTTACCTTCATCACCTGAGACATTAGTTCAGCTTTTGCAGAGATTGCACGAGCACGCTTTGGCGTCTGCCTGCTTAGTGCTTGAGATCTTTTTGATTTCATATTGAGTTCATTGGAAGAATCTGAGTGATTGCTGTCATCCCCCTCGCTGCAAGATCGCTTATACACCGACATGCTTGGGTGTTCAATCAGCAGATTCTCAAGGTCGCTGACTCCAACTCGTGGCACATCGTCGCTGCCTGCAGTAAAACATGAGGGCGGAGTAAGAAGCCAGGCCTCGACAGAGCACCCATGATTAGTACGTACATATAAATGTCGGGAATGTGAGACAGGGCTCAAGGAGCCAGGGGTGGACAGTTTCGAGGGACTGGACGAGGCACTTTTACACGGGCTAGCGTCACTTAGCAAGCTACATGAGTCAGGTGTGTCCCCATGGTTACCAGGGTAACAGGTCACATGACTGCGGAGCGCGGCGAGGTGCGAACCATGGCCACAGTCTGCAAGAGACAAGAGGACCAACATCAGTCCTGTCCCAGACACGTACAAGTAGATGGTGCAAATCTTAGAAATGAAAATGTATACACATATAAGTATCGATATATTTATAACTTAAGTTTATTTACTTTATTATCAATAGTAAACATTTGTTTAAACAGAAATTGAGGGTATGAGACTACATCTACATGTGCTATATTTACAACAGTATGACAATGTGCATACATGAATTAAACATCATACTCATAAGAAAAAGAAAAGGAATTAAAAAGATGTTCAACCATAAGGACTGTACAAAAAAAAGAGAAATTACAACTCATATAGTTTTACTTTAGCATATCATTTTCTATTTAAACATTTATTTCAAGAATCTTCTTAAATTCAAGTCAAGTTCACTTTCATTAAGTTTCACTCAAAAGATCTGCTCTATTTGCTATATTACTACCGGGTATTCTACACCTAATTACTGTGCACCTGTGGGGGAGCCCATGTGACCTTGCACCTGTGGGGGCCTATGTGACCTGTTACCTCTGCCATGTTTCAAGTCTAACCTAATTATTTATTAACACTATTCCTGTAACAATCCATGCAGTTATTGTTAATGCACTAAGAATGATTAAGTAAAAGATAGGAATTGAAAATCCACATAACTTATAAATAAAAAGTATAACAGGTATACCATTTAATGATTACATGCAGTAATGTACCTGAATTTGCTACTTTAAATACTGACTTTAGAAGGCCATTTTAACATTAAGTTTATTTTCCTGAATATATGAAAAAAATAAATCTATGCGGTCTGTATTATCTTTACATGGTATTGGTATCTTTATAGTGGGGTCGTTGACACTATGTTAAGTTAGCCAACGAGCAGAAACATGCATACTATGCTTTAACCACATACACAAAAACAATGAAACATCACATATAGTGTTCAGACTCAAACCTCTGCCAATGGAATCATCGGACAGATTCACATTTAATAATTATGATGGGCCTTGACAATCAAAACTTCATTAAGCAGATTACAACTGCCAAATTTCCATTTAGTAAAAAAACTTCCTGCCAAATTTCCAACAAGTCATTAAAAGTTTTTTTATATATTAAGAAAGTTATTTAGAAGCTTATCAATATGGCCTAAAAAAAACAACATTTGGTTCAGGTTACTCGACCCTACCTACGGAAAAGGCGCCGACCCTACCGTTTTTGAACAGGGTTGTTTTCAACCCTGTTCAGTGTAGCCACAATCTCGACACTCACAACATAAAATTCCTATTAATAGTTACAAATGTCCCCAGCCGATTTACCACCAAAAATATAGTTTGAGAAAGTGCAGACTTTATAAATTGCAAGCTATGTTTCCAATAACCGTGGTAGATTTAACAAAGCAAGAAGCAATCATAACGCAATATCTATTTAAATAATTCAATCTGTTGAACTTAGATAAAGATAACATTAAAGTAGTATCCCTGCACCAAAAAATGAATGAACATCGAAACGTAAACAAAGAATTACTATCCACTCAAAGCGCATCATATCAATCACGTGACACAATGATGAAGCCAAGTGAATTTACAGTCGAAGAGAGATAATCCTGTAATGAGATAATGCTAGTTAATCAGATTTCTCTCCCTTGACTTTGTAAAAAAGAAGCGGGAAATCTCAAGCTTGATTGATTGTCGTGCACAGATGAAGTCTACAGAGATGTTTGTTTTACTTTGTTTTAGAAAACTTGATTGTTTTACTTGGAATCTGATGTTCTGATGGTTAGTATTGATTTGCATTTGTAGTCTTTTGTGTTTGTCTTGGGTTAGCAATGGATTGGAATGATCATTCAGCTGCATTTATTTAGTTTTGTCATGTATTTTATGACATCAGCAGATTTTGTATTTAAAACCAGAATGGCAGTTCCATGATATTCTTTTAGCCTCTTTCCATATACTAATATATGTGGGTTTGGTTACAGATGATAACATGCATGGATAACAGAAGTCACCATGGGAGTACGAGGGAGTTACTAAGGAGTGTTTGATTCCATAAATCAATAAGTTCCATGTCAATGTTTTGTTTTATGATGTACTGTGTTGTTGTTGTTGTAATCGCTTGTATTATGTGTGTGTTTTATATGCTTTAGCCATTTAATTTAATCTGTCACTGCACACGATTAAATCATATAAGATATTAGACTGTTTACGATGTTATTTAAACTTATACACATGTTTTTATTCATTATCTTATGATTGTTTATATTTATATTTCCAGGACGCTCCGATATTACATCTACATTCGATAATGTTGAATAGATATTGAAGAACACTGTGTTTGTTGTTTGAACTATTAAACTGCTACATATGGTAACCTGGACATAAAGACCAACCCTCGCTTAGGAATTACAAATGTATTCTCATCTTAAAACCTGGAATGACCTAGAAAGCAACAATCGTCTCATTGATCTCAATGATCGCCCAGTTTCCCTGCTTAAAACATCACGTGATTCCCCACGTGGGAATAACAAACGTGCTAAAGTGTGACGAGTTACCTGACGATATAGAAATAGAAGAGAGTTGCATTATATATTGTATATACACACTTTTTATGGTGTACGTATAGACGGATGTTTGTGCATTTATTATTGAAAATGGAATGTTATTGAAATGAATAGATTTCTATTTTTGATGGTTTGGTGTAAATATGAGAAAATATTGAGGATTTAAAAACTCTTTTAGGTGTTTCATCTACAATTGTTTGAAATCAATAATTTAAATTTTCATCATTTTAATTAAGAAACTTTTTCTCTTTAATATGTTGTATTTTCGAAGTTGTTTTGTGGCAAACATAGGCAAACTCTTTCTAATGAGTAAAGTTTGATGAGTATATATATATACTCATATGTAACACCACATGATGGAGTTCTGCTTGGATTGGTTACATTCTCCATCCTTGTTTGCCTTCTTACACAGCATCATTAATTTTATTGTCAATAAAATATTAATTTTTCATTTACCATCATGCTCATTAGAAAGAGTTTGCCTATGTTTGCCACAAAACAACTTCGAAAATACACCTGGGACGGCCCCTGTGGTTGTTTTACACAGGGACTCTTAGATTCACTGTGCATCTTATTAATACACACATGATCGTGAATCATAATGGTGAAAACCCGTATTATTGAAAACCCTGTTCGTGCAGCGCTATCAGCGCTTTGATTATAGTCAGTTTGAAAAAAAAAATGAAAAACTAAAAATTAAAAAAAAAAAATTTTATTATTTTTTAATTGCTTTTCAATATATATGTAGATTAAAATCTTAAATGCTTATACAAAAGATAACTTTAACACCATTCTCCAATACTGAAAATAACATTCTTATATAAAGCCTAATAAAAAAAAAAAAAAAAAAGCCTACCTACCCTATCTATTTTTGAAAAGGATGTAACCCTAACCGAACAATTATTTTTTTTAGGCCTATGTATGGGCACCTTCTTGTAAAGAGGCATTCATAAGACTTTTTGTGCTGAACACTAAGAGAGTAAGTATTTATTTTTGGTTTTCTAAATGATAAGTCAGCCCCAGGCTGTGCCCGGCCTACCAACTCAATCGCATAGATTAGAAAACCCAAACACTTACTTTAACATGTATTTAATAATTATTCACTATACATGAACATTTACCATTTAAAAAAATACTGTGTTGCATGCAAGTTAACTACAAGGTGTGAACCATTACCAACTCACAATACAAAGCAGACGAGACTACACATTCTATGTGCTCAAGACTTATATATATAAGTATGTATATACTGGTGGATTAAAGAAACTGTGCATGCATGTATAACCTTTCTTTATAAAGTGTGACATGCTTTGAGAGTACTTTCTTAAGTTTGCATCATATGATAGTTAAAATTCTATGTAAAGAGATTGAGGTGGAAGTGTTACCAATGAAGGCTTCCCATTTTTTTTAACAAATTTTGTATGGTGCAGTTTCTTTTTTCTGCTAGCATATTACTTCTCAACCCGATGTAATTCTCACCATCATGTTCAATGACAACCCAGTCTTTGTCTCCTGGGTGAGGCTCTGTCTCCATGGCAATGGATTCCTGCTGAGTGGGCTCATTCTCAACCTTCTCTGGCTCTGCAGTGGAACCTCCAAACAAGTAACTGGCCCAGCTCAGCATCTTTCCTGGAGGAAACAACATGATACTCAAAACATTATTGTGTGATCTACTGAGTCTTCCATTCATTGAAGCAAATGTAACAAGTTTTGAATATGTTTTATTAATACTTCATAAAATTGTACACTTAACTTAAACAAAGCTTATTTTATTGTACGATTTTATATAGTATTAATAATTCACATACATCTATGAAGTCATTACCAGTGTATACCCGGTAATATTTTATTTCAATTTTGCTGAGTTTGAAAATAAGGTTGAACACTGTCCTGATCTGACCGGAGGTGTTACATCACACCCTGATTGACCGACCACTTGGCAAGTGTACTCACTTCACCTGGCCACACGGTCATAATGTCAATGACCAGTTACAAATGTTATTTATAAATGTGCAGATGTCAGCCTCGTGTGCAATTCACATGAAACATGTACTACCTTGTATAATATTTGCACTGGAATATATATTTGACAGCTTACATCAGCAGACTATCCTCTGATAAAATATATCCATCAAACTTTTATTTATGGGTAAAATTACCTCCGAGTCATTATCTTTTCTAAATGCTGATGTATGAGGACACTAAAAATTGTAAATCTTTATCATGATGTCATCATGCATAAGGCACTGATCAAATTCATGAATAACATATCCCTGGTGGTGACTAATTGAACATGAAATTGCAAAAGAATGTAAAATTAAATCAAATAATATATATTCTCATAATATATGTAGTCATGTAATTAAGTTTAAATTCACATCAAAATTATGAAAAATCTTACCGTTTGCATCAATTTTGATCATATCCAGATTAGTTTCTTTTTATGATGATATTTAGCAAATAAAACAGCAAAATTGTTTCACAAAATATGCAACTACTGCCAACCAATATATATATATATATATATATATTTATCTACAATTGTCTATAGTTCAATAACAGCTTTTCATTAAAAATCTGGTTGCCATGACATGATTATAACAACCAATCATGAAAATCAATACTGTCGGCTGGGAACAAAAGACCTGGGGGTCATAGAGACAAAGGGACACCAAAAAGGGCTGAAAACTGATAACATCTGCTGACAAATTCCTCTACATGCAGGCACCTGTCATAGGCTGTCAAAGCTAAACTGACTTTACAGTGTTAAGAATTTGTCAATTTAAATATTCATAAGTTTTGGTTATTAGAAAAAGGAAATCGATACTCAGTGATGCAAGGTGATTTAAAGATATAAACAGAAAACAAGTGTGTATTTGATATATAGTCAATTAATGTATTCAAACAATGTCAAATAGGACTCAGTACAGACAATAGACATGTCACGCTTAGTCTTTAACATATTCGTTAACCTCGTTTTTGTGACCACTACAAATAGGAAAAGCTATTACCTTGTCGCAATGTTATCCCCAGGAAGAAAGTAAAATGTTTTAGAGCAATAACAACAAAAACATGATAATACCAAATAGTCTTACAATTAATTCAGAAAATAAACAATTGATCTTATTTTCAGCGGAAAAAAACTTCAATGCAAGCTTCTTATATGATTAAAACAATCTCTAGAATTTATTACACAACATTGTGAAAGTGTCAACAAGTGTAATCGGGGCTGTGCAATATTGCATAATTTTATTTCAACTGATTTTAATAGATGGTTACCAAACAAATACAAAAGGGAGACATTAACATGCCATCAAGGGGGCGGAGCCAGAAGCAATAACCTGAAAGTGAATGAACTAGAGCTTCATTACTATCTCATTTTTATTGCAATTGACAAAATGAATGCCCTTAGGATACGAAATAAAGTAAAACGAATGTCTAATAAATTAACAAACAAAAATGTATTCCAAGGCCATAAACACATAGTGGTTGAAATCATCTGGAGCAAATGGGACTGCAGTCGTTTTAAAAATATTCATTTTTTAAATTCAATATTATGGGTTTGAATCTAAAGATTATTTGGATTTCACAGGAAATAGCTTGTGTCATAATTTTATGATGTACACTTCTATGATATGCCATGGAAAGTATGAGGGTATTTGCCATGATGCAGTTCTGCTCAATAAAATATACATCATTTTAAATGCAAAATTTGCCTTGTTTCAAAACTAACTTTTAATACTAGGAATGAATTGCAGAAAAATCTTTAGGTTTGAGTGTAAATGTCAATCATCTGTTAGTTGAGATAGTTGCACTTGATAACTTCTATCAAAACACTGGTAGTGTTAGTCTTTAGGTTTATTTTCAGTCAAGGGAGTAGTCATTGTTTTAAATGAATGTGCAACATATTTCATGACAACAGGAGGGCCACAATGGCTGTCATGCATTAAAGACAAACCTTTGTAAAATTTTCTCGAACAAACAAACAACCAAACAGTCTTAAATTGGGTAGACTAAATTTTAACTCAAAACTTAATTCAATGACAACTACATGTAACTTCAGCTTCATAAACAAAGAAGAAAACAATATGTCAAAAACTAGACATGTTGATGTGTCAAAACTTAGAACCGGCATGTATATATTATATTGCTTCTGTTTCTTAAACACACATATTTCAACTGAAGGGACAAAACATGCGCAATTGAAAGGGGTGTACCTTGTCAAAAAAATGGAAGTCTGTGAAAATTAAATGTTCCCCATGCTGTGCTAGACCTGAATGTTTACATTTTCTAGTAAGACCTCCCGTTTCAAGAATAACCAAATACTGGTTGAGTACCTAAATCTGAACACTTTTTGCACTATTTTCTAAATATCTTTAGTAAGACTTGCACCACAACTACAAAAAAATTCCATCAGCATTCTAGTATTCAAGACCAATTGGTTGATATAAATCGTATTTTTCAAGATAACTGCAAATCTGCCACACAGTCAAGGACTGCCATTTTTTGTCATCAGAGTACCTAAATAATTTATGGAACAGTTTTTATTTGTGATTTGTTTTTATGTATCCTTTCAAAATTATTGTTACATGTTTTGATTTAGTAAATGAATAGTTTATTTTATTTCCATCTTTTTTTGGTCGTTTTTGTCAGTAAAAATTGATGATTTAAGTAAAAAAGTACAGACTGTACTGGTATGCTGTGATAGTGACAAGCATGATTATTATTCCCCTGTGTGCCAAGTATTAACATTTGCACATAAAAAACTTTGAATGATAGCAGCATTTGAAATACTTACCAGAGTATCGTGTTCTTTGGAACTTGTATCTAAGGCAAGCATTTTTAATAATTAAAATCATAAATAAACCGATCACAATCAGAAAAATGCTTTATAAAGGTTGTTCCATAGTTAGGTACTGATCCAATTTAGGTACTCGGCCAGTACATAATGGTTCAATTCATTTTTAACCCAATCAGATTGGAGTATTGTTTTCTTCAAAAAAATGACTTTAGAAGAAGAGGTGAAAATATGTGAATGAAAGGCCATGCCTTTTACCAGTATTTTTCAGTTGACCTTTTTTATAACAAGTTATTTTGTAAATTTAAGACCACAAAATAAATATACATTGTACTAACCTATACCATTAGAAGTATATGACCTTAGATACAGTACATACAGTATTAACAACCACTTTGCTCCATGATTAGAATTTCAACAACAAAACTGTATAAACCTCCAGTGAGATTGATACAGTACAGAGTAGTATCATTGAAAAGTGCATAATTTTACTGAGTATAATGCACATAAAGTAACTTGATAATATTTGATACATCGTTCCTTTAGACGAATGCATTATATTATTTGCAGCGTATGCGTTTTGCTGTGTAGGCATCTCGTTGAACAAGAAAATCGATTCATTTGCTATGAAACTATAAATAACTACGACTGAAAAAACACACCCAACATTTTTCGCTTAAAGAAAACACTCGTATTCTGAATTAAATTTACAATATAACCATTGCTAATCGAAACATAAGGTATTGATGTATCGTTCACCTGCAGGAATTCTCTGAAAAATATGTATTTTAGATGCAGTAGCTTGCTAAACTTGTTTGACATTTCTCCCGTTGTCAAGCGAATGAAGGTCAATCTGAGCAGAAGAAAATCAGCTGGAGGGTTCAAATATTTCCATGCGAAATACAATTTTAATTATACAAGAAAAGTTTAAATAACTTACCTTAATGTGATCCTGGAGTTTAACTCTATCTCTTGTCACAAAAATATTAAGACTTTTCGCCTAGGGAATACAATTATTTAACTTTTCTCAGTTGCGCTTTTGTGTCAAAATTTGCTGTCGAACAAGGTCGATTCAGTCGCGTTGTGTTTACGTTTGCGTCATACGTTTTGATTGGCCGGCCTCTTGTTACTGTTTCCAAAAATAGTAGGTTATGCATATTCATGAGCTATATTGTCCTATTTTAAGCAGTGGGCATGCGTGCATTAATGTTTACATCATGTGAACAGCATGCAAGAGGCCCAGAAGGGAAATTCGTAAAAAGAGTCTACCTGCACATTTATGTAATAAAACAGATTTTATTTTTGTTTAATTGTGATTTGTTGTTTGATATGAATATTATGATGTACTTATCACAATCAAAATGAAATACAGACATTTATGTCATAAACTTAAAACTATCTCTGGACAGCTAAACTGAAAAAGGGGTATCCTAAAGGGAATCAACATTGAACGGCTGAATCTAGGCCATGTAATTAAGGCTCTTCTCAGGTTTTAAATTCGGCGGATGTACGAAGATTCTCCTTCTTTTTAAACGTATATCCATGTTGTATGTTTAAATTGAATTGTCAGCCGCTTGTCCGACTGCCTCACCTGCCCGTGCCCAGCCATTGATGCCAGCCTACATACCATGGCCCTGTCACAGTGCTCCGTGACATATACTTGCCCATTTTAATGTCATGATCACACGTACAGACCGTGGCCGTACTCTGTCATAATTGGCCACATCATAAACTCAGCTCTGTCACACACTGTCCCCGCCTTTCACGCCATTTCCAATCGATGCCTTGCCAAACACTCTACCTCTCAAGTTAACCCAAGTCACACCCTGTTCTTTCTCTGCCACACCCTACCTATGAATGTTGTGCTTAACCCCGTCTCTTGTCTACCACGCCTACCCCTAACTGCAATGCCACACGTACCCTGTCCCTTTTCTGTCACAACCTACCCCTCAATGCTATAATACACCCTGTTTCTTATCAGTAACCACACCGTACCCCTCAAAGCCATGCCACACCCTGCCCCTTCTCTGCCAAACCATATCCCTCAATTTCATTGTGCACCCTGTCTATTCTCTATCACACCCTACCCTCAGTGTCATGCCACACCCTTTCACTTCACTCTCACACGGTACTCGCAGTGCCATGCCACACCCTGTCCCTTCTCTGCCACACACTACCCCTCAATGCCATTGTACACCCTGTCTATTCTCTATCACACCCTACCCATCAGTGCCTTGCCACACCCTTTCACTTCACTCTCACACGGTACGGCCTCAATGCCATGCCACACCCAGCTTCTTCTCTGTCGCACGTACCTATTCATCGATGCTATGTCACACATTCCTCTTCTCTGTCACATACTACTCACCAAATCCATGCCAAACACTGTCCCTTCTCTGCCACATTTTACCCCCAATGTTTTGATACACCATTTCCCTTCTCTGCCACACCCTACCCCTAAATGCCATGCCAAACCCTGTCCCTTTTCTGCCACACCCTACCTCTACTTGCCATGCAAAACCCTGTCTCTTTTCTGCCACACCCTGTCCCTTCTCTGCCACACCCTTCCCCTAAATGCCACGCCAAACCCTGTCCCTTCTCTGCCACACCCTACCTCTACTTGCCATACCAAACCCTGTCCCTTCTCTGCCACACCCTACCTCTACTTGCCATGCCAAACCCTGTCCCTTCTCTGCCACACCCTACCTCTACTTGCCATACCAAACCCTGTCCCTTCTCTGCCACACCCTACCTCTACTTGCCATACCAAACCCTGTCCCTTCTCTGCCACACCCTACCTCTACTTGCCATGCCAAACCCTGTCCCTTCTCTGCCATACCCTGTTCCTTCTCAGCCAAACCCTTCCCCTAAATGCCATGCCACACCCTGTCCATTTTCTGCCACACCCTACCTCTACTTGCCATACCAAACCCCGTCCCTTCTCTGCCACACCCTACCTCTTCTTGCCATGCCAAACCCTAGCTGTCCCTTCTCTGCCATACCCTGTTCCTTCTCAGCCAAACCCTTCCCCTAAATGCCATGCCACACCCTGTCCATTTTCTGCCACACCATTCCCCTAAATGCCATGCCAATCCCTGTCCCTTCTCGGCCACACCCTTCCCCTAAATGCCATGCCAAACCCTGTCCCTTCTCTGCCACACCCTGTCCTTTCTCTGCCACACCCTTCCACTAAATGCCATGCAAAACCCTGTCCCTTCTCTGCCACACCCTTCCCCTAAATGCCATGCTAAACCCTGTCCCTTCTCTGCCACACCCTTCCCCTACATGCCAGGCCAAACCCTGTCCCTTCTCTGCCACACCCTTCCCCTACATACCATGCCAAACCATGTCCCTTTTCTGCTACACCCTACCCCTTAATGCCATGCCAAACCCTCTCCCTTCTCTCCCACACCCTACCCCTCAATGTCATGGTGCATCCTGACCCTTTGCTGCCACACCCTACCCCTCAATGCCATGCCACACCCTGTCCTTTTTCTGCCATACCCTACCATTGACTGCCATGCAACACCCTGTCCCTCCTCTACCACACCCTTCTTATTGATATCATGCTATACAATGTTTATTCTCTACCACACCGTATCCCTCAGTGTCATGCCACACCCTTTCCCTACTCTGCCACACCATACCCTCTGTGCCATGCCCCACCATGTCTCCTTTCTGCCACATGCCATGCTACACACAGTCTCTTCTCTCCAATACCCTACCCCTCAGTGCCATGATACATCCAGTCCCTTTGCTGCCAAACCCTACCCCTTAATGACATGCCACACGATGTCCCTTTCCTGTCACATCCTACCCCTCAATGCCATGTCACACCCTGTCCCTTTTCTGCCACATAATACCCCTCAATACCATGCCATACTATGTCCATTTCCTGCCACACCCTACCCCTCAATACCATGCCACACCATGTCACTTTCCTGCCACACCCTACCCCTAAATGCCATGCCAAAACCTGTCCTGTTTCTGCCACATCCTACCATTGAATAGCATGCCACACCCTGTCCTGTCTCTGCAACACCCGCACAACTCAGTGTGATGGCACACCCCGCCCCCGCCACACCATGTTCCTACTCTGCCACACCCTACCCCTCAATGCCATGCCACACCATGTCCCTTTCCTGCCACACCCTACCCCTCAATGCCATGCCACACCATGTCCCTTTCCTGCCACACCCTACCCCTCAATACCATGACACACCATCTCCCTTTTTCTGTCGCACCCTACCTCTCAATACCATGCAACACCATGTTCATTTCCTGCCATACCCTACCCCTCAATGCCATGCCACACTATTTCCCTCTCCTGCCACACCCTACCCCTCAATGCAAAGCCACACCATGTCCCTTTTCTGCCACACCCTACCCCTCAATGCCATGCCACACCATGTCTTTTTCCTGCCACACCATGTCCCTTTCCTGCCACACCCTACCCCCCAATGCTATGCCACACCATGTCCCTTTCCTGCCACACCCTACCCCTTAATGCCATGCCACACCATGTCCCTTTCCTGCCACACCCTACCCATCAATGCCATGCCCCACCGTGTCACTTTCCTGCCACACCCTACACCTCAATGCCATGCCACACCATGTCCATTCTCTGCCACACCATACCCCTAAATGCCATGCCACACCATGTCCCTTTCTCTGCCACACCCTACCCCTAAATGCCATGCCACACCATGTCCCTTTTTCTGCCACACCCTTTCCCTCAATACCATGCCATACTATGTCCATTTCCTGCCACACCCTACCCCTCAATACCATGCCACACCATGTCCCTTTTGAGCCACACCCTACCCCTCAATACCATGCCACACCATGTCACTTTCCTGCCACACCCTACCCCTAAATGCCATGCCAAAACCTGTCCTGTTTCTGCCACATCCTACCATTGAATAGCATGTCACACCCTGTCCTGTCTCTGCAACACCCGCACAACTCAGTGCGATGGCACTATGCCACACCATACGCCTCAGTGCTTTACCAAACCCTGCCCGTTCTATGCCCCTTCCCAGTTGTCCTGCCTCGACCTGTTCCTCACACTTCCTGACCCTGCTTTAAAACATAACCACGCTCTTTCTAATCTTTGCCTATCTATACCAATTTCCTGCCAGATATATCTCGCTCTGTAACACCCTGTCCCTGTCTTGCTACATTCTGTTCATTCAACATCGTGTCACTGACTCTCCATTTGCCATACCCTGCCTCTGCCTCACTGTGGCACGGCCAATCCTACGCCTCCCTTCCTGCCCTACATTGTCTCTGTCGCCCCTGTCGCCCCATGTCCTTTCATACCTTGTCGGAGCACCTTCTGCTTTTACACGACGTTTCATTGTCACACGATGTCCTTGCAAGTTGCAACACAACATCCTGTCGCTGCTTCGCTTTACCTTGTCCCTGTCACAGCCTGTTTTTGCTGCACTCTGATCCTGCGACATTGAGATCCTAATACACTTTGTCCCAACCACACCCTACCCCTGCCACATATAGCTCCTGTCATACTCTATCCCCGCTACACGCTGGCCTTTCCACACCCTGTATTTGCCTTACCTTATTCCTGTCGTACTACATGTATGTCCATATTATACTATATCCTTGCAACACCATGTCCATTATCCCTAAGATCCTAACACAACCATAGTCTCTGAAACACCTCGGACCACTCTGTTCTTTACCCCCAGCAGCCCCTCCATCACGAACGTTATACCACTGTCACACCCGGTACTTGCCACACTCTGTCCCTGCCACGCTCTGTCCTTGTCGCAACCCTTCCTGTCTTTTCCTCTGTATTCCTTAAACTGTACACGTCAAACAATTTTATGCCACACCAACACCATGCTCCTACCAAACTGCGCCCGCTTTTTACTGCACACTCTGTCTCGGACCTGACTTATACTTTCCACACCCTGTACTTGCTACACTCTTATCCTACCACAGATTGTCTCTTTTACACCCTGTCCATGAACGCACAGATGTCCCTTCGGAACACAGTCCCTCCTACACCTTGTCCATGCTGCACTCTGTCCCTCCTTCACCTTGTCCATGCTACACTCTGCCCCTCCTACACCTTGTCCATGCTACACTCTGTCTCTCATACACCTTGTCCATGCTACATTCTGTCCCTCCTTCACCTTGTCCATGTTACACTCGGTCCCTTCGGCATCATGTCCCTGCTACACCCTGTCCCTGCTACACCTTATCCGTGCTACACCCTGTCCCTTCGAAACCCTGTACCGTCTATACTGTTTCCCTTCTACACCTTGTACCTGCTACACTCTGTCCCTCCTACACCTTGTCCATGCTACACTCTGCCCCTCCTACACCTTGTCCATGCTACACCCTGTCCCTCCTACACCTTGTCCATGCTACACTCTGTCCCTTCGGCATCATGTCCCTGCTACACCCTGTCCCTGCTACACCTTATCCGTGCTACACCCTGTCCCTTCGAAACCCTGTACCGTCTATACTGTTTCCCTTCTACACTTTGTACCTGCTACACTCTGTCCCTCCTACACCCTGTCCCTGCTACAACCAGTCCATCATACACCTTGTCCATGCTACACACTGTCCCTCCGACACCCTTCCCTGCTACACCCAGTCCCTCCTACAGCTTGTCCATGCTACACTCTGTCCATCCTACACCCTGTCCCTGCTACAACCAGTCCATCCTACACCTTGTCCATGCTACACTTTGTCCCTCCGACACCCGTCCCTGCTACACTTTGTCCCTCCTACACCTGGTCCATGTTACACTCTGTCCATCCTACACCCTGTCCCTGCTATACCCTTTCCCTGCTACACCCAGTCCCTCCTACACCTGGTCCATGTTACACTCTGTCCATCCTACACCTTGTCCCTGCTATACCCTTTCCCTGCTACACCCAGTCCCTCCTTCACCTGGTCCATGCTACACTCTGTCCATCCCACACCTTGTCCATGCTACACTCTGTCCCTTCGACACATTGTCCCTCATACACACAGTCCCTCCTACACATTGTTCCTGCTACATTTTGTCCATTCTACACTCTGTCCCAACTACACTTTGTCCCGGCTACACTCTGTCCCTTTTACACCCTGTCCCTGCTACACACTCTCCCTCCTACACCTAGTCCATGCTTCACCCGTTCCATCCTACACCCTGTCCCTCCGACACCTTTTCCATGCTAAACTCTACCCCTCCTACACCTTGTCCATGCTACACCCTGTCCATCCTACACCATCCTGCAAAACCTTGTCCGTGCAAAATCATTTCCATGCCACGACCTGTCTCTGCCACAAACTGTCCCTCTTACACTATGCCCCTGCATCATTCAGTCTCGTCTTCAATCTATCACAACCGTATGATCCCCATGTCACTTTCTGTCTTTGCCTCAACTTTACCATTCCACACAATGTCGCTGCTACACCCTTTTCCTGCAACAACTTGTCCGTGCTACACTTTTTCCCTGCCAAACTCTGCATGTACATCACATCGTCCCTGCAGCATGCTGCCCCTTCCCCACGCTGTCCCTGCAGCTCTCCTGACACACTTTGTCCATTAGTCAACAGCACCTATTTCTACCTCGCCCTTTCGCTATCCCTGCCACTCCCTGTCCACATCGCACCATTTTACTGCTGCAATCTCTTCGACAAAATAACCTGTCATTTGGCTCACCATGTCCCCGCTACAATATGTCCTTGCAACAAACAGTCCCGGTCACATGCTAGCCAAGCCCGTCAGCCACAACCTGCCCCTACAAAACATCCCATATCATTTTGACGTTGTGGACAAAACATCCCGTCCTCGACATTAGATCCAATAAATGTTTGTCAGTATGAAGTTCCCTTCCTGGTCGTATTCGGTACACGCGACGGACCATTATTGTTCCACAAATTAGCCTCTGAATTTCCCCATTTTCAAAATATATCCCAAGAAAAAGCGATATATCTTTGAAGAAAAAAAAACAACCTCTGCGTTCATTTTTGTAAACAATGCAATATAAGATCAGGGAATTGCGTTTGTCCCGGTTAAATGACGATATGTGCCAACGTGGGACTTGCAGCCTCTTTCTGGGATTGATATTTACGAAATATATTTATAGAAAACGACACCATGACTTAACGTCGCTTTTGCCTTAGGTATTGTACAACAATACAGGACATATATCCTTAAACGTTAAACCATACAGTTAATTTTTGTACGCAAGAGCGTTATATTGAAAACATGGAAACAGTTTAAAGCACATGTCCTTCATATCATCATGGCGATTTGAGCAATATCGCCAAGCTTGATAAGCAATGAAGACAACACATTGGTATAAAGGCCGATCTCTTAAACTCTTAATTGGCATGGTCATTTAAATGTACCCAAAATAATTGGAATGTGTTTTATGTCACTTGTCTAACAGCCAGTAAATGCAAAATTACGGGGACTGTTTATAGTTCCCGGCGATATATCCGATATGACGCGTGTATAGTGTCATCAAGTTCACACCTATGGCATTAGGGGTCCATCGTTGTAAAAACAAGACAGACGAAGATGACAGTTGTAGGCAAAAAGTTTATTAATTTATTAATTCAACAAAAACATCGAATATTCGAATACCTATTTTGACATTCGAATACCAAACGTTCGATCGAATATTCGAATATTAGTTTGCATCCCCACTATGAACACACATTTATCACCTCAAAAAGGTGGTTTTTCGCCAATTATCAAATTCTTTCAGCCAAACTGTAAATGGGCTTTGAGTGTCAAAATAAACTGGGATGTTTTGTCCACCATGTCAAAATGATCTGTGATGTTTCGTCCACCATGTCAAAGGGATCTTGGATGTTTTGTTATGGAATGTTTTATCCTCGCTGTCAAAATGTTGAAAAATATTTTGTCCACCTATTTAAAAATGCCATGGAGGTTTGGTCCATTGGGTATTTTGTCCTACATTCGCAACAACGTGTCTCCGCCTTACCCTGCCCTCAAGGGCTTTACCATGCTCTTCCCCTGCCACACCTGAAACCGTGTCTCTGCCATACCCTGTCCTCGCTACAGCCTTCTCTTCCCATACCCTGTCCTCGCTACAGCCTTCTCTTGCCAAACCCTGCCTTAGCCGTTCCTTGCTCATTCAATACGCTTCCCATGTCACACCATGTCCCTGCAACACCCTCATTCTGTCATAACCGGTCGGTGCCATACTATATCCCCCACAACGCTCTGTACTTGCAAACCATTTCCCTTGCAAAACCTACTCTCTAACACACCCCGGTCCTGCTACACTTTGTTTACGCACTGGCCGTGTCCCTCCCATGCTTGACTTGTCCCTTGTGCATCTATCATTGTCGCGCCCTTTCACTACCACAACTGTACCCACCACACCATGTTCACACTTAACTATCATGGTCCCCGTCACACACTGCATGTTGCTTGCTCCTCCACCACATCCCCCCTCCCCAGATATACCCGTCGCTTGCACACAAAATCCATGAAACAACCTTTTCTGTCATACCATGACGCTACCACATCATAATTATTGCTAACAAACCACATCATTGCCATAACCTCTCCGTTCCCCTTCATTCTCTACCATACCATGTCGTTACAACAACCTATCACTGCCACAACATGTTACGACCAAACCATGCTACTGCCATAACCTCTCCGTGCCACTTCATCTCGCTACCATACCAAGTCCTTGCAACAACCTGTCCCTTCCACACCATGTTGCTACCAAACCACATTCCTGCCATAACCAATCCCTGCAACACTATGTTTCTACCAAACCATGGTAGTGCCATAACCTCTCCGTGCAGCACCATCTCGCTTCCATACCATGTCCCTGCCTCACCATGTCCCTGCCTTACCATGTCCCTGCAACACCATGTCCCTGCCTCACTATGTCCCTGCAACACCATGTCCCTGCAACACCATGGCTCTCCAACAACGTGTCCCTGCAACACCATGTCCCTGCCTCACCATGTCCCTGCCTCACCATGTCCCTGCAACACCATGTCCCTGCCTCACCATGTCCCTACAACACCATTTCCCTGCCTCACCATGTCCCTGCCTCACCATGTCCCTGCAACATCATGTCCCTGCAACACCATGTCCCTGCCTCACCATGGCCCTGCAACACCATGTCCCTGCCTTACCATGTCCCTGCAACACCATGTCCCTGCCTCACCATGTCCCTGCAGCACCATGGCCCTGCAACACCATGTCCCTGCCTCACTATGTCCCTGCCACACCATGTCCCTGCCTCACCATGTCCCTGCAACACCATTTCCCTGCCTCACCACGTCCCTGCAACACCATAGCCCTGCCTCACCATGTCCCTGCAACACCATGGCCCTGCAACACCATGTCCCTGCAACGCCATGTCCCTGCATCACTATGTCCCGGTCATACCATGTCCCTGCAACACCATGTTCCTGCCAAACCATGTCCCTGCAACACCATGGCCCTGCAACACCATGCCCCTGCCTCACAATGTCCCTGCCTCACAATGTCCCTGCCTCCCAGCAACACCGTGTCCCTGCCACACCATCTCCCTGCCTCACAATGTCACTGCAACACCGAGTCCCTGCAACAACATTTTCCTGCCTTACCATGGCCCTGCCACACCGTGTCCCTGCCTCACAATGTCCCTGCCTCACTATGTCCCTGCCTCACTATGTCCCGGCCTCATCATGCCCCTGCCACTCCATGTTTCTGCCTCACCATGTCCCTGCCTCACAATGTCCCTGCCTCACTATGTCCCTGCAACACCATGTCCCTGCCTCACTATGTCCATGTAACACCATGTCCCTGCCTAACTATGTCCCTGCAACACCATGTCCCTGCAACACAATGCCCCTGCCACACCATGTCCCTGCCAAACCATGCCCCTGTTACAATATGTCCCTGCAACACCATGTCCCTGCCTCACCATGTCCCTGCCTCACAATGTCCCTGCCTTACCATGTCCCTGCAACCATGTCCCTGCAACACCATGTCCCTGCCTCACCATGTCCCTGCATCACTATGTCCCGGTCTCACCATGTCCCTGCAACACCATGTCCCTGCAACACCATGGCCCTGCAACACAATGCCCCTGCCAAACCATCTCCCTGCCTCACAATGTCCCTGCCTCACTATGTCCCTGCCTCACTATGTCCCAGCAACACCGTGTCCCTGCCACACCATCTCCCTGCCTCACAATGTCCCTGCAACACCCGAGTCCCTGCAACACCATCTCCCTGCCTTACCATGGACCTGCCACAGCGTGTCCCTGCCTCACCATGTCCCTGCCTCTTAATGTCCCTGCCTCACTATGTCCCGGCCTCATCATGCCCCTGCCACAACATGTCCCTGCCACACCGTGTCCCTGCCACACCATGCCCCTGCAACACCATATCCCTGCCACACCGTGTCCCTGCCTCACTATGTCCCTGCCTCACTATGTCCCGGCTTCATCATGCCCCTGCCACAACATGTCCCTGCCACACCGTGTCCCTTCCACACCATGCCCCTGCAACACCATGTCCCTGCCTCACTATGTCCCGGCCTCACTATGTCCCTGCCTCATCATGTCCCTGCCACACCGTGTCCCTCCCACACCATGCCACTGCAACACCATGTCCCTGCCTCACCATGTCCCGGCCTCACTATGTCCCTGCCTCATCATGTCCCTGCCACTCCATTCCCTGCCACACCGTTTCCCTGCCACACCATGCCCCTGCAACACCATGGCCCTGCAACACCGTGTCCCTGTCTCACTACGTCCCTGCCTCATCATTTCCCTGCCTCACTATGTCCCTGCAACACCATGTCCCTGCCTCACCATGTCCCTGCCTCACTATGGCCCTGCAACACCGTGTCCCTGCCTCACTATGTCCCAGCAACGCCATGTCTTTGCCTCACTATGTCCCTGCAACATCATGTCCCTGCCTCACAATGTCCCTGCCACACCATGTCCCTGCCTTACTATGTCCCTGCAACATCATGTCCCTGCCTCACCATGTCCCTGCAACATCATGTCCCTGCCTCACAATATCCCTTCAACACCATGTCCCTGCAACACCATGTCCCTGCCTCACTATGTCCCTGCCACATCATGTCCCTGCCTCACAATGTCCCTGCCTCACTATGTCCCTGCAACACCATGTCCCTGCCGCACTATGTCCCTGCAATACCATGTCCCTGCCTCACTATGTCCCTGCCTCACTATGGCCCTGCAACACCGTGTCCCTGCCTCACTATGGCCCTGCAACATCATGTCCCTGCCTCACAATGTCCCTGCCACACCATGTCCCTGCCACACCGAGTCCCTGCCACACCGTGTCCCTGCCACAGCATGTCCCTACCACACCATGTCCCTGCCACACCATGACCCTGCCATACCGTGTCCCTGCCACACCATGTCCCTGCCACATCGTGTCCCTGCCACACCATGACCATGCCACACCGTGTTCCTGTCACACCATGTCCCTGCCACACCGTGTCCCTGCCACACCATGACCATGCCACACCTTGTCCCTGCCATACCGTGTCCCTACCACACCATGTCCCTGCAACACCGAATCCCTGTCACACCTTGTCCCTGCCACAGCATGTCCCTGCAACACCATGTTCCTGCCACACCATGACCCTGCCACACCGTGTCCCTGCCACACCATGTCCCTGCCACACTATGACCATGCCACACCGTGTCCCTGCCACACCGTGTTCCTGCCACACCATGTCCCAACCACACCGTGTCCCTGCCACACCGAGTCCCTACCTCACCCTGTCCCTGCCACACCGTGTCCCTATCACACCATGTTCCTGCTGCACCATGTCCCTGCCACAACATGTTCCTGCTACACCATGTCCCTGCCACACCATCTTGCTACCATGACATGTCCCCACAACACCATGTTCCTGCCTCCCCATGTCCTTGCCACACAATGCTCCTGTCACACCATGTCCCTGGTATGGCCACACAATGTCCCTGCCACACCATATGATCTCGGTTACACCCTGTATCATACCCTCTTCCGAGTACCCCATGAACCGATTGTTCAGAACTTTGTTTAAGTACAAAATGTAATACAACAGAGTTTTAACTTTCAAATCGTTCTTACTTCGGAAGTTGCATGAACATATTTTGAATATGCGATACTTTTACGAATTGTGAGACAGCTGTTTCATATCTGTTTGTTTTATTTAAATATATTAGCATATTACGGGATCATGTTAGGTTCATGCATAGTGGTCTCGTTCCTCTCCCCTTAAAATGCCAATGAAAACAACGTTATTTTGTTTTATTAAATTCTCTTTATTTGTTTATTTTTTTTCAATAAACCACAGACATGTAAACGGTTTATAAGTCCGTCAGTTACCCTTGCATTTTTCTACACCAAATTCAAATTGTTTTTTTTCGTGTAAAGAAATATAATTTATTAATGTATGAAAGAAATAGATGCGCGAAGCAATAACAAGACTTATAGGTTTACTGCAAACTCGAATCACGCCGTTTATGTTTTTGTTTTACTTATTGTTGTATTATGGTGATTGTTATTATTATGATTATTATTGTTATTATTATTATTATTATTATTATCATTATTATTATTATTATTATTATTATTATTATTATTATTATTATTATGATTATTATTATTATTATTATTATTATTATTTTTATTATTATTATTATTATTATTATTGTTGTTGTTGTTGTTGTTGTTGTTGTTGTTGTTGTTGTTGTTGTTGTTGCTGCTGCTGCTGCTGCTGCTGCTGCTGCTGCTGCTGCTGTTATTATTATAGTAGTAGTAGTAGTAGTAGTAGTAGTAGTAGTAGTAGTAGTAGTAGTAGTAGTAGTAGTAGTAGTAGTAGTTAAACGCTGTTCCTATAACGCCCTGTAACAATCTCCGTTTACCGCACTATACATATTAATTAGTATAGTGTAACCTACTCCGTCAAGAAGCGGAAGTTCACGAACACTTCCGGAGATTTACCTGCCGGAGTTGTCCCTCTTTCTTTAATACCTTTGTTAGATGAAGTTTTGGATTTCTGTTTTTTTTTATCTTTACATGTTAACAGAACGCAGTTTAAGGTAAGATAATGTTTGCCTTGGAAAGGTAGGAATTTGGATATTAAAGGAAGATGTTGAAGTTAGATAAGCATGTTCTACATTTTTATTTTTAATAAATATTACAGAATAATTTTAAAAGAAACCTAACTGATAGAAAAATAGAAAAATAACGAAATTACAAACAGTTCTTTTATTGCAAATAAGCAGTGATAATCATTGTCACAAATCTCCAAAAGTATTTCCGCTGGCATCCATATAGTGATCTACTAGCTCACGTACCATCATGGCGTCAAAGCAATTTATTCAAGAAGGTTTTGCAATATACAAAATCGTAAAAAAAATCTTTAATATGTCCAATTATTTGGACTTTTAGTATTAAAGACTGACCAGTATGGAAGTAATCTGATCCTGTCTTTTATACCCAACTGTCACCAGCCTGTCGCATATAAATTTTCCTCAGAGATTAATCCTTATGCACCAGTCAACCATTCGTTGCTATTTTGGGGGTGATGACAAAACCACCGCATTCACCCTGTATTGTTGGGCCACCTGAAAGGTAACATTTGATTGACTGGTGCATTAATATATTAATAATATTAATATGATAGTTTTATTTCAAGTTAATTTACTATCCAATCAATGTAATCTGAGATTATGGAAAAGCCTGTTCTAAGTTTTTGGGGATTTCTACTTTGGCGAGTTGAACAATATGAATGTCCAAATGTTCCATTATAGCGCATTATTGTAGTAAGAAGTGTCATTGGTGACATTTGGTTCTAGTCCAAATAATTGAAAGTGGACGGATTTTTTACGATCGTTAATAATGTTTATACAGCAAAGTTTAGTAATTAGAAGAATCCTGTTTATTATTTAAGACTACGATCAGTCAAAGATGTGATGTGACCTAAAATTTACAAATGGACACAAAGGTTTTATTTCTTTCCAGTGATTTATCGACATTTATCAGAAATATTCACAACTCAACTCCTTAAATGAACAGCCTTTCGGTAATTGCAAATATTTCTGATGAAGGCAAAGCGAAAAATGGTGTTTTAAATTAAAAATTGTTTTCTTGTTATTGTTTGTGTTGAAAAGTGTAAATTTGTTGATTGTATTCTTGTCGTAATTTAATGTTAAAAACTGTTTTTTGGTGTTTAGTTTTGCCTGGTTGTTGTAATTTTATATGATAAAGAGTTTCCGGTTACCATCGGGTTAGTTACAGGATGAGTGAGAAAGATTACCTGTAAGGTATTCTAAAATAAAATTAAGTTTTATTTTAACAATTATGGAAAGAAATAATGTTCTATAGTTGTAAACATGTTTTATGTCATTATCTGGAGATGAACATAGTTGGGCTGGTTAAAGTATGCGTGGAGTCCTTTGGACACCACACACTCTAAGTTTTAACCAGCCCAACTGCATTCATACCCCGATAATATATTTCATCGATCACGCAATTCCAAATAATGTTTCATCATTTATTTAAATTTTTAGCCTGGTTTCATGCCCAAACCAAACGTCTTCGTGATTATGGCAGGGATACAATTCAAACGACATCATTCCTTATTTTAAGTTACGTTTGCCTACAATTAAGAATTTCAACCAGACTTGCTTTTCTGAAAAGGTTTCATGAACTGTCATTTAACCATATAATAAAAAGTTTTTTTCATGTATAAATCACAATATTTCACTTGTGGCTACGTCACTCTTGAAACTTGGTGAAGTATGTTGCAATCTTACTCTGAAACAAACAATAATTATTATCCTCAATGAAATAATAGGTATTTACATTTAGTTTATTTCAGTTCTATCAAGCTATTATTATAATAGCATAATTTTATTAAAGGAACATTTTTTAAAAATAGTACATACATGTTAATGTATAGAAAAAATCCTTTGAACCCCTAAATTTATAAGAGCTGACCTCAAAACATATTATCTTCCAGCACTTCTGTAGCTACAGCCTGATAGCTTATAGTGTCAAGATAATAATATAATAGCTAAAAATTGTTTGATTAACCTTAAACTTAAGTACATTCATGTATTAGATTGTTGACAACTTTGTTAAAAAAATTCAGCCTAATTATAAAAGTTGTTGTTTTTTAGCTCTACTGGCCAAAGGCCAGAAGAGCTTATGCGATGGTAATGTGTACTTAGTATGTTCGTCCGTGCATCCGTGCGTTCGTGCGTCTGTAAACAATTGCTTGTCAACACGATACAGTCTTCAGTTCTGATTGTATCTCGGTGAAACTTGTACAGTATCTAGATATCCATTAGAGCTCGCTTCCTTTGGAAAACCAGCCAGATCCGCCCATGCATGCCTAGAGTATGGCCCTTGATAGTATAAAAAAAGCTATTGTGTAAACAATTGGTTGTGAACAGGATACAGTCTTCAGTTTTGATTGTATCTCGATGAAACTTGTACAGTATCTAGATATCTATTAGAGCTGGGTTCCTTTCGAAAACCAGCCAGATCCGCCCATGCATGCCTAGATTATGGCCCTTGATAGTATATAAAAATGCTATTGTGTAAACACTAGCTTGTGAACACTATCCAGTCTTCAGTTTTGATTGTATCTCTATGAAACTTGTACAGTATCTAGATATCCATTAGAGCTCGGTTCCTTTCGAAAACCAGCCAGATCCGACCATGCATGCCTAGATTATGGCCCTTGATAGTATAAAAAATGCTATTGTGTAAACACTAGCTTGTGAACACGATACAGTCTTCAGTTTTGATTGTATCTCGATGAAACTTGAACAGTATTTAGATATCCATTAGAACTCGGTTCCTTTTGAAAACCAGTCAGATTTGCCCATGCATGCCTGGATTATGGGTCTTGAAAGTATAAAAAAATGCTATTTTAAGCTAAGTCTATTTATAGCCAAGACTACATGAGCGAAGTCTATTTTTAGCCAAGTGCCCCCCCCCCCCCCCCCGGATATTGTCCCACAAGTGGTTGTTCAAATTATGCCCCTTGGGTCAAAACTGGCACTGCCTTGGGTGTCACAATTTTCCTAGAGACTTATTTAAGAAATATTTTCAAAATCTTCTTGTTTCAAACCACAAGGCCCATACCTTAGATATTAGTTGTGGAGCATCATATGATGCAATTGAAAACATTTAAAATAATGCCCCTTGGGCAAAAACTGGCCCCACCCCTTTTGACTTACTTATTAATTTTTAAAGCTACAGTAATGAAATTTTGACCATGTGAACAGTTTTGCAAACAAGCATTAATGTTGTTCTCGGATGTCCTTGACTTTGACCTTTGACCGACTTTTTATTTTTAAGGCTACAGAAATGAAATTTTGACGATGAGTACAGTTTTAAAAGCAAATATTTCTTACCCTCAGAATACCTTTACTTAGCAAATATTAAAATAGTTCATGCAACTAATCTGCTTACAACACTTCCTGTCCTCAGATGTTGAACGTGCAGCATTTTCAGCTAACCCAAACACTAAAAGTGAACTATATATTTGTTGCCTATTACTCAAACGTACATGCTCTGGATTGAAAATGACCACAAAAGCCATGCCAGTAGAGCATAGGCCCTTTTGGGCCTCTTGTTTTTACATATAACCATATCAATACAGCAGTAAAAATATGCACAATAAGTAATGTTCTCAGATTTTGCAAAAACTTTTAATCTCTAAATTTATATGCTTGAGACAAATTTGTCTTAAACAGGGATCCCGGTATTCCTCTTTTCAGCCGATTTCCTCTTTTTTTGGCCACAAAACCTTTAAATTAAAATTGTTGCCTTTTATCTGATCTGTATAATTTCTATTAATTAAGTGTGACGGAGATACTCCTATTTTGTACTGGTTTCCTCTCTTTTTACAAGTTTGTGTTGGCATCCTTGCTTAAATGCTTTCACCAATAAGCCAATAAATAAGTGGTAATGTTGTCTAATGGGACAAATCATGATTAATGATCATACGGACAACTGCAACTGATCATAATGAATCACTAATAATATAAAGCATATTCCCAAATTAAAGTTTTGTATACATACAAAAACACAAACATTTCTGTTAATTAAAACAATTTGTATGACTTACTGCATATATTTTAATATTGGCACAATGTATTGATTGACATAGAACAAATTCAATTATTTTTGTACAAAGTTTGGATATATGCTTGTAGGACTAAACAAATAATAAATCAAACATGTGTGTATAACGTTTATTATATCAAATAATAATTTATATGGAAATCAAGTATGGATGAATGAAATCCATTATTGTTGATGTTTGGCACCCATCAACAATTATTTGATTATATTATCAATCACCAAACCATCGCTTATTCATGATTTCATTGATTCTTGCTTTATTCTTTACAGCTTTATTTATTTATTTTGATTGTATTTTATAGTATGAAGATACATTTACACAATATATCAAAAGAAATAACAGAGAACTGAAACAGAAATAGAATTCAACCTATATTCTCAGCCAATGGAACTGCAGATAAACATTCATGAAGTACTAGGCTTAATCATTAAGAATTTTGACTTTGACTACGCCCATTCTTAATCATTAAGATCTTACTCCATGTCATTAAACTATTAATTTACACAGTGTAATGTCAAATTGTTTAGGTTCATAAAAAATTACAATAATGGACATGCAAAGGGTTTAGGCCAAGAGTTTTTCCAACATTAGTTACGGCCCTTTCACAAAATGTCACTTGATAAGCAAAATGATTATGTTATCACATAAGCTATGAAAAAAGGGAAAAGATATATTGAAGTACTTGATAATACTTGTACATAATAGTATGAATATATTTAAATTTTGTTATGCAGACAAATGCCAGAATGAGGTGGACATTACCACTGGTTGCCCTGGTGTTCGTGTGTGTGTTTTATGTCGGGGAGGCGTGTAACCAGCGCCTGTGCCCCAGTCTTGTCAGCAAATGTCAGCTGCTGAAGGCGTGTGACTGTGACATGACAGACAAGAAGAATTGCTCATGCTGCCATAACTGCCAGCTCTGTCTGTCACAGCTCTACTCCGAGTGCTGCTCGTGTGTCGGTAAGATACTTACTGAACATGTATGTAAATTAAGCAGAAATCCAGATAAGGCTTTACGCTTTACGGGTATGGAACGTGCATATGTTCTTTTGTAAAATGTTCTGTTCACCTTGGTTTCAATCAATAAAGTGTAATGGCAATTGTTAAAGTCTACTGGCATATTGAAGTGCAAAATTAATATGCATGTATTTTATTCACTCGAAAGGCATTACCCAAAACACAGTTCTAAATTGATTAAAAACACTGAACAGCACATGCTACCCTTTGCATAATATAGCACTCATGAAGGAAAATCACTGTGTTAAAATTGAAATGATTCTACACTTAGCGATATCAACGACAGTACGCCCTAATAACAATATGTTTTCATACCAATACGAATATGTGTTTGATTTTATATTGTGATTGGCACATTTTAAAGTCTATTTATGCCAATTGTGACCCATATTGGTAACTCTGATTAAGATTATTTTGAAATAAGTTACTAGTATTCACTTTGCTCTTGATATATTTATTAATAGGATAAGTCACTATTAGCTAACAATTTGCACACCACCAGAAAATGCTTGTTTAACTTTATTTTAATAAACATGTATCAAACTGTTGCATAAGAAGATACGTAACTGGATAACACAGTTGTCATCTATGCTATTTCCAGAGATGTGCCCCACCCCTAAAGCAGAGGACACAATTGGAAACACAAACACAATTGAAGAGTTACCCGACCCCATCCCCGAGCTCTTCAGTGTGCTTACAGATGAGGAGGACTCCGAAAAACGCTGGACAATCCATTCCTACCCGGTGTATTACGAGTCACTCTACACGAGATTCGCCAACAACGAGAAAAACAAAGATAATGGTGGGTAGACATATTCTGAGGGTTGGTATATATTCATATTTGTATTCTCTGTTGTATAAGGGTAGGGATTTTTTATATATATTTATAACATATATACGCTCACTGAGATGTACATGAATGCTTATTCCCCTTAAAGGGGCTAGACACCAGGCCCCAATTCCTCAAAACTTCTTACCGTAAGCTAAACAGGCTTAAGTAGTTTATTTGGATAGACAAAACACATGTACTAATATGTGATTTTGATAAATAAAATATGGTTTGTTGGGATAATCATAAAGGTTATTCCTATTTAAAGTCTAATAACTCTTGAAGAAATAAATATTACGCCAATGAAAGTCAAAGAAAAACAGTGCGCTTAGCTTAATCCTGTTCTGAAGGACTTAAGAAGTTTCGAGAAACTTGGGCCTGATGATTTGAAAATGAAAAAGAAAATTATCAAAAACTTACGTGAAATTGATATCGTTGTGTACAACACACTGAATCTTACTTACTGATATTTGACATCGCTTTCGACACATGTTTCTTTTTCAGTTTTTGCGTATTTTTCCAATTAGAAATTTACTGGCAAGGGGTTGTCTACCATGTAAATCTCAGTTATTTAAAAAAAAGCTTCGGTATCGGTAACTGTACTAATCTCTTGACTTTTCACATGCTAAATATACATTATAAGCTGGGAAACCATTTTGGGCTTATTTTAAATGGGTTAAATTAGCTGAGGCAGTGACAAGAAATATATTTTCTTTTAATCATGTAAAATGATGTATTATCAGCCTTATACTAGCTCATATTGACAATTCTAAGCTTGTCTTGTCATAATGTATTGGCTGATTTCATGACCATCTGGTGTCTAGTCCCTTTAAACATGCAAGTGCACCTGTTAAAACTGTAATATATCTGTGTTTATTCATTTTTCACTCTTAATTATATAACTGTGTTGCAAACCTTATGCTGTCAAAATTCATGTGAATCATAATAACATGGCTTATTTAAATGTTTACGGCTGTATGATTTAGCTTGATTACAGTTGTACATCAATGTTGTGTAACAAATTATAATTAATCAAACATTTAAAGTGATTATGATATTGTGGTTTTTCAAAAGTTCAGCAATGCTTGTACGGTATGAGTGATGACTCAAGCCCGTGTTCCCTGTACGGGGAGAGGTCTGACATGTTTTTGTGGTTATGATCAACCATTATAATTGTAGGAATAATTAACCTGCAGTGCAGACCAATATTTAAGCTTAGAAATTTAGGCTGTTAGGAAATTCATTATGTATGCAATATTGCAAGTTCATAATTTGTATGTACACATTTTATTCAAAATTATTTTTATATTAAATTTGTATTTCAAACGAATTTTTCGAACCTCTTTATTTTGTTTTTGAAAATTATTGTGTGTTGTTGTTTTTTAGATTTATTTGTCTTTAATTCAAAAAAGCTGTTATCAAATTACTAGTCAGTGTTTAAAACTTTACAAATAGGACAGAAATAGCTACCAGCAAGCATTAATTATATCTTATTTACCAATTTACTTCCATCAGCTCTGTTATAAATTTCTCCCCTGTAAAACATTAAAGATTGTTTGAAGTGAGAGGTTTTTTCCTGATTGAAGTTTATGGTAGCTTCACAGGTGTTTTAAGCCCTCCGCTGGCAGACAAGGGGGCCTTTGATTGAAACTGATGATAGAGACAATGATGAGTTTAATTTGAGGTATTTTGATAAATAAGTATAATTGGTCTGTTTGTATGCCTTGCACTCTATTACAGACATGGTAAATGTTTGAAATTTTAACACAATAATAATGATAATAAAATCAATACTTATGATCTGTTTAAGGGGCGTTTTATCATTTTTATGTGAAATTAAAGTTTGAACACGCCCCCCCCCCCCCCCCAAAAAAAAAAAAGCCTCAAGCCTGCAACCACTTGATTATATGTCAGGTGCTTGGACCACTATAAGAAATTCAGTCTTTGTCATGTGACATCTCTGCTGGGGCCATGATAAAGAATAGTCTGAGTTCAGACTCAATTTACAAAACTCCAACTCTTCATTACATCGTAATTTTCATTCTAGTTAAGTATTTCGAATGATGATGAAATTTGCTGGTGTTAGTATAACTATTTGAAATTGTACAGTTATTCTTAAATATATTTTTTGGTAAAACTAATACTGTACAATAGAGATCATTCTTCGAGATAAATAAAAGTGCTTTTCTGAGTCTAGACTCGGACTTGAGATTATTTGCAATCATGTCCTGGTCTTTTATCTAGGCATATGGTTGCTGTCCAGGGAAGCCAGTAGTGTTTTGTCAGCTATAAAACATTGACACTCTATGCATTTTAATTATGACCTACTGTCAGATAGCTACATGTACTGATGTAGGCTTGACTTGCAATACTAATGAAGTTAATGACTTTCTCCTTGATCAAGTATTACAATGATAATAATGTTGTTATAGAGAAAATAATTATGACAGAAGGCTGAATCAACCCTTTTAGGTATTGGTTTTTAGCTCACCTTAGCACAATGTGCTCAGCTGGAGCTATTGTGGTAGGGTGATTGTCTGTTGTCGTCAGTTGTCATCATTTTACCTTCAAACAACTTATCCTCCTAAACCACTGGGACAATAATATCCAAACTTCACAGCAATGTTCCCAGATTCCTTATAAAAAGTTGTTTCATACAGAACTCTCAGGTTGCCATGGCCACCAAAAGAAAAAACTTCATCTCAGAAACCGCTGGCCTGATTTCAACAAAATTCCACAGAAATGTTTCTTATGTGACCATGCATCAAATTTCTATACCCAATGTTGATACGTAAAAGAACACTGCCCCCAGGGAACGGGGCTTCTTTTTTCAATATGTCTATATGGAAAACTTGGAAAATCTTTTCATTAGAATATGCGGGCACGATTATAAAACAATTTCCAAGAAATGATCCTTAGGTGGTCCGCTATCAAATTCCTTCAACTCATGTGGATTTGTAGAAAAACATTGGCACCACTGACCAGGGGCGAGGCTACTTTTCACTATATGTCTATAAGGAAAATCTTCTCTTCAGAGAGACCTGATTTCAAAATAATTTCATATAAGTGTTTTTTTAGGTGACCCAAATGCCTTCACCCCATTGTGGTTAAAAAAAAGCATGTCCCATCAGGGGCGGGGTTGGTTTTCACTATATGTCTATATGTAAAACAAACATATTTCAATGATTAATTAATGAAATTCATAAATTTAGAATTCATGTATAAAATAAAGATTGACACCCTTATTTATAAAAACAAATTGCAATCATAACAACACATCGTCTTAGTTATACTAGTAGAGTAGGAAATTTCTACTAGTCCTTAAAATAGGGAGCGAAGACTATTAAACATTTTACCTATTTATTCAGATTTTGTTCAGGCATTGATTTTTTCATTTGATATAAACACTGACAAAAGAGGAACATGATACATGCAATGCACCTTTCAGACAGCTTAACAGCCTAACTCCTACCATCCTATAAACAAAGATGTTAACCAGACATGATGTAGAGATATTAGATCAAGCTGTACTTGAAACCCTCTACAGGGATGTGTTAGAACACTTTGTAAACACAGACAATGTGATTGCTTCACTGAGAGATATCTCTATTACTTCTCAGTGCTTAACCTCCTGCAATAAATTGTCTTAAATACAGTCTGATTATAGAGGTTAAATATATCTACCGACAGTGAATATCTACCTACAGTGAAAATGAACACTAAAATAATTGGTTTATCCATTTTATAGTTTTGTTCAACCTATTATCTTTTTTAGCTCAACTTTTTGAAGAGTAAGAATGGGTATTGTAAGTCCCACCTTGAACGACTTGATGCAGCATGGTTTAAGTTTTGCATGCAGGCCTCTAAGCACTCATGTGATTCTTTTGAAATTTCATTCAAGTTTTCTGGGATGGAACCAAATAGCATAACTCATTATTTAATTGACTGCAAATAATGTCCATTGGCTACTGATAAATTTTGGATAAAGTTTCACTAAGTGAGCATATCTAAGTTAAATTGAACTAAACAATCCATCAACAAAAAATGGAACTTCTTGCTTGTATTGACTAAATGACAAATATCAATTCCATAATAACGAACGTGTTCTTGTTTCATTTCAGCACATGCCCATGATGTACCCCTTTCCCATAGCATCAACTGCACGGTGGCGTTTATGTCCAAGTGTATGTCCGCCCACAAGTGCAAAATGTCGTGTCAGTCTATGGGAGCTGCCAAGTACCGCTGGACCCACCATGAGGGCTGCTGTCAGTGTATAGGCGACACATGCATTGACTACGGTTACAATAAACCATTATGTCTGCAGTGTCGGGGAGATGACAATGACCAGATGACCGAGACAGAACTCGAACAGGAGGAGGATGACATCGACAATGTGAACAACGAAGCAGAACAACAAGAGAAGCACCATGATGAACAACATGAAGCAAAACATCATGAGGAAAACCACAGAGCAGATGATGACATGAAACACAGAGCAGAAAGTGATACGCAGAGGCACAGAGTACACACAGATTCTTCTGCTGTTGATTTCAATTAATGTGTTTGAAACAGTCTCAAGTATTATTTATTCATTGAAATATTAAATACGAGAAAACATTATAGAAACTGAAATATAAGATCACATTTTAATAAATTGAGAGAAGGAATTACTAGTGTTAAATAACATCATGTTGTTTGAAGTTTGTCTGTTAGGACAAGGCTGGTGCAGAAACTAAAATGATAACAGAAGTATTGGTTGTTTATATCACTGAATTTTTGAAATGTCACATTTAAAAAAAAAAAACAAGGATAGACTAGTGTAAAAAGCACTGGTCACTTTGTGTGACGCTGATGTTGAACTGTGCGTTCTGTGGGATGATATTGTTCATTGACTTCATTTGTTTGCTAGTTTTGTTTTGGGAATAGTTGGTTTATATCTGTTGAAACGCATTTCCATCATTCTCATTGCCTGCATTTGATGATCTCATTTGTTGAACCGACTGATCAAAAATTATTGACATTGTTATCATTTTTCCGAGTGTAAATATATCTTCTTCCATGTAGTAACTTTGAATATTAAATCCCTTCTAGATGTAATTGCGTCCTTGGACATCTGGGGCAATATTCATAAAGCATTTTAGTGAAACATTTCTTATTTTTGACATTTACATTTGAAGTCCTTTCTATCTTACATAAGATTTATTCATTTGAATTCAAAGTTTATTCCTTTTTGCTTGCATATTTTCATAGGAATGAAGGAATAAGGCAAGTTTGTACAAAGTTGAAAATTTAACCTAAGTTGTTTTATGAATATGACCTTAGAGCATCCGTGATTGATGAAGGCTTGGTTTTACATGTATTAGGATCTGATCATTGCCCTGTTTATGACTAATTACCTTGGTTTTCAGCTGGTGTTCATCTTGTCTGCATGCCGATGTCCTACTTCCTTTCGTAATGGATATGATTGTATTGTATAACTTGTGCAGGGAACTATTTTGAGGGATGATTTATATGTGTTAATGATGAGTGCAAATTAATGATTAAGCTTTGTAATCCATTAATATGAATTATATATCAAACAATAGAAAACATAAGACATTAATTGACATCATTAAGACAAAATATGTGATTAATTGTTTCTTCTGTAAGTGTTTATGTAATCGTGTGGCAGTTACATCAGTTTTGTATCGTTGGTCTTTACAAACATCACTGTAACAACACACATTGGTGACAAAGTCTATGTTCAAACAGATATCAATTATGTTTAATTTCTTTAATTTTTTCTGTTCAAGAAAATTATGTTATAAATGTATAATGTACTTTTTTGTTTGAATATGCCATTTAACTTGGAGTGTTTACTTTTAACTGACTTAATTTTATATTTATCATTATTATGTCATTTTATGTACAATTATACAATGTACATATAAAAAAAAAGCATTTAAATTTCCTGAGCTGCATTTTAAATATTTAATACTTTTTTACATTGATTTTTTTTATTTGTTAATGATTATTCTGACAATTGTTAAAGAGATCTGTTCTGATTAAGGTGCTAACATTCAACGAGTGCTCTTCTTTATACATGATATATTGAAAATGTGTATTGTTCTAACCATATTCAAAAATTATTATGGCATTAAACTCAAAATATATACATAATCATCTTAACAACGAAGATTTAGAGTGTGAAATGAATGTATGATGCATTCATTGATAAGATGGTGCCAAAGTTCTTAAAAAGTATGTAATTTTAATATATACTTTTGTGTCTTAATAGAGGTCTTGTTCTTAAGTTGTTAATGTTTTCTTCATTAGAAAGGTTTGACTTGAAATCCATATTTGTTCAGATTGTCTCGTGTGCTGATTATAATCAATTGCTCTTCCATCTTTTTCAAATACTAGTAATTACTTTTATAATTAAATTATTTCTTCATTTTCAACGCTAAGGCCATGTATTGATCCAAAGTATTACTGACTAAATGTGTAGTATTATACGAAATGTACAAGCTTTTGCATCCCCCTAATATGACTTCCAAACATAATGTAAAAACATATTTTATTACCAAAAATCTAGTTAGGGCTATTCCATTTAAACATATAATCCCCAGGTGGAAGGCACTTTTAAAATATACCATCCCCTTACAGAAGCAAATTTACCCTTTCAGGGTCCAAATAAGCAAAAAAGGACACCCACCCATATCTTATATATATATACTATTTAAATAATTGCCTTCCCCCTGTGGGTTATATGTTTTACTGGAATAGCCCTTAGTTATAATGATCATGTTATTTTTGGATTGTAGAAAGTTGCTGGTTTCGCCATGTTAAGTTTGTTCTGGTTGTAAATGTCATGTTGAATTATCACTACACTGTTGGAGCTTTTATACATTTCTACATTTGTAGCAATAAAGTTAGAATTAGATGTATTCATATTCTTTGTTTTCTTTTGAAGATAAAAATTCAAGGTACTGTCATAGCCTTGGTGTTGACGGAATGGTCATAGCCTTGGTGTTGTCAGTATTGTCATAGCCTTGGTGTTGATGGTACGGTCATAGCCTTGGTGTTGACAGTATTGTCATAGCCTTGGTGTTGACAGTATTGTCATAGCCTCGGTGTTGACAGTATTGTCATAGCCTTGGTGTTGTCAGTATTGTCATAGCCTTGGTGTTGACAGTATTGTCATAGCCTCGGTGTTGACGGAATGGTCATAGCCTTGGTGTTGTCAGTATTGCCATAGCCTTGGTGTTGACGGAATGGTCATAGCCTTGGTGTTGTCAGTATTGTCATAGCCTTGGTGTTGATGGTACGGTCATAGCCTTGGTGTTGACAGTATTGTCATAGCCTTGGTGTTGACAGTATTGTCATAGCCTTGGTGTTGACAGTATTGTCATAGCCTTGGTGTTGACAGTATTGTCATAGCCTTGGTGTTGACAGTATTGTCATAGCATTGGTGTTGACAGTATTGTCATAGCCTTGGTGTTGACAGTATTGTCATAGCATTGGTGTTGACAGTATTGTCATAGCCTCGGTGTTGACAGTATTGTCATAGCCTCGGTGTTGACAGTATTGTCATAGCCTTGGTGTTGTCAGAATTGTCATAGCCTTGGTGTTGACAGTATTGTCATAGCCTCGGTGTTGTCAGTATTGTCATAGCCTTGGTGTTGACAGTATTGTCATAGCCTTGGTGTTGACAGTATTGTCATAGCCTTGGTGTTGTCAGTATTGTCATAGCCTTGGTGTTGACAGTATTGTCATAGCCTAGGTGTTGTCAGTATTGTCATAGCCTTGGTGTTGACAGTATTGTCATAGCCTTGGTGTTGTCAGTATTGTCATAGCCTTGATGTTGACAGTATTGTCATAGCCTTGGTGTTGTCAGTATTGTCATAGCCTTGGTGTTGTCAGTATTGTCATAGCCTTGGTGTTGTCAGTATTGTCATAGCCTTGGTGTTGACAGTATTGTCATAGCCTTGGTGTTGTCAGTATTGTCATAGCCTTGGTGTTGTCAGTATTGTCATAGCCTTGATGTTGTCAGTATTGTCATAGCCTTGGTGTTGTCAGTATTGTCATAGCCTTGGTGTTGACAGTATTGTCATAGCCTTAGTTTTGACGTCATTGACAGTATTGTCATAGCCTTGGTGTTGACGTCATTGACAGTATTGTCATAGCCTTGGTGTTGACGTCATTGACAGTATTGTCATAGCCTTGGTGTTGACGTCATTGACAGTATTGTCATAGCCTTGGTGTTGACGTCATTGACAGTATTGTCATAGCCTTGGTGTTGTCAGTATTGTCATAGCCTTGGTGTTGACAGTATTGTCATAGCCTTGGTGTTGACGTCATTGACAGTATTGTCATAGCCTTCCGGTTGACAGAGCCAAATGTTCCGGAACATCAAATACATGTATAGCATTAAGAGGACAACGCAGACAAAAGGCTACTGAAGTGTCACAATAAAATTATGAATATTGTGGAAAAGATTTTGGTGAATTATAGAAACAAAAGGGGAATATGTAGTGTGGGATTAATTGTAAGTTACATGATTAGTAATAGCCCCTGTGCTTTTTTCATTATTCAAGTCCTCAACATTCTGATTCTGCACATTTTGATGGTGTTAAATGATACTAGAGGATGTCATAAAAGAAAGGTACCACTAAAATATTCGCAACTTGGCGTAATTTCATAAAATTCAGATGAAATTTATATCATTTTAAAGGACTTGCATTTAAGTTCCAGTTTATGTTTAGAAATGCAGCAAAATCAAAAGTGCTGTGACCTCTCCAGCAAAAATTGTTATAGTCAAAATTGCGCAACTGCCATCGGATCAGTGTATTTTATTTGTTAAAAAATATTTTATAAGAAAATGTGTCACCGACGTTCAAAGGAAGTAAAAATATCATTTTAAGAATATATTCATGAGCAAGAAGCATATTTACTAGGATGCAAATTAATTTGAAAGATTTTGATCAGAAGATGATGCTAAGAAATCAGGTCAGCCAATGTCAAGTAGAAGCGGAGAAATACTGAGAGTCAATCAAACAATTCGTCGTTTCCTGAGCACGCTGAACTAAGTAGTGGTTTACATGTCTGTATGCATCATACCACACAATGGAACTTTTATAAAAAAATACGTGATTTACACTGAGGGATAGATAAGGGAACAAGTAGGACCCAAATTTGTTTAATATAATTTATTCTGTGTCAAACAGTTTAAACACTAATACTGCATTAACAAGGGACAAACCCATGCACCAACTTTCCGTGTACATCATGGACATTCAGGGTCATAGGTTCCGGAACATACACGCATGGCAAATAAGGCAAACTCAGCTTCAAGTTTTACACTTTAGTCACACGAACAGAAAAACTTTCTGATAGGTTATACAAGCCCTTAAAATATATAACATAAGCACTAAAAAATTGAATTACACAAATGGTCACATTTTAACAATCATGACATTTAAAACAAGAGCACCGCGAAACGGAGTATTATACGCCCGAAGAAGATTCGGCTTGAGGTCTTTAATAAACATTTAGGTTATGCTAGTATACTGCTTACTAGGTGTGAAGTGTTTACAGCAAAGGCTTAAACTTCCAATATTGAAACGGAATTGGTAACGCCCCCCAGTGAAATTAGCCTTTGAGGTACGGACCTGGAAAGCATGCTTGACAAATCCTTTTAATGTAGAGATGATTTGTATAAAGTTATTTGAAAATTGCTTTAGTAGTAACCAAGTATGGCCTGGACATGGAATTGCTAACGTCCCCCCCATGGTGATTCTAGTGTTTGAGGTATGGACCTGGAAATTGCGCGCGACACATCCTTTTAATGTAATGATGCTTTAAATAAAGTTATTTGAAAATGACTTTATTAGTGACCAAGTTGTGGCCCGGACACGGATTTGCTAACGCACCCCCATGGTGATTCTAGTCTTTGAGGTATGGACCTGGAAATTGCGCGTGACACATCCTTTTAATGTAGTGATGATTTGTATGAAGTTATTTGAAAATCGCTTTATTAGTTACCAAGTTAAGGCCCGGACACGGAATTGCTAACGGACGGACGGACAGACGGACAGACGATGGAGGCCATAACATAATACGACCCTTCGGGCGTATAAAAAATAAAAAATACTATAGAAAAATCCATCATTATTCATATTCCCTAATACAAATACCACAATTGCATTGCCATCAAAAACATTAAATTATATCAATTTTAACAGCAGATAGTTCAAGTCTCACTTCTCGGAAATCTTTTGTTTGAATTTAGTGAGCAGTTTGCCCTTATTCAGGAAGGATAATCTCCCTTGGTTTATTTAATTGTTTAGAAAAGGAAGACCCCCAAGTATCAAACTGAATGTGCCTATGTTCTCAATAACTTCTTTACAATTCTAAATGATAGTTGTAACATTCAGACAGATTTTGATAGGCAAAAACAAGTTTAATCAAAGTCACGGACAAAACGGAAGGGTCACTCTTCAAATGAAATTCAAGCAACAGTGATCTTGAATGTCAAAGACATACAGTAAATGTCTTAATATTTTCTACTGTAATTTGTAACAATATCATTTCATAATTCATATAACTATTTGTTGTTTATGTTTTGCCAAAAACAAACATGAATCACTATATGTGGTTATAAGTCATAGATAAAAAACTATCTTTATATAGAAATAAAACTATTAAACGATAATACATTGTATAATTTTTATAAGTTAAAATATAAAAAATACCTCTGTACCTATAATTATTTTTGTTTGATGCTATTTTGCAATTGAAAATTAAGACAAAATTTAACAATCAACTTTGTTTTTCTACTGTGTTGGTATAACCTTTTAAGTAGAAAAAAAGTTTAAGTTTCAAACAAAATTTTAAACAAAATTTTAATTTAATTCATTAATTCCTATATGAATTAATGTCAAGGATTGTTCGTATACTAGTACATAAATAAATTTCTTAACTGCTAGCCTATACAACTAACAGACTTGACAATGAAGCAAATGTTCACACAATTTATAAATATACAAAACCAACAAATATTGCACTATAATTCATGGCTAAATAAAGCACACTGAGTTGACCATACATATAAACATGAGTCATAAGAGCACCTATATCGTCTATCTTGGAACATCAAGCGGTGGTATAATTAATTCCTGTGCAAACTGCAAATCAGGAATCAAGTTCATTCTGAATTTAAACATGATTTGGAATTAAATCATTGGAAATCTGTGTTTGTGAAATACTTCATTCATTCAAATACATATAGAATAGTATGTAGCACATAAACAATTTGTTTTATTTCGAAAAAAATTACAGACAACATCAATCTTTACAGTAAAACCTAGTTAAAATATTCTGTAAAACATATACATTTTTCCTCCGTTCAAACTCTGGATCATTTTGCAGCCATTGTTTACAATATTGTCAAGCATAAGCTTTTTTCTCTCCTCCCCAAAAGGTCATTATTAGCGGCAAACTATTACAATGTAATTAAACAGGCATCTTTTTCCCCTGATAAAATGCGCAAGGGTAATTTTGCATATTTTTTATTTTATGTTTACAACGCTATTTTGACACAGGTTGCATATCTTCACACTATGCATTTATATGATTGATGTATAAAAAATATTTTTTGATGAAAGAAAAGAAAAAGAACTTGTCAGCCTTTATAAACCGAACCTGTACCTAGTTTTGAAGAGAGATTTTGAAAAGAGAATTTTAGAGTTTTACAATTTGACATACTCTGTAAAGATCAGCCATTTTTTTGAGAGAGAAAAAAAATGCATATATAGTTTTTGATGCTGTAGAGTTTCTCTGCTCAGATCGTCCCGAATTTAGGGAGAGAAAATACTTATGTTTAGTTACAATTTTGGTCCGAAAAGGATAACTGAATGTATTGTGTCTGTTTTTGTTAACAATATTGAACCAACACTTATGCCCGATCGTAGATGAAACAAAATAATATTTAAAATAATATTTGACACAGCAATCAGATAATCATCAGCATTCAATGAACTAGTCATAGCAATGATTTTATTCCCTTAAACTAATGTGACAAGCACTAAGTATTTAGACAAAGTTCTAGCAAAATATAAGCACCTTAAAATGATTGCAGGATATAATAAGCACCAATGGAGTTATACAATACGTTTTTTAATTAACGGTAAAATAACAGGGCAAATCTAAATGGAAGCAGTCACCATTTTAAAGACAAACTGAATAGTAAATACAGTGTTCTAAAACCTATGTTTTCTGTGTAAATCAATGTAAACAACAAAATGTATACATGTGCATTTGCAAACACAGTCTGAATAATCATCATCTCATTAACAAAATCTTAAATACCACTTGCAGTTTGCATCAAAAATACTTTTGATTTCCATGTTAAAGTGTAATATTTAAGAGATACACAAACATAAGTGTAATATTCAAGAGAGATTACACAAACATAAGTGTAATATTTAAGAGATACACAAACATAAGTGTAATATTCAAGAGAGATTACACAAACATAACTGTAATACTCAAGAGAGATTACACAAACATAAGTGTAATACTCAAGAGAGATAACACAAACATAAGTGTAATACTCAAGAGAGATAACACAAACATAAGTGTAATACTCAAGAGAGATAACACAAACATAAGTGTAATACTCAAGAGAGATAACACAAACATAAGTGTAATACTCAAGAGAGATAACACAAACATAAGTGTAATACTCAAGAGGGATTACACAAACATAAGTGTAATACTCAAGAGGGATTACACAAACATAAGAGTAATATTCAAGAGAGATAACACAAACATAAGTGTAATACTCAAGAGAGATTACACAAACATAAGTGTAATACTCAAGAGAGATAACACAAACATAAGTGTAATAATCAAGAGAGATGAAAACACTGCTTTTCTCAAAACTGTTAAAATGTCAGATAAAACATTATCAGAATGAGATGGTAATCATTTACAAACAAAATATTTAAATTCTGCAAGATTTGCATGCATTGTAACAAGTTTCTGTTACACTAAAAAATAAATATACAATGGTATTTGTGAGTATTAAGGAATATGGCGAATATATTCATGAATGAGGATGTTGTTCAATATGCCACACAACAGTTAATTGCAGTTTGACACAACAGGATTTAGAAAAAGGCCATAGGCTCATAAGATATGAACCACACACAGGTTTTTTATCCTGTAAGCTGTCTCTTGTATTACCTACAAAGGCTAATGTATCCTCAACATAGTTTAGTCTGTGCTGAGCTGGAGACTGGGGATAACTGTAGGTGACCTGGTCACCACCCGCTCCTTAAAACTGTACTCGACATTCAACTCCAGGTTAAGGAGGACAGTTGTACAGATAGGCTGCATTTCCAAGGCGAGAGGTGAGCATGGCAGAGGAATGGCTGTCCAGCTTCAGTAGTTGCGGACAGTGGAACACTAAGGCTGCAGTTCAAACTAGGTGAGAGGTGAGCGTGGCGGAGGTATGGCAGTCTGGCTAGAGTAGTCACCTGGAAACATTAACATGTCAATACAGTAAACATCAGGTCTGGGTGCTATACCATGTTAAAACTAGAGACCAATGGCAACATGCCGAGATCCTTGAAAAGTCCTTTGACACAAACATGCCCTTCCATGCAATTGCAACACAGAATGACATTGTTTTTAACAATACTTGTACCTGCAAAACTATACCTAAAGATGGTAAATGCGTTGGCAAGAATTTTGAAAATTCTATAATCATGGTAAATATAAAGCCACGATAAAGCTCAGTCTAGACCAGTTCTATCAAGGTACATTTAACTTTTAAGTGCTACCTTGATTTTTAAGGTTGAGCCCTGGGTCTTGTGCCTGACAAACTCCCTCACCATGGTAAACCTTCCTGGCAAGTTTTTTGAAAATCCTATAATGCATGGTCAAGCACTTAAGGACCCAGGACAAGGATCATTTCAACCATTGACCTCTAAAGGTGACCTTGATCTATGAGGAGCAGACCAGGATCCTGTGCAGGACATGCCACCTCATCATGGTGATCCTTCATGGCTTGTTGCAAGTGTTTTGAAAATCCTATAATGCATGGTCTAGATAAAGCTTGTAGTAGAATCATTTCAACCTTTGTCCTCTAAAGGTGACCTTGACCTTTGAGGAACAAATATGAGTCCTATGCCCGACATGACCCCATATCATGATAAACATTCATGGCAATCATATATTGCATGGTCAAGATACAGCCCAGACAAGGATTAGGACCTTTAGCCTTGACCTTTAAAGTACAGACCTAGGTTTGATTTGCAACAAGCCATCTCATCATGGTGAACCTTCATGGCATTTTTTTTTTTAAATTCTATTAGGCATGGACAAGGATCATTTCAACATTTGACCTTTAACCTTGACCTTTGAGGTACAGACTTGGGTCTTGTGTTCAACATGTCACCTCATCATGGTGAACCTCCAAGGCAAGTTATTTAAAAATCCTATAATGCATGGTCAAAATACAGCCTAGACAAACTTCAGTCCAGACGCAGGCAAGCACATACACAGAACCCCAATAGTGACAACTATGTCACGCTCACAACATGTGGGCTCGAAAAAATTGATAATTATAATATAAGTTGAAATAATCTACTCCACTAATCTAGTCAGAAATTTGATGGATGAATTGTATATGTTTTCTAGTGGTGAATATGGTTTGATTGCTTTGTTGGCAATTTGAAATAAATGTTTTTCTTGTTTGTTGGAAAAAGTTGCGAAGTACATAAACAGTTCACTTCTTGAACTTATTTGATTCTAAGGCCATGCAATAAGAATGATTTTATTTATCAGTAGCTACTAACTAGATGGGAAATGATACAAAATGTTTAAATACTGATTAATCTGATTAATTAGTTGCTCTGTTTGTTCGTACGATTAATTGATAATGTAAACCCAGAAGATTTCCAATCACTAATGTTTTTACATAAATTCTTCAATATTTCAAGAAAAACAAATATATACTAATATACATGTAAGCAAGAAAGATAAATAGAAGTAAAACTGCTATATAACATGGCCTTAATCTTTTTTGTATCAATTTCTATACACACCACATTCTTTGCTTACCAGAGTTTTGCCAGATATTCCTGGCTGAGAGTGGATCACTCATCTGCATGCTGATTGGCCGGTGGTAGTTAGGGGTGTGATCAGGAGGGCCAATCAGCTCCATGGGCAGGTGACTTTGACCCTGCTGGGACCAGGGTTGGGGCTGCTGGGGCCAGGTATTGGATCGACCATCCTGTTGGAACAATCATACCGGTCAATCATGATTTTCCTGAATAACTACTACAAACAATCTGATGCAACTCTTGTAAATATGTCTTTAAAACATTGTGACATTCTCCACAGTCATTTAAGAAGATCTTCTTAACACTTTTGTTTGATACAATTATGTTCAAAATAAGTGGTTATGGGAATGGGACAAATACCTCTGATTTCGCCTTGTCAGAGTGAAACCTGATATTATCTGCTATAATGAAGCAAGAGCAGAAACAGACAACACTGCCATAAGTCTCTCAAATGGAGCTGGAGCAATTATTAAACCCAAAGGAACATTGTTAAAAATCTCAGTCAAAGCATTGAGTTTTTGTTTGATTGAATTACCATTGATAATTAAAAAGTTTTGGTTGAGACACAAATTATCGCTATGAAAGCCATTTAGTATAACATTTACCTTTAAGTTTCACTTTTGATATAAGAACTTCTTATTGAGCATACAATACTGTGAAGTTTATATAAACATTGAAATAAAAACTGTGTAGCCTTAGACTTTTGCTTTATAACGATAGTGTGACTGTAGGAGGTCGTACCAGAAGGTTCTCAAGGCTGTGGTGTTTCATCTCCCCATGGTATGCCTCAACTCCTGGCAAATACTCATGCCTGGTAATGTAAATATGAATGAATGTAGACATGTGATATGTATATACACGTATATAGGTTGATTTAAACTCAAGCTTTATTAAGAAAGAAATGATTGTTAAACACAAACAGTGATGACAAATGCTTCTTAATTTATCATTAGTTATGACCACCAAGAGAAACATGGACAATAAAGTTGCTTCTACCCAGAGACATTCATTTAAAAACAGAAAATCAGGACAGATAACAATGATGTTACATATCAGCAAAATATCTATATTTTTATCTTCTCTTAAAATGTCCAACTTCATTAATGGTAAGTCTTGCATCCATTCCTATAATGTATTTATTCTTAGCATAACATGATGATCAAATTACGCTAAAGATCAATAATATGTCTCAGAAAATCAATGATTATTTTGTCAAGTGTTTTAACCCTGAAAGCTATTTGGTATGTATCCAGCATTTGAGAAACCTCATCTAGCTGTCAGTGTAGTGTGAGAGGCCCTGACACATACCAGTCAGTGTGTAGTGAGAGGCTCTGATACATACCTGTCAGTGTAGTGAGAGAGGCTCTGATATAGAGGCCCTGATACATACCTGCCAGTGTGATGTGAGAGGCCCTTATACATACCTGTCAGTGTGGTGAGAGAGGCTCTGATATAGAGGCCCTGATACATAACTGCCAGTGTGATGTGAGAGGCCCTGATACATACCTGTCAGTGTAGTGAGAGAGGCTCTGATATAGAGGCCCTGATACATACCTGCCAGTGTGATGTGAGAGGCCCTGATACATACCTGTCAGTGTGGTGAGAGAGGCTCTGATATATACCAGTCAGTGTGGTGAGAGAGGCTCTGATACATACCTGCCAGTGTGTAGTGAGAGGCCCTGATACATATAAGTAAGTGTGATGTGAGAAGCCCTGATACATACCTGTCAGTGTGGTGGGAGAGGCCCTGATATATACCTGTCAGTGTGGTGTGAGAAGCCCTGATACATACAAGTAAGTGTGGTGTGAGAGGCCCTGATACATACCTGTCAGTGTGGTGTGAGAGGCCCTGATATATACCTGTCAGTGTGGTGTGAGAGGCCCTGATACATACCTGTCAGTGTGATGTGAGAGGCCCTGATACATACAAGTAAGTGTGGTGTGAGAAACCCTGATACATACCTGTCAGTGTGGTGTGAGGATCCCTGATACGTACCTGTCAGTGTGATGTGAGAGGCCCTCATACCTGTCTGTGTGGTGTGAGAGGCCCTGATACATACCTGTCAGTGTGGTGTGAGAGGCCCTGATACATACAAGTAAGTGTGGTGTGAGAAACCCTGATACATACCTGTCAGTGTGGTGTGAGAAGCCCTGATACATACCTGTCAGTGTGATGTTAGAGGCCCTCATACCTGTCTGTGTGGTGTGAGAGGCCCTGATACATACCTGTCAGTGTGGTAAGAGAGGCTCTAATACATACTTGCCAGTGTGGTGAGAGAGGCCCTGATACATACCTGCCAGTGTGTAGCGAGAGGCCCTGATACATACGAGTCAGTGTGGTGTGAGAGGCCCTGATACATACCATTCAGTGTGGTGAGAGAGGCCCTGATACATACCTGTCAGTGTGTAGTGAGAGGCCCTGATACATACCTGTCAGTGTGTAGTGACAGGCCCTGATACATACCTGCCAGTGTGTTGTGAAAGGCCCTGACACATACCTGCCAGTGTGGTGTGAGAGGCCCTGATACATACTAGTCAGTGTGATGTGAGAGAGGCCCTGATACATACAAGTAAGTGTGGTGTGAGAAGCCCTGATACATACCTGTCAGTGTGATGTGGGAGGCCCTGATACATACCCGTCAGTGTGGTGTGAAAGGCCCTGATACATACCCGTCAGTGTGGTGAGAGAGGCCCTGATACATACCTGTCAGTGTGGTGAGAGAGGCCCTGATACATACCTGTCAGTGTGGTGTGAGAGGCCCTGATACATACCCGTCAGTGTGGTGTGAGAGAGGCCCTGATACATACCCGTCAGTGTGGTGTGAGAGAGGCCCTGATACATACAAGTAAGTGTGGTGTGAGAAGCCCTGATACATACCAGTCAGTGTGATGCGACAGGCCCTGGACATACCTGTCAGTGTGGTGTGAGAGGCCCTGATACATACCTGTCAGTGTGATGAGAGAAGCCCTGATACATACCTGTCAGTGTGGTGAGAGAGGCCCTGATACATACCTGTCAGTGTGGTGTGAGAGGCCCTGATACATACCTGTCAGTGTGGTGTGAGGCCCTGATATATACCTGTCAGTGTGGTGTGAGAGGCCCTGATACATACCTGTCAGTGTGGTGTGAGAGGCCCTGATACATACCTGTCAGTGTGGTGTGAGGCCCTGATATATCCCTGTCAGTGTGGTGAGAGAGGCCCTGATACATACCTGTCAGTGTGATGTGAGAAGCCCTGATACATACCTGTCAGTGTGATGTGAGAGGCCCTGATACATACCTGTCAGTGTGGTGTGAGAGGCCCTGATACATGTCCCCAGTAGAGGAGTCATCACTGAGCTCGTCAGAGTCCTGGCCTCCTGACCAACTCCCTGTTATAGTGTCCATCACTGACCTGTTCACAAACAATACCAATATAATAGTTTAAAATGATTACAGTAACTGCATTTTAAAGCAAAATTAATTTCTAGCAATCAACTTGCAACAATTGGCTTTGAATTGTTAAACTTTAATACCAAAAGTTATGGAAAACAGTCATTTGCTGTTCCATGAATTGCACTTGAAGTGAAAACAATTTACAATCGACCCTGTAATAAACCTCTTCTTAAAATATCGAATGCAGTACTCAACTTAACAGCCTGATTCAAATAATTGATACAATTTTCCGAATATTGTGTTGCAAGTATATCACCGTTTTATATAAATCTGTAAAAATAATGCCCTATATACAAATATATTGTGTGTTTTTTAATAAAAAAAGAAGCATTTTGCAATACATAATATATATTAAAAGTGATTTAAACTGATCTTTCTTCATGAAAGGTTGCATAATAACATGATAGGGTGACTTATTTTGCATGTTGCCAGATAAAATTCTAAAATTTTGCCATTCATTTATCGGTAGTATGCCTATCATACAATAGTTAAACGGACTTTGTATATAATATATGTATATGATTCCAAATTGTAAAATAATCAGTTAAACAATTTTATAATCACTTGAACATTATGGTTAAAATTGAATGTTTTCTTTTCAGCAACAATGCTTTGCACACATTCTCTTAGGAATGGAAATACACTTGACCTGTGGTGTTAGAGTCCTTCTGTGGTTTTATCATACATGTAGCCGTACTGTAATATTTGTAACCAATAAAACATAGAATTAACTTTTCAAAGACCATAATTAAACAGTAGTGGGTTTTTTATTGTACAAGTTGAAGAAGAAACGCCGCACAAGGATCATACAGCCAATGCTATGAAAGGTCTCATCCAACTCTACCTACAAACCCAGTTTGGTCTCACATCGTCAACCCAAACAAAGGCTGTTTCAACCATTTTTCATTATAAAGAACACAAAAACAAAACTTCTACACAATTTCCACTAAATCCATACCCTGATCCAGCTAGGTTGTTAACAGGCCAGGTCCGGTTAAGCTTGGGGTCAGGGAACCCCACTCCAAGGGACTGCATGTGCGCCACCCCGCCCGGTGGCAGGGTGCTGGGTCGGTACCCGACCCCATATCCAGGTGGAGGTGTGGCAAAGTCATATGTAATCTGGGGGGGCATTACCTGACCCACTGTTGGAGAAAATACATAAGTTATGCACCAGTCAATTGTAACCACAGCCCCCCAGGTCCGGGGAATAGCCGGGACTTTGACTTTCGGTCCAGCCAAGCCCGGGTAAGATCCCCATCCTGCGGGGACAAACTGCTGGTAAAATCCCCGCCAAATGCCCTGCACCCCAGGGACTCTAAGTAAAGCCCATTCCCTGCCATTTTTGTCGCAAAGACAAAACCACCGCATTCACCCGGCACTGCGGGGCCACTTGAAAGTTAAAAACACGGCCCATTTCCCCGGCTATCCCCGTTATAACCCCGGACCTGGGGCTGCCGTGGTTACAATTGACTGGTGCATTAACAACATTAGAGAAAACTGATTAATCACATTGTGTAATCATTAAGTTTTAAAAACTTCAATTGTTAGTGACAATAACATCAATGAGATCAAAGGAGGCTTTCACCTTAGGCCATGCTGTATTATGATTTTATGTGACAGCGCCATGGAGTGGTTATGTTTTCGTCTTTAAAAACAGTCACAACAATTACAAAATTCAAAATTGAGCAAAAGTTTTTAGGAGTGGCTAATGATTGAATAAGTCAAGAAAAAGTGTTCACCACTAAGCAAAGGAAAGTCAAATTTACTGTCAGATATTTACCTTCAAAATTAATGCCTTATCAAGTTTTCATCTGTTTATTTACGAAATAAAATGATTGCCAGGTATGTGTGTTTTAAAATGGAACTTGATGCTTAACATTGAACATTGATTGAAAAAACAACAACATTTGTATCAATGTTTATAGATTATTTCAATGTATTAGTTTATGTCCAAATAGTGATATACGGTATGTAAACTTCTTTATCAATAAAGCCTCTTTGCCTACCTGGCAAACTGGCCCTGTGCTGGTGTGGCCAGGTGTTCTGACCACCCACATTAAGGCCCTCACTGAAGCTTGTCACATCTATGGAGCCCTCTGACCTTCGCTGACCCTTGCTTCTCAAGGACAACCCTGGATCCTCGCTGATATCAGAGTGGACTGGGCTGTATGAGCTCCGAGGAAACCCAGGCACCCTCAGGTTTCCATGGTTGCCAGAATTGTATGTCCCCTGGGTTGAGTTGGAGGGGGTGTTGCGGGAGGGGGTGAGGCCAGACAGCAGGTTGATCACACTGTCAAGCTCCTCTTGAGATGCCACCTGACCTGACATCGAGGCCACATACACTGCAGGAAACAAATCACGCAACTTATAAGAAAATTGAATCTTACAAAAGATCAACAAAACTGATCAACAGAAATCATTGAATGTGAAAAACTGCAAATGTAATTATGCTTTAAAATCGGAACAGTCTCAACTCCTAAAATTTCACCAATGAAAATAGAACTGATATTTGTTGTAGTCATGGTTTCTGTCATGTAAAATTGTTTATATATCTATAATCCCTATACTTTTAACATACATGTACTCACCGTCTTTTGCTTCCAATACTGCATCTGTAGTTTGGGCATCTTCTGCAGGCTCTGCAGAACTTGGGTCCAGCCCAAGATCCACCAGAATCTCTGATTGGCCAGCCTCAGTCACATGATGTTTAGAGCTTGAATCTGATTGGCTAAGAGTCCCATCTGAGCATTTATCTCCCTCTTGCACCTCTTCCTTGTCAATATCCACATAAAAAGCACTTTTTCCCTCATCTGGTGAATTTTTCCGTTCAAAGAATGAGAAGAGGGAAGCCTTTAGACCGTGTTTCTGATTCTTCGGCGAGTTAGTGACAGTGGGAGTCTTTTTGGCTTTTGAGGTCATAGAGTAAGGCATATGAAGGTTGAGAGACTTCACCTGATCAGCGAGGTCACTAGAGGATGGGTCATCACAGGCACTTGTCAACCGGTCAACGGCAGAGGACACAACGTTGGAACACAGGAGGTGATACTCTGCTTGTAGTTTGATGAACATTAGAAGGCACTGAATCACGGCCTGCAAGATACAAACATATGTAACAAGAGGATGTTAAAGTTAAAGTTACAATTCTCCATCCTTATTTTCCCTCTTTTTGCACTTTTAATAATAGCCTTTTTAGGGATTAACATTTAGTAACCAAAATTAATATGTTTTAAAATTGATATGAAAAACACACTGAGAAAATGGAATATTTGACTTCAAGAATATTATGATATTGCACTATGAATATTTTAAAATTAGTATTTGGTTTCAATTGAGATATCTTTTGATTTAATGAAAATTTCAAAGTTTTAAACTGGTATGTTCAGCTCAATCCACGGTGGACTTATTAACCAATATACATGTTTTATCAGCTTCAAAGTGCTTTCTTCAACTCAATCCTGTGAGGACTTATTTACTAATATACATGTATTATCAGCTTTATAGCGGTATTTTTAGTGCAATTAACAGCAGACTGATTTATTAATATACATGTATTATCAGCTTTAAACTGCTTTTTTTAGCTCCATTCACTGTGGCTTTATTTACTAAAATACATGTCTTATCAGCTTTATACTGGAATTTTTAGCTCAATCCACTACAGACTTATATGCATGTATTATCAATGTTGCATATCACCTGCTTGACCGAGGTTGTTGTCTGCTTCTCTGGGATAATTGCTCTGGCCGCAGCTTCCATGTCACCAAGGCGACCCTGGACAAGAGCTGACTCCCCACAACTGAACACAGGGGCTAAGATGGCCGCAATATCCCGGGAGACAGCCTCGTACTGGCACCCTGCAAGTCGCCCACACAGGCCAGACACCAGCTGGGAACCACACACATCAAACTGTTTCCAAGCTGATCTCAACCCTGACAGAACAACCTCTATACTGGCACCAGACTCACTCCTCCCATCCTTAGAACCTGCCTCAATACCATTCATTTTTGTAGAAGTTCCATTTTCCATAACTTGTCAATAATTTCTTGTTATAATTCTGATGGTTTTAAATTTCAAAATATAAAAACTTTCCTAAACTACATGCATATAAAAATAAATTAATTATCACTTAATCCTGTAAAACTTTTCAAATCAAATCTGTGTAAATTCATCTTCACAGACTGATGGATGCCTCTGTGTATATTCTGGTTATAACTGGTACATCTTCTGGCCCAAGGAAGATGGAAGCTGCAAAGAAGTAGGAAGACAGATTACATACGGAAATATATGAAAAGATTAACATCCACAGCATTTGAATTCAAATTTTTAAATAAAACAAGGCTTCAGTGACTTCTTTAAGCAACATTGTTTACCAGTATGAGATGTTATCACATGGACAGTGATAATTTACTTGATCTAACATAATATTTTCTAAGTAATAAGATTGCAAAACTCTATCAAGATCACTGACTCAGTATGAAGTGGCAATATTAGCAATACGAGTGGAGAGCGTCATGACTTAACTACATGTACTGTATCTCACTAACCAGTCATTGTCGTCAAGTGCTTTGTTAACTTATGAACTTTATCATTAAGTGGGTCAACTTAACACTAACATGTGTATGGAAAATTGTGTTTATAAACAAAAACAGTCTAAAGTTACTTCCACTTGAGAAAAAGTCCCTTAGGTAGAAGTAGTAAAACAATTAAGATGTTTAAGTTTAAGGAAGTGATTGTTTTGAAATGGCATTTTTATTTAGAACAAATGCTGTCACAGTCATGTGGTTTATGCCCCCTATTAGGCCTTGATAAATGGATATAAGATCACATTGAGATGTTTGTAAAACAAGTATGTCTGCCCAATGGCAGCTAATTAGTCATTTTGCACTACAAGTACCGGTATGTTGGGTAATTAAAGGTTATGACCAATATCCCTTTCATGCAAGAGGATAGAAGGTATAGTTATTGACCAGTTTTCAATGTTGTTTTAGGAGATGATGAGTTATAGTTTCTAGCAAGACATGTATTGGTCCTCCTGACAGCAGCCAATTAGTTAAATTGATAATTTACAGTTAAGAATATGGGCAATGTAAGTTAAATATATATACAGATAACTGCTTAAAGGTCAACTGAAATAATAATCAATATGTTGATAATAATATAAAATGGTCAATTAAACCATTTTATACTGGTTATTATTATCTAAACTGAAATATAACATCAAAATAATCAACTATCACTTGTCACTTTTAAAATTTAAGAACACAGAATGGTAAAACCTACCGCTTTTGCCACCAGCCTTACGTCATACCGCTCTACTGACAAAATTTACCGCTTTTGAAAAAAAATCATAAACATTTTTTGGCCATAAAAATTTAATTTGAAAACCCTCAAAATTCTATCAACCATGCTAAAATGCCCCATAATCTGTTACTTTAAAAAAAATGGTTCAATAAAGGACTTGTCAAATCACTTGACACCTCGGCCAAGATTGTTGCTAAGTAACGGCACAAAAGACTGCATCCTACCAATCAGCATTATTTGCTTATTGATAACCTAATAATCAGCATTCTTTTTTAATTATAAATTCTTATTATGATGCTTTCAAATCATTATAGAAATAACATTCCGAAATTCTTATTAATTATCTTCAATGTGTAAAATTTTACAACATTTTGGCGTGAAAATAAAACATACACAAGTCTTAAGTCGTCTACACTTACACTCGGCCCTAGACCTGTTTTTTGCAGTATGATAGATTTATCAGCGGTTCCAAGACTAAATATAAGCTTTATAAATATAAGCTTTATTTTTCCATGCTAGACGTAATATTCCTTCTGTTTTCTCAAACAAATTCATCAACCATTTGACAAGACCCTGATCCATGACTTATGTTAGGCGTATTTTCTGATAATCTAAAAACAGTAACAACCATCAAGTTATTGTATATCGTATCCATCAATGTTTTTGACTGAAAATTATGCGTGGGATTAAGAAATTCTACCGCAATTGAACCCAATCTACCGGCTTGGAGACCCAAACGTACCTCTCTTACATTGCCAGAGGTTCACATGACTGTTTATTTTGTGCAAAATACTTTTGCACTTACATGCTTATGCACCAGTCAATTGTAATCATGGCCCCCCGAAGTCTGGGGTATAGAGGGAACTTTGACTTTCGGTCCAGCCAATCCCAGGTAAAATCTCCACCCTGCGGAGACAAACAGCTGCTAAAATCCCTGCATCCAAGGTAAGGCCTATAATAATGTACATATCTAAAGCCAACATTTTAACTCATTCAACCCCGAGAACATCTTGGCTAACATGCGAACAAATTCTGTAACAAAAAAAGATACTTCCGGCACAAAGCCATGGCCCATTCCCCACTATTTTTGACGCAAAAACAAAACCACCACATTAAACACAGCCAATTTCCCTCGCTATCCCTGGTATACCCCCTGACTTTGTGGTGTGTGTGTGGGGGGGGGGGGGGGGGATTACAATTGACTGGCACATTAAATATGAATATAACCCTGTATACTCTATTTCTAACATCAAATCCTTACCTAGATACAGTTTCAATATTCTATAAAAAAAAATGTTTTTGCACAAACCCGTTAAGACGATAGGGATAAGACGATTCCGTAATGAACGTCTATTATTCTAGATTACCTAATTAAAATCATGTTATGTGCAATGCTGTACGCTTATAAATCCAGTTCTATCCCTTGTCAATAGATAATATATTCCAATACCATAGTATAAAACCTCGAAAAAAAACCGGTCGGTGGAATTACCGAAAACCCGAAAATCCCCGTAAATACCGAAAATCCCTTCCATTCTCTGAGGTATATAGCGTTTTCTTAAATACGCCCGGATTTACTACTTTATTGTGTTCGAATGTTGTATGCCGTAATTGTTGGAGGTTGGAGAGGGGTGGGGAAGCCTGGGGAGGGTGGGGATGGGGGTCGTGGTGACTAAAACCCGGGACCCCCTTTCATTTTCAAAAGTTCGTACAAAAGAAGAGTATGCGAGGAGGTTCTTACGCCGTTCCTTCAAAACTGCATTGTGTTTTAGTGGGTTGTATGCTGTATATCTTGGTGGTTGGAGAGGGGTGGGGGAGTCGGAGTAGTTGGGGTGGGGCAGGGAGTGATTAAACCCCGGGAACCCCATTCATATTTCTAAGTACATACACAAGAGTATGCAGTATGGTTTAAAACTGTATTGTGTTTAAGTGGGTTGTATGTCGTGGTTGAGGTTGGTTGGAGAGTGGTGGGGGAGTCGGAGGAGGGGGTGGTGGCTACGAAGAAGTCTCAAATACTACTTTCACATATCTCATTTCAAATTGTAGAGGTAAGGGAGGGTAGGGTCGTACCTTACCGTATACAAAAAAGTATGCGAGGGTGTGTACGCCGATATTTAATACTTCATTTTGGTCGTCCTGTATGCCAAAGTTGTTGGTGGGTGGAGGGGTGTGTGGAAGTCGGACGAGGGGGATGGCTAAATCCCGGGAAGTCCTTTTAATTTCATATATGTTAATGTTTTAACGACTAGTTCAATATCACATTTCATTGTGTTTGGTTGCTATTCGTATTTTAAGTATATCGTATATTGAATGTTTTAAAGGTGTATTATTTGTTATTGATATTTCCTGTAATAAGTTATCCGTTTATTTCGTTGTAAAGCGCCTTTGAACGTGTGGTTAAAAATGGTGCTGTATAAGTTAATCGATAAATAATAATTGCGTATTGTGAACAAGTTGTGTGTCGAGAAAGGTGAATAATTGGTATCAAGCGGGAGTTGATTATATTCCAAGTCAAAGTCAAACACGGTTTATTCTCTCATACCATAAACATGGCAAATGAGGTCCTATACAAAACATATATACATGGCGGCAGATATAATGTAAATTTCTAACTACAATTCATATGATACCCAATACGAGTATCGGACGGTCATTTACATGAAGCCAGAAAACATTATAGTCAAATCACAATGAATAAGGTTGTATCAATAGTAGAAATATTACCTTTGAATCACTTGTACATAAGAAAAAGAATATCTAACAATTGTGTGCCTAATTTATACAATTGTTCTTATGTGTATCATAACGATTTGTATGTGTCTCAACTGTTATGTGGAATCGCTTGGTATGTTTCATTGCACAATCTCGCGAAGAAAGAAATGCAAATTGCACAATTTCACATAAATACCATCACTGTACCTAAATAAGAATCATCAACATATTTTAACATTTGTAATGACAATGATAGGAAAGTGTATT